>NW_027493926.1:0-333554 GCF_021521415.1 Bidens hawaiensis
GTGACATTTGTCAATTTCGGGTCCTATTTTGTATTTGTTTGTCTATTCGTTATCATGTAAACCGACCCGATTTATATCCCAAACATTTCAAATATATAAAATATTGGATTTTATGTTACTAAATCATTCCCGGTTGTTCAATTTGAAAGACCCCTTTTACGGATTCGAAAACGCCTTTAAAACGCTCAAATTACATCGAAACAAACCACGCAAGACGAGCTGGACCAACCCCACCCCTAGGGGCGCCGCGCCGCACGGCCACTAAGGGGCAGGGGGTCGCGTAGCGCGGCCACAGTCAGATCAGATTTGTTGTTTGTGGTTTATATCCTTTTATACAATCCGATTTTTACCCATTAGACCTAATGTAAAACCCTTTCAATCTTATCCTATTTTACACTCCGTCATCCTTCATTAATCCCTGCTCACACTTCAATTTCTCTCTCAAATTCTTAAGATTTAAGGTTGTTTTCTTTGTTCTTGGCAGTTTGACTTTCAAAAGTCAAACTGACCATAATATTTCCTTTTAACTAGTTTATTTAGTTTTATTAATACTTGAAGATGGTTATACAACATATATATAATATACACCCTTTGTTACCTTTGGTGGTCACTTCCCCCGGTCTCGGTCGGTGGAGTGTCGGGCCTCGTAAGGCAATGCTTCATGGAGGACTTTCGAGTCCTTGTTATATATATAATTATAACTTGTTTATACATACTTACCATGCTTAAATTCTGCTAATTTTAATTTGTATATCATATTTATGAAGTTCCATGGTTTTGGGTTTGTAGAGACTAGCCTCGGTTTAACTATAAATAGCTCTAAACCGTAAACCGAACTTGTTTACTAGTTTTGTTAAGTAATTGTTTAAACATGCTTATTGTTAGATTTAAGCTTCTAAAATCATTATTATAAGTTCTATGGTTATGGGTTTGCAGAATCTTACCTCGGTCTTAACCTGAAACAAGATCCGAACCGAAAACCAAACTTTCGTTTAAAGACTTTATTGTTAACTTTTGGTTGTAAAACTCAAGTATATTCATTTATAAATTATTATACAAGTTCTTTGATATTTGGGCATGTGGAAACCATCTATGAACTTATTGCGAGATGGAAACCGAACCAAACCGATTTTCACTCGCTAAAGACACACAAGTGTGTTTTTAGCTATCAAGACTTGTATAAATCTTTATAAATACTTTATAAACTGATTTTAATTATTTTCTTAAGTACATTGAAATGTTGGATCCAACTTGATCTCATAACAAAGTTTGGACCGACAAAACAGAACACTCGCTTAACGGACGTTGTTAGTTCTAAAACAATATAACTACATACTTGGTTAAGTCTTATTAAATTTTATTGAGTTATCTCATAACATTAATTATTTTGGAAAGTTGACTTTGGGTTTGACCAATTATCAAGACCCGAACCAACAACCCGAAACACTCGTTAAAACCCATTTTAGTATCCATATTAGATAGAGACTTGCATTCTTGCATTTTTAACCACCTTATTACTTAACATAGGTTGAGTAAATATTAAGGGCTAGATACTTTAACCCGGTTTCGAACAAACTTATATTTTAAAAAGACTAGTATTACAATTTATTAATATTTACATTTTTAAACTTTAAACTTTATATTGTTTGCATTTATTATCATTTATTTTATTTAAAGACTTCATAGACAACCTTTTCATACAAGACTTCCTTTCATCTAGACCTTGCTCGTTAAACCTCATCCTTCCGGTTACTCGTCGTTTACCGATCAAGTTTATTACTTGAATGTGAGTACTTTCATCCCCCGTTTTCCATATTTCGTTTTGGGGGTGATATTGCATACTTATTCAAACTAAATGTTTTATACTTGAGTCTTAAACCAAAAACTTTGTTGTATACTTCACTTAAATAAATGCTCGATTTGGTGTTCTATGCTTACATGCTTACATGCTAATGTGTTTATCACTCTTGGTTGGATGATTTAGAAATCCAAATATGACAGAACCGATCCCCGGTGTGGAAGCGTGTGTCGTGAACGGACATGTATAAATGTGCTCGGATCTTGGATCAAATCATAACACGTATTCACTCTTGAACGATAATAATGGACGGGTGTGGAGAGTTCGTTTCGATTAACAATAATCAATAAAGTAGGATGATCATTTATATGCAATCAAAACACAATAGTTAGATGTAGTGGTATGATTTCATTAACCAAATGGTTGTCACGAAGAACACTCATACATACATTCATATATACAAAGGAACGGTCACCCGGGGAGAGTTCATCCCCGGGGGCCAACTCTCCTAATACAATAATAAATCTCACAATGCACACATGACCTAAACAAATGACCTAAATCATCTATTTATACTAGTCTTGTGCCTTGGTCTTCACTCCACCGCCACTTGGATAAGACCAAAGGAATAAAATATAATATAATATTTCACCCATCAAATGCTTCAATTACTCGTTATAATATCTTGCTGTCTTTCTTTAATTTCTTATTATAAACGAGTAACGATTCGATGCGTCGATCTAAAATATAATACCCAACAATCTCCCCCTTAGACCGATGCCATCGAATCACTTTCAGATCACCTCATAACCCGATGCCTTTCATAGAAATTATCCCCCTCATAATAAGCGTCTCTCATTTTTCATTTCAAATCATCTTCTCTTTCTCTCTTTTGGATATACTTGTATAGGCATAAGATCGAGGAATCAAACTTCAATGATAAACTACGAGTTAATCCAAAACCGCAAAAGGAAATAAACTCATAATTTTCTTTAAAGTGAGTTTTCACTTGATTCGACCAAAATTTGCAATGAAATTCCATATAATTTTTCTCCACCAATTTCATTGCAATGTCATAAACGAATGCGTATTTAAATCAAGTACGGGTGAACATCTTCAATTTAAACAATCTTGACCATCCCTATCAAGAAGTGTTGATAAATATTCAAAATAAACGCATTAAAATATACCTGTTGTGGTTGAAAATTGACATTTGACATGGTCAACTCTTGAAATGATCCGGATAAATCAACCATCTTGTTCTTGTAAGCACCTTGTGGAATTTGTGAAATTTTTGTGATTTTTGCCCAATTTTTGCTAAAAATCTTCAAAAATGACCAAAATACCCCTCGTTGACCCAACACAGTCAACGATTGAGTTGACCAGAAAAGTCACTTCCAATCGGTCACTCATACTTGGGCAAACATTTTTTTATTAAGAACACATGGTCAAAAAGTCAACCGTTAAGCGAGTATACATTCCTTTCTTCATCTTGGCCCGTTTGACTTTGAAAGTCAACTGCATCAATATCCAAAAATTTCTTCCAAAAACTTGAAATATTTCACAAGCACAAACTTTCTGTTCAATAGCACACAGTGTGCTTGAGAGTAAAAAGATGCAGTGATTTTATGAAGGTTTTCATTACTAGCACAAAGCATGCTAGTGAGCAAAAAGTGTGCTCGAGCCTCCATAGTTAGAAGATTTTCCATTAAAACTCATGACATGCTTATGCACACAAGATGTGCTCGAGATAATTTGTGCTCGAGATGAATATTGATATGCTCAATACAACATGATGTGCTCGAGACTTAAATCATCACATGCTCGACAAACACTTATGTACTCGAAACAAAAATTAAGTGCTTGTGGTCAAAGTTATGTGCTCGAAGCCTTAAGAACTTATCTTTTTGTGCTTGGGCTTGAATCACTTAACATATCGAGCATATAATCCTCGTATCTTCGGTTTTAGAACATGTACCAGCTATAAAAAGACTAAAATACCCTTGCAAATAATCATCCCGTTAATTGCACCTTTAACAACATTAAATCAGCAAATTTCAGTGCATTTTTGGCCCATTTCAGCAGCAAAATCAGCACTTTCAGCTCGTATATCAGCAAAAACAGCAACGAATCAGCACATTTCAGCAACTAATAAGCAATTTCAGTGCGTTTTAGCTCTTTTAACAGCTGTTCAGCACGTTAAACAGCTCATTTAAGCACAAATCAGCGCGTTTTCAGCAATGAACCAGCAGTTTCAGCGCGTTTTTTGGCCCGTTTCAGCAGCAAAATCAGCATGTTTAGTCAGATTTCAGTTCATTTTAGCAGTTTTTTCAACTAATTCAGCTCGTCAGTGCGTTTCAGCACCTTTCAGCACTTTAACAGTGTATTTCATCTTGTTTAAAACACGTTTCAGCAATTTTCAGCACTTAAAGAGTGCGTTTCAGCACTAACAAAATTCCAAGGTTTCCACTAACAAAATTCCAAGGTTGTATGGACAGGAAAAATTCATCAAGTGGAAAGTGCTATTTGAGGCTGCAGTTTGCTATAATGATGTTGATATGTGGATTTCCATCAAGAATGGACCATATACTCCTGATGGTGCAAATCCTAACCAATCCGTGGGTGATAGAATGAGGAAAGTGGATGAGAGAGCACTTGCTATGATAAAGCTGGGTTTGTCTTGGGAAATCTTGACAAAAGTTGCACATCATACCACAACCAAAGCTATGTATGATGCAATACTTGAAATGTTTGAAGGGAATTCAAAGCTGAAGAACATCAAAAAGCAAAGACTGAAGCAACAACTTGAGAGATTCAAATATAATATAGGGAGAGATTGAAATAAATTCTTGATAGGTTTCTAGCCATAGTTAATGATCTCAGAACCACTGATTATGTGATGACTGATTCTGATTTGAACACTAAACTGTTATCATCAATGCCAAAGGAGTGCTATACTGCTAGCAAGTTCATTCTTCAGAAACCAAATTATGAACAACTCAAGCTGGATGATGTAATTTGATTTTTTCATGCCGCTGAGATAGAAATTATTAAGACGAAATGATAAAGGAAGAGAAACCATGTTTCCAGGTGTCCAATGCACTTATTGCACCTATGGGAAACTTAACCACCAAAAACCAAAAACAGATCCCTTTCATAGAAGAGCCTACTGAACATGGTGTTAATATATCAAAAGCATTTGTTGGTGGTAGTTCAAGTAACCAAGGAAGCCAATCAAGGTTTAATGTCTAACTCATAGATGAAAATGATTTTGCCCCCATGACAAGTGGACATTTACCTTATGCTGGTGGAAACAGTGGTCAAGGAAGTGAAACTCAAGCATTTTTTCTATGTTTACATAGTCTTACAATACATTTGTAGAAAAAACATGATCCACACAAGTGTCATTCAAGATGATTTGGAACAGATTGATGCTATTGATCTTAAAGACATGAACTTGAAGTGGCAGGCTGCAATGCTAGCTCTTAGAAGCAAAAGGCTGTTTAATAGAACTGGAAGGTCTCTAGTGTTTGGTCCAATGAAAGAATTGGGTTTGATAAGTCTAAGGCAATCTACTATAATTTCCAGCAACCAGGACACTTTGCTAGAGAATGAAATCAGCCAAGAAACTTCCAAGTGAACCAGTACCAGAACCAACAGCTAAGGAATCAATACCAATACCAGCAAAACCATCCAAGAAACAACAATTACAACAACAACCCCAATTTTAACAACTACCAGCAGCCATAAATGAACAATCAGCAAGTTGTACCCCAGAACCAGAATTACCAAAGAAACAATCAAAACTTTTCAAATGTTCCCAACAACCCCAACAAAAACAATCAAAATCAGCCCATAAACCAAGGAAATGAAGCACTTGCTGCACAACAAGAAGGGAATTTTGATTGGAGTGATCATGCAGATGATATACCAAGGCAAATGTTGCATTAATGGCAAAACTTGAAAATGAGGTTGAATCTTCTTCTTCACAGGTACACTCAACTTCCACACTTGATTTACTTGAAACAATTGATGCATTGAATGTGAAAGTAGGTAAGTTGGAGAGTGAATGCTTTAGAAAACAAAGCATGATAAATGGGTATCCAGCAAGTGATATAATTTATGAAGAAAATATCAGAAGCCTTGAAGATGACTGTGTGAGTAGTTATAGAACTCAGTCAAGATATGTGACTGAAATTGATGGCCTAAAGAAAATGGTTGTTGAAGAAAATATGAAGAATACCAAGTTACAAGTTGAGAATGAGTTTCTAAAGAACTTAGTTTCTACTGGAAACATTTGTGGTATTCTGAACAAGATAAAAGAAGAAGATAAATACAAAGTTGTTCATCCACCATTCAACAACAATTACTCTCTTAAGGTTGACAAAGAGAAAAGAGAGACTTATCTCAATAAATTCAGAGATGTTTTCAAGACAAAAAAGGAATTCATTGACAACTACAGAATGGTTGAAGTTAATAAAGATGGAGAGTTTGTTGTAAATGAAGAACTGAGAGATGATAAGTCAATTGGTGTGCAAGTTTCTGAAGATGACTTCAATGAAGATGATTTGAACAAAGATGATTTGAGTGACTCTAGTGATCAAATCTCAGATGAAGAAATCAAAGATGCAGAAAGAAACAAAAGGAATAAGAAACCTGACTCAATTGACAAACTTCCTTTGTTGCCACCTCTAACACCAAAAATGAAGAAACAAAATGAAAGAATGAAAAGAGAACATGTGTCTTTTGATATATGTGAAAGGTCAAAGCTGAGCTACAATTCTGTTAAGCCACCAAGCAAAACTGTTTTGAAAAAGATAAGTGACAATAACAAGAAAAAGGCCATAGAAACAGTGATTTGTGACAACTTCATTCCAGTGTACCCTGTTTTCTCTAGTCATGAAGTGTTTGACATTGGAGAAGTTGAAATTACGGAAGAATATGAGAAAAGACAGTCAAGACACAAGGAAAATTTGGATGAAGAGCCTATGAATATGAAGAAAATCATCTTTGTGAAAAGCAAGACTGAAAGACAAGACATCAAAATTGAAGAGTTTGTACCTTTTTCAATTGATTTTGTTGATTTAAAAACTCAGAAAACACTTGAAATTAAACCACATAGACCAAGTGAGAGATTCAAAAAGGGAAATTCTCATGAAAATTTCAAAGGAAAGGTATGGTGTAAAAAGTGTGATGAATATGGTCACCATTCTGATTCTTGCAATGAAAGATTCATATTCAAACCATTTCATGTTCCCAATGAAACAAAGTTTGGTCAGAACTTTGAACTCTACAAACAAAAGTATGATGAATATTTGGAAAAAAGGAAAAGTGTGTGAGAAGGAGACTATAAGCAAAAATGAGCAAAAAGTTGATAACAGTGTTAAGAAGGAAGGGAAAGGTGATGAGAAACCAAAGAAAAATGTGACTGATCAAGTCAAAAGAAACATCCTTCCTAGGAAATCTGAAACTGCTGTGAAAAGAAACTTTCAACCATTGAGAATTGTCCCCAATCAAGACTCAAAATCAGTTAAGTATGATGATTCTAAAAAATACCAAACAATGGAAATAAAGGGAACAAGGGTGTTTTCTCAAAAAAGAAACCAAAAGAATTAACTGGTGATGAAAATTTCTTATTGAAGCATGGATTTGAACCTCATGGATTTCTTTGGAATCCAAGAGGTGAAGTTCAAGAGAAAAAGAATTTTGATGTGAGAGATTTTTCAAGCACAAAGGATTATGTGGTGCAAGATTGCAAAAGCATAATTCCTTATGAGCAAAGATCAACTGACAATGATGTGAAGAGCCCAACTAACAGTGGCTATGATTCAGAAGAATATGATGACTGTGAACTCATTTATGAAGATTCTAAGCATATTCCCATCACATCCAATGCAGAAATTGTTATTGATTCTGATGATTTGCAAGTTGATTCAGCTTGCAGTTCATCACCCAACTAATTTAATTTCTTTGATTTGTGCAGGAATAGTCCACTCCACTGAATGAAGCATGGTACATGGATAGTGGATGTTCCAGGCACTTGAGTTATGACAAGAGGTCACTTGTTAACTATGAAGAGAAGTTTGAAGGACCAGTAGCTTTTGGAAGTGATGAAAATGGTGGAAAGATTGTTGGAAAAGGGATCTTGACCAATGGAAAAGTTACTTTTGACAATGTCTTTTATGTGGAAGGATTACAATATAACCTTTTGAGCATCTCACAAATGTGTGTAAAGGCTATAAGGTTGAGTTTGATGATTCTCACTGTTTTATTCTCAAACCTGATTTTGTAATCCCTCCAGATATGATTATGATGATGGCTCCAAGAAATGGCAACATGTATGAATTGAATATGAAAGATGTTGTTTCAAGGGGTGGTACATGCTTTGTATAAAAAGCCACTGAAAATGAAGCTAAATTGTGGCATAGGAAACTTTGTCATGCCAATTTGAAGAATATGAACAAACTAGTCAAGGGTGAGCATGTTATTGGTTTACCTACTAGGGAGTTCAAGTTGTATGAAAATTGTATCTCATGTCAAAAAGGGAAGCAGCACAAGTCTTCACACAAGACTAAACTTATCTACACAATTGATCAAGTACTTGAGATGCTTCACATGGATCTTTTTGGTCCTGTGAGTGTACCAAGTATTGGAAAGAAGGGATATTGCCTTGTGAACATTGATGACTTCTCAAGATACACTTGGGTTTATTTCCTAAGTACAAAAGATGAGAATGCTGAGTTGATTAAGAATTTTGTAACCAGGATTGAGAATCAGTTGGATGCAAGGGTGAAAGTGATGAGAAGTGATAATGGAACAGAGTTCAAGAATGGAGTTATGGAAGAATTCTGCAATGAAAAAGGAATACTTCAACAATTCTCTGCTCCTAGAACTCCTGAACAAAATGGTGTTGTAGAAAGAAGAAACAGAATACTCATAGAAGCTGCAAGGACCATGCTGGTAGATGCTTTCCCACTTGTCACTTTTTGGGCATAAGCAATTAATACAGCCTGCTATGTTCAGAATACAGTACTTCTCAACAAAAGTCAAGACAAGAATCCTTATGAGATTTTATTTAAAAGAAAGCCCCACATCAAGTTTCTCAAGCCATTTGGACGCAAATGTTCTCTTTTGAACACCAAGGATTATCTCAACAAGTTTCAAGCAAAATCCTTCGATTGCTTCTTTGTTGGTTACTCTACACACTCAACGGCCTATAGAGTATATGTCAAAGATCATTTGAGTGTGATTGAATCTTCAGATATAATTTTCAATGAAAATCAATTCAATATAGTTGATTGTGCAGCCTGGCTGTTTGGTCTTGAAAAATTAATTAAGTCTTTCAAGATTTATCCTGAAGATTTTGATGATTCATTTTACAAGACACGTGTGATTGAAGAGACAAATAAGAAGACATTAGATTTGGAAAAGTTATGGAGCAAGGTTGTAGGAAAAGAAAGTGAATATATATTCATAAAAGATCCCTCAAGTGCTAATGTTGAACAAGTTCAAGATAATGATCAAGAACAAAATCCAAATCCAGAACATAATCAAGAAAATGGTATTCAAGACAATAATGAAATACAAGTTAATCAAGTTCTAAATAAGGAAGATCCAAGCAACCAAAGAAGTGAAGAAGAGGCTGCAAGAAGAGAAAGATTTGAAGATTTGTTTGAAAGATTAGATTTGGGAAATAATGGTGCATCTACCTCACAATTGAACAATGAAGGAGCACCAGAGTTTCATGACGCGACAACAAATTTTATTATTGATGAACCAGATATCAATGAATCAAATCTTGATTCTACTTTGTCTACGGATATGATAGTTCAATCCTCTTATGTTGAAAGAAATCACCCTTCTGAGAACATCATTAGAGATATAAATGAAAGAGTTACAAGAAGTCATTCTGAATCTGCAAACATTTGTTTGTACTCCTGCTTCCTATCCCAAATAGAGCCCAAGAACATTGTTCAAGCATTGAAAGACAATTGTTGGGTAGAAGCAATGCAAGAGGAGTTGGCCCAATTCAGAGATCTACATGTGTGGGAAATTGTAGATAGGCCAAGAAACAGATATGCCATTGGAACTGAATGGGTTCTTAGAAACAAAAGGGATGAAAGAGGAATTGTGATTAAGAACAAATCAAGACTTGTTGCTTTAGGATGCCTATAAGAAGAAGGAATAAACTTTGAGGAAGTATTTTCTCATGTAGCAAGACTTGAGACAATAAGAATTTTCTTAGCATATGCTGCCTCAAAGAATATAAGGGTATTCCAGCTAGATGTCAAATCTGCTTTCTTAAATGGAAAAATAGAAGAGGAAGTGTATGTGGCTCAGCCACCAGGATTTGAGGACCCTGATTATCCTAACAGTGTTTACAAACTGAACAAAGCTTCATATGGACTACATCAAGCTCCAAGAGCTTGGTATGATGAGTTATCTAACCACCTGCTTGAAAATGGTTTCTCAAGAGGAACTATTGACAAGACCCTCTTTTACAAGAAAAGAGGAAGAGATTTGCTTCTATTACAAGTCTATGTTGATGACATCATTTTCGGCTCAACAAATGAACAAATGTGCCATGAATTTGAAGAAGTGATGAAATCCAAGTACTCAATGAGCTCAATGGGAGAAATGAACTTCTTTCTTGGATTGCAAGTTCAACAAAAGGCTGATGGTATCTTTATATGCCAATCTAAGTATGTACAAGACATTTTGAACAAGTTCAAGTGTCAAGATTTCAAGATAGCTTCAACACCCATGGACACTCATGAGAAAATAATAGCAGATGAAAAGGGGGAGCCTGTAGATGAGCATGAATACAGAGCCAAAATTGTATCCTTGATGTACCTAACTGCTTCAAGACCTGATATCATGTTTGCTCTATGTGTATATGCAAGATTTAAGTCAAGTCCTAAGGTCTCTCACATGACAGTAGTCAAAAGGATCTATAGATACTTGAAGGGAAAGCCTGATTGGGATTTGGTATCCAAAGAACTAATCCTTTGTTCTTATTGCCTTTACTGACAGTGACTATGATGGATGCAACATGAGCAGAAAGTCAACTTTTGGAGGATGTCAATTTTTGGGAGACAGGCTAGTGTCTTGGCAGTGCAAGAAGCAAACCACAGTGTCCATCTCAACTGCTGAAGCTGAGTATATTGCTGCATCTGCCTGCTGCGCACAAGTTCTTTGGATTCAGAATCAAATGCTAGATTATGGTCTGAATTTCTTGAACACTCCTATTTTCATTGATAATACTGCTACATATTTTATTGTTAAGAATCCAATCCAACATTCAAAGACCAAGCACATTGAAATCAGACATCATTTCATTAGGGATTGTAATGAAAAAGGTCTAATTGAGATGAAAAGAGTTGATACAAGTGATAATTTGGCTGACCTATTCACAAAACCACTTGATAGAACCAGGTTCAACTTTCTTTTGAAAGCCTTGGGAATGATCAACTCTGATGAGGTCTGATTAATGATTTGTGCTCTATGTGCTAACTGATTATCTTTTGAAAGAGTCTTATTGAATGTTTGTTTCCTTGATGTGTGAATCTATGATTGTGATGTTAAATGATATGTGCTTATGTAGGTTCCCAGCCGGATCTACACGAGATATCTCGTTCTACGTAGGTGCGGAATCCCTACGTAAGACGTTACGAGCGTAGAAGACGATACGATCGAACACACGTTACAATAAACACAAACACGTTGTATTGCAACCGGAAACACGTGATACAATGATCACTGATTACACAAACTCTCTGACTCGTAAATTCGAATAACTGATTGTTTTCTATACTGCCGTAACCTAGCTGATTATAAAGGCGACAACTTCGCCTGGCATGTTCAGGCGAAGTTGTCCCTAACTTCGCTTAGTTCACAAGTTCGCCTGTATCAGCGAACTTGTGAGCTAACTTCGCTTACATACAAAAACACAAATCTAACAAACTCGATTACAGACACTTGACACTGAACTACTGACATCATGTACCAACAGACTCCCCCTTGGCAGTAGCTTCATATCTTTATCTTCAAACACGTGTCTTGTAATCTTCAACAATCTTGTATCTTCATCTTTAAACATGAACTCCTTCACGTACACAAACTGATACAATTCTCTGATATTTCTTCGCTTCATCTTTCCAAGCAGGAATATAAAATATCTTCTTCTCATTCAGCACCTGCAGATCAGCTTGCGACAAGTTCACTAGATGCATCGGATCATAAACTCTCAGCAGCTCTTGTTCATCTTCGTCTTCCATTACTGCTTCAGCTGTCTCACAATCTATATACCACCACTTCAGGTCTTTGAGCACATCCTTGGGCAATTGTTTCATCGGCACTTCTTTCAAACACCGGATCGGCTTATACTTCATAATCATCCAAGGTTTGCCATCTGCTCTCAATCCTCTATCTTTGTCTTCGATAAGTTTTCCCTTTTGTGGTTTCAACAGCTCGAACTTCTTTTCCTTTATACTCTCCTTCCATACTATCTTCCCGATGACTCTAGCCATATTATCATCACTTCGATTTATCAATCCCAATCTGGCTAAGTCTTTCACTTCACACTTAGGCAATGTATTCAACGATCTCAGCAGCCTTTTGAAGTACTGAACACCATCATATCTCTTAATCACAAAGAGCCTCAACTGCTCATCATATATCCAGCATATAATCCCCTTTCTCGATTCAGCATAGCCTCTAATGTTGTAACTCTTCTTAAACATAGTAGGGACCGCCGGTTTCTTCGTTTTTACAAACCATTGAGCATAGCCTTCTTTCCATCTTGGCTGCTCTTCCCATTCCGTCTCATCATTTCCAATCTCTTTACCCATATCTGGCTTATCAACTTCTGGTATCTCATGCTCCACATTCTCTTCTACAATCTCTCCCTCTTCAATATCATTATCAATCACTATCTCTGCACCAATCTTCTCTATCTCATCCACCGGTAATACATCATCATCACCTACAAATTCATCATTCATCTCCTCAACGTCCACTACCACCACATCATCACCACCAGCTGCACTTGTTGACTCCCCCTGAGTTGTGGAAGTCCCAAGAGCTTGATCAGTTCTTGGCAACTCTCCACCTGCACCTTTCGATGCATTGGGATCATCGTCTCTATCATTTATCTTCTTAGTCCTCAACTCATCGCCTTTACAGCTCGTCTCCCCCTGAGATGCCAAGAAATCCTTCAAAGCATCTATGATTTTGCCATGTTCTACCAGCAGGGACGACTGCAACTGATTCTCTGCAATTAGGCGCTGAATAGCCTGGGTCTGGATAAGATTCACCCTTGATTGTTCTGCCACGACCCGTTCAAGTGCTGCTATTCGTTCAGAGTCTGATAATGTTGCATTGAAATCAAACCTCAGATGTGATATATCTTGAGTATACTGAGGAGGGATTTCCGATGTAACAGGGACCTCAGAAGTAGACATAGACGTAACCGCAGGTGGTATCGTCACCGATAACCCTGCAGTGGCCACAACCGTCGACTCAATAAATCGTGCCACGACCTCCGTTGGAGTAAGAGTTGGAGGTGGCAACGATACAATCTCCGGAGCCAATAGTTGGAATGTAGTGGGTGGGAGGCCAAATGCAGATGAGGTAGCCACCACGGGAACATCCGTGGCGCTTGGCCTTGTAACCTGTAATGATGAAGGGACCATTGTCATACCGGACAGTGCGGGTGGTGTCAAACGTACCACCCTTGAGCTCTCACCGGCTCCCGAACCTGCACCTGCCCGTTCCCTTCCTGATCTCCGAATCAACTGATGTACCTCTTCTTCATAGTCTGACTCGCTGTCATCATCAGTTCTCTTTCTTTTCCCTTGAACCCATTCTTGGTTAACTAGAATTCGTCTCGCTTCGGCCAACTCATCTTCAGAATCAGAATCAGCCACCGTTGTAACTGCCGTACACCTCAACACTCGAACTATATCTCCGGCGATCCAATCCTCACCGGCGTATATTCTCCGGCAAGCCTCAAGCCCCTAATTTTGCTTCTCTGTCGGTTTATTTGAACAAAAGAACTTGCATTTAAACCTGTTTTTGAATGTCGTACAATGAGTTATCTTCAAGTTACTGCGGTCCGGCCTTCGTTACGGGTACCCGATCAGTTTAACACACTTGGTAGATCAGCTATACAATGCATTGCTCCAGTGAATATGTTTAACCTTCACAATGCGCTAAAACCGTCATTTGGTTCGTCAAAGAGATGCACGGAGTTAATGAAATGTAACACGTTGCATAAAAGGAGTGCGTATTGCTATCAACAGTGTACGCCTGTGTGTTCGTTTGGTGGCAAAGAAGATTACAAGAATGATAACGAGGGTGGTTCTCCATGGAAATCTATTGAAAAGGCTATGAGTAGTTTTAAAAAGGAACCGTCTCTAGAGGATGTATTGAGGCAACAAATGGAGAGACAAGAATACTATGATGGAGATCCACCTGGTGGTGGTGGTGACGGTGGTGGTGATGGTGGCGGCGGGTTTGGTGGGACAGATGATGAAGGCTTTGATGGGCTCTTGGATGATATACTGCAAGTGACATTGGCAATCCTTGAGCTTATCGTTCTGTACTTGTACATCATTAGGCGTGACCAGCTGAAGCTCTTCATAAGAAGTATCTTCGACTTTATATTGGGAAAAAAAGGTCCTCCAATCAGGACTATAATGTACGCGTTTGCTGAATTGGGAATACAACGTGTTTCCGTGTTTCCGGTTGCAATACAACGTGTTTGTGTTTATTGTAACGTGTGTTCGATCGTATCGTCTTCTACGCTCGTAACGTCTTACGTAGGGATTCCGCACCTACGTAGAACGAGATATCTCGTGTTGATCAGGCTGGGAACCTACAGCTTGATTGATTATCTATGCAACTTAGGTGTCTTTGATGCTTATGCTTGATTATCAGTTGACATGTGTGATGTCATGATAAGTGTTTTGAATTGATATACTTAAATGTGTATGCTTATCTAATGTCTTAATTGAATATTTGATTATGTGTGTAATATGATCAGATGATATTGTTAGGATTTGTTAGACTATGCATTTTGTGAAGTCTGCCTGTTTTAGTGATGACATTGATGATTATGATTTGAATGTGCTACACTTGTGATTGTGTCAAAATGTGCTTTTGTGTCAAAAAGATATGCTCAAATGAAAACTTTTAAGAAAACTTTTGATCAAAACAATTTTGATAAAATAGAGCAAGTTGTTTATGGTGCAGTGATATGATAATACTATTTAGTTCAAGCTTTATAGAAGTTTAAAAGAAGTTTTTAATGAAAAGACTCAAAAAGAGTCACTTTTGCTTAAAATTATGTCGTTTTCTCAAGTTGGAAGGACATATACTTGTATATGTTTAATCCTGTCATCTATTACTAGATTTAAAGGTTAGCCATTAACCTAAAGACTGAAGGCATTTGGGGCAATTGTGATGTGTTTTTATTCTTTCACTTAAAATTATGTTAATAACTCTAAGTTGAAAGGACATGTATTCTCATATATGTTTGGTCATGTTAGCCACTTGTGGACAATCAGGATAGCCATTTACCTGAAAACTAAGAGTGATTGGGGTGACTGGGTATTAAAATGAGTTTTTCAATTGGGAAATGATAGTACATTGACTACTTAGCCAATCATATGGATTTAATAGGCTAAAAGGGCACTTAGTACAGTCATTGGCATGTATGTTTGCTTTCCCATGATGTATAAAATCTAAGGTGATATAAACATAAAGAATCTGCTAAGCTTAATGTGGAGTTACATTGTTGTCTATGCATGTTCCAAGATAAATCTTTCCGAATGATAGGCAGAAAAGTGATTATCCAGTCATACACGAGCCCATTGGTATTTGTTCCCCAAAATGAAGTATTTATATGAGAATGACAAAGAACACAAGTGAACAAAGTATACTGATCAAACAACACAATGATGTTATATGTTCACAATCTTATGATATTAAAAAAAATCATAAGTTCTGTCATCAAAGTTTTAACCAAATCCATGGGGTCAAAATCAAATCTAGGTGATCTGGAGAAAGCCTAATAAGCTTTGAGAATAGATATGGAGCATCAGAAAGCAATATGTGTTATCCATTTAGTATTATGCATCTTAATTGAACCTTAATCATATCACCAAAGAAATGAAATTTATGCTAAGTCTTGACCTGCTGTTAACCTATCTATACTGTCATAATAATGCTGAGAATGAAGTATTGAGAAAGCTACTTAGTCAATATGATCCCATGTTTGAGTTCTTTTCAGAAAAAGATAGAAAATGTTTAGAAAGGAAAGTTAGCTGGAATTTGATCTCTTAATGCACCATTTTCTCTTAAACAATGATCTTTATAGACAAATATGTTTGACAGTTGGTTTAAGTCAAAAAGAGTTGCATTTTACCTTCAAAAGCTTTGAATATGTATTTTCGAGTAAGGTATGATGTTTTATAACCTTTTCGAGCTAACCTAGACATTTTGGTGTAAGTTTATCCTTTTCGAGCATGCTTTGAAGTTTTTACAATTTTTGGATCGAGTTTACTGTTTTACTGAAAATTTAACTTTTCCTAGCAAGCTTGAAATATGTGTAAGTCTGAATATGATACTTCGAGCAAGATTTTATATAGTTCATACTTTCTGGCATACTTTGGAAGTACAACTGTTACTAGCAAGCTATTTGATATGTTTGATTATACTGTTCACTAGCAAGCTTTTTTGATTTTTAAACTCCCTAGCAAACTTAACTATTTTATAAGTTTTTCAAGTCTGTCTAGCAAACTTTGTGACTGAATATGTTACTTCTAGCACGCTTTGATGTCTTTGAACTTTCTAGCACACTTAGGTGTTGTTGTTTGACTGTTTGAACTCATCCTAGCAAACTTGATGATTTATTGTGCTTAAAAGATTTATTGAGTGTTTTTGTCAAGTATTCTTTGATAGTTGTCTAGGATACTTTACGAATATGATCTTGACCAATTCTAGCACAACTTGTGATTTAAATGATAAGTCTGAAATTTACAAGTGTTTCGAGCAAACTTTGTTTTCCGAGCGAACTTTAGATTTCCAGCACACTTTGTGTTTCAAATGTACTTGTTGAAATGATTTTATAGTTTTCGAGTATACTTTTTGTTTAGAGCTTATCTCTAGCACACTTTGCTTTTTCAAACAGTGCCTCAAGCACACCATGTATAACAATTTATTTGAATGATTATTTGCTAACTGTTTATGCATTTTCGGGTAGGGTTTGTGATATTCAGAAATTCGAGCACGATTGACACTTAAAAATAGGTCTAAGATATTATTTTGGGACTCTTAATTGGATCCTAGCAAAGTTGCCTATTTGATACTGTATACTTGATTATTTGTCTTGTGATTCATTTCTCGAGCAATTTTGTATTTCGAGTATGCTTCCTTCATTTTACTTAGCTTTATTTCTAAAACAATTCATAATTTCTAAAATAAATATGGAACGAGCAAGCTTTGAGAAAGTGGAAAATACATAGCAAGCTTTGTAAAAACTCACTTTTCCGAGCAAGGTTTGGTAAATGAACTTTATCGAGCAAGGTTTTAAATGTGAATATATTTAATGGATAATGTTACAGTTTGATAGCTATTTACTCACTACATGACAAAATGCATTTAAAACCCACTTTCAAAAATGTATAAGAGAGGGAGTTAGAGAAATTTTCACATTTTCATCTCTCTCTCCATCCACTTTCGCTCTCGTTTCAGAATATCAACCGACTAAAACTCAAAATTCTTAACCCTAATTTACCAGCCCACACAATCCGACTCGGTAAGCATTAATTAAGTGTTTTCTGATAGTGATTGAGTGATTATGGGCATTGAATATTCATTTTTACTAACTCTCTGTTTCTTGTGTAGGTTATAAATTTGTTGAAGCTCAGGTTCTTAACGAAATTTCTTCTTATCTTCTTCAAATTTTAACCTAAAACCACTTGAAGCTATGAACTTTATAACTGATTTTCACTTTGAATATGTTTATTTGTTTGAACAGTATGGCGGATGATGAACCGACATACCCGTTCGAGCACAAGCACAACTTGTATGCTTTGTTACAAGTTACTCCAGACAATGAGGAGGTGGCTTATATGATAAGGTGGCTGCAAAGATCGAATATACGCTTTGCCTTAACAGAGTGCCCTGTGATATACAGAAATCATTTGCTAGATTTCTGGTGCTCATCCACATTACAAGATGATGTAAATGGTAGGCTTTTGGAAGCTACCGTGGCAAGACAAGAGAATTGTATAACTGAAAGATTAATCAGAACCAACTTGCAACTACATGACGATGATCACAATCCCATTCATTTTACAATTGATCATCTGCTGAAGATCTTTCAGTAAACTATGAGTTAACAAGGTGATGTCAAGGAAGGACAATTCCAGAAAGGAATGTTCCTAAACCTGTATAGGTTTTCAATCCATCATATTTTTCAGGTGTTTGCCCCTAGAAAGGGATCAAGGACTCTGATGAGTCGACATCTGGCAAACGCAACTATGGCAGTTGTTTATTATCTACCTTTCAACTTTTCAAAAATGATATTTGAGGGGATGACAAGAATTTTAAGGAAGAACAACAAAGAAAAATTCTTGGCATATCCAAGATTCCTTCAAATCAGTTTTAACAGTTTATTGCAAGATCTACCCACTGTGGGGACCACTCATGTGCTTCAAAATCCCAATGTTTATAAGAGGATTGCTACTTTGTCAAGCACAAGCAAATTCAATCCACGAGTTGAATTTGACATTTTGCCATGGCTGATAGATTATGATGCTGAAATAATCTCTGTTCCTGAATTAACCTCAGAGGAGGAAGATGATGAGGAGAGTGATGATGATTATAATGAGTCCAGTGATGATGATGAAGGAGATGGACATGAAGGGGGAGCTGGAGGAGATTTTGTTGATGCTGCACATGTTCAGGGGGAGGATCAGCCTTTACCCACACCACCACCAACACCTATCCCTAACCCACCAGCCACACCACCTTTTTCACCATCACCACATGACCAAACAACTCAATCCCCACCCTCCCAAACACCACCCACACATACATAGAGCCCACTTGAAACCTTAAACCAAAGCCCACCTCAAACCACTGACCAAACCACATCCCAACCCTTAACCCAAACCTTTACCCAAAACCTAAACCATACAATACCTGAACCCTATATCCTAGAAACACTTCCCACACACTTACAACTTTCACATCCACACCAACTACATCCCCAACACATTCCCAAACCTTAGAACAACCCATCCAACCTACATTCACAATAACCCATTCCAGAACACTTTTAATACAAATCATCAATCCCTTACCATCAACAAGTGAAAACATATTTGAGAACCCAAGCCCTCCGACTGACCAAATCCTTCCACAAACCCAAACCATAAACCCACCCACCAATCCTTTACCCGATCCTTCTTCTGAATCACCACCTAATACCCCTCCCCATGGTCATTATGTTTTCAAAAGAAATCTTGATTTAATGTGTGAAAATGTGGAGTTGAGAGGAGAAAATGCTGATTTGAAAAAGGAAAATGATGATTAGAAAGAACAGCTGGCCCAAGCTCTTATAAAAATTCAAACCCTTGAGGCAGAGGTTGAGAAGACCTCAACTGCCCCAAAACAGGGGGAGAATATCCAAGAGGCCACTGTTGCTGATAAGATTGTTGATGAAGAGATGGTGGAAGTGGAAGTGGAGGTTGAAGATGATGGATTGAAAAGTATCTTGAATGCATATGGTGATAGTGAGGATGAGGATAGTGATGAGAAAATGATTTTTGATGAAGATTATGAGGGTGATAAATCTGGTGATGATGAACACAACTATGATGTTGATGATGAGGTCTTGAATACTCTTTACAGAGATTTTGATGATGATCTGCTGAGGAAGGAGAAAGAGATTGATGCTGAGATGGAAAATCGAAATACTGATAATGTGGCAACAATAGAAGCAATTGCAACTGATGCTGTTTCTACTGATGCTATGACTGATGTGATGGATGAGGGTGCTGCAACTGAGGAACCGATCCCAACAAAACAAGAAACTCTTGAAGAAGGTTCCAAGAAGGTTGAGTAAGACAATGAGATGGGGGATTTATTGGATGATGTTTACAATTTCCCCTCAAAAACTGAAGAAGAAAAGAAAAGAAGGTTGGAGAAAGGGATAGAAATAGCTGATGATGAAGAAGAGCTTGTTGTTACACAGGAGGCAAATGTTGAGGATGATGAAGAAGATGAAAATGATATTGCTGCCAAAAGGCTTGAAAAGGTGATAAATGAAACAAGGGAGAGCGAATTCATTGCCCAAACCTTAACTGCAGAAGAATTGGCTGAACAAGAAACTCCAATTGAACAAGCAAAGATTGCTAAAACTATTGATCAAGAAGGCAATGTGGATCAGTAAGTACTTGAAATTTTGATAAAAATGAACCAAGCTAAAGAAGTGGATAACTCTCTAGCAATTGTCTTAAAAGCAAATTCAGTCAATCTCAATATGAACCTCAAAGTGAAGATAAAACTACAACCACTGCTGAAAGTATAAATGAAGAATCTGTTAAGCAAGTAGAAACTGAAGAATCTGTAGAAACATTGTTGAAAAAGGCTTCCATGATACACGATGAATTTACATCTCAGGTGAACAAGTTTGAAAAGAAATACTCAAGAAAGAGGAGCAGGTTTGATGAAAGAAATTTTAGTGAATATGAGGCTGAGTTGAATAGAGCTAAGAAGGATGGTGATCCTAATATTTTTGTTGAAAGTCATATGGAAAGCCCTGTGATGGCTATTCCTATACAGATGATTAGGTCTGAGGATGTTCCTAATCCAGAAGAACCATAAATCGAGGCAGTAGATGAATCAACTAAAAGGAAGACACTACTGAAGAAGATGATTCTGATTATGATGCTAATGTTGATGATGACACTGATGATGACAACAATGATGATGATCAAGATAATATTGCTGAAAAGGTTGATATTGTGTCCCCTCAAGTTGAAATAACTGATGAACAGAGGGAAAATATTCAAAAAAGACTAGATGAAGCAAGAAGGAGCAATCCTTTGATAATTAAGTTGATAAGATTTGGTTATGGATTTGAAAGATTGGCTCCTCTATCTGATGAGGAGTTGCAAAAATTGATTGATAAAGAAGATTATGAGATAAGGAATGTTGGTGCATAATGTCAGTAGTTCAGTATCTAGTGATTTGTATGTGTCTGTAATCGTGTTAGATTGTTTGTTTTGGTTTTAGGTAAGTTGTTACACAAGTTCGCCTGATGTAAGCGAACTTGTGGAGAGGCGAAGTTAAGACAACTTCGCCTAGTCTGTTAGGCGAAGTTGTCGAAGCCTATATAAGTTTAGCTTACGGCTTGTTTTGTAAAAGGATTCCAGAACGTGTTTGTGTGATTGAATATCACGTGTTGAAGAGTTGCAATACAACGTGTCTTATTAGTATTGTAACGTGTGTTTGTATTTGGTTTTAACGTATTATACACCTTACGCTCGTATCGTGTTACGTAGGGATTCCGCACCTACGTATTACGAGATACTCCTGTGTAGATCCGGCTGGGAACCTACAATTGGTATCAGAGCATTTGCTCGTGATTGTGTGGTTCGGGATTATCACACGAGTGTTAAGATCGTTCTGTTCGACTATTCGTGGAACGAGTTTACGTTGAAATACCTAGTTTTTGTGTTTTACCCATCTCCCACCATCAAATATAACCCATTACACTTTCGCATACCTCGCAATATGTCAAATTAAAACCTGCAAAAACCTTGTGTTCATCAGGCGAAGTTGCCGTCACTGTTCGTAGGGTTTAAGCGAACTTATAAGGTAAGCGAAGTTAGGAATCAAGCGAAGTTAGGAGTCAAGCGAAGTTAGGAATCAAGCGAAGTTAGGAATCAAGCGAAGTTAGGCACAACTTCGCCTTCTGATTTCTGTTTAAAATTAAATACTTATTCTTCGTATTTCGAGTCATGTTTCTTCCAACGATGACTTCAATAAACATTACGGAACTGGTAAAAACGGAGGTAGAAGCCGGTTCAGCAACTAAAGCTCAAAAAATGCTTAAGGGTACCGATTTCGTTGCTTGGAAAGATCGGTTTGAACAATATGTGAAATATCAAGATGCTAAGATGTGGGTTTGCATTCAAGATGGATACATTCCACCAACAGCCTTGTTTGAGGGTCGTGAACAGATTAAGAAGTACAATAAGATGGAAGAGGAGGAAAAGAGGATGTATGAGGCAGAAAGTAAAGCTCATGCAGCAATAACAATGGCTCTTCCACAAGAGATTCTTCATACATTCAAGAAGTACAAAACTGCTAGAGAGCTATGGGAGGCACTTGAAAATAGATATGAAGGTAATGTGGGGATACGTGCTTCCAAAACAAAGCTGCTAAAAACCCAATTCTCTGTATTCAAGTATCTAAAAAATGAATCACTTGACGATATCATCACCAGATATTATCACTTGATGACCGAACTTAGTAATTACTCCATTGAATACAAAGAAAAAGAGATAGTAGAGAAGCTTCTTGATGCTCTTCCACCAAAATGGGAAATGTATACGGTTTTGATGAGAGAGGATAAAGAATTTGCCAATATTGATCTTGAAACAGCAGTCAATAAGTTACGAAATTTTGAGCTCAACATGGTTTAAAAGGAGACACCAACTGATCAGGTTCAGGATCCGGGAATGTATGGTGCGAAAGTCTCTTCAAGTTCAAGTTCAAAATCAGAATCGTCTGCCTATTACTCAAAGGGAGAATCAAACTCCAACTCAACTCGAGATGGTCATGTGATTCTTAATATGGATGGCGACGTATGTTTCGTAGCTGGAGGTAGTAGTTCTTCAAAACCTCAAGCAACAACTGGTAATTTCTCATCAAATGTTCCAACCAACAACTACTCACAGATGCCCATGAGTGTTAAATCAGCTGAACAGCAGTTTGCTCTCTATGCATCCTTCATTGCATCTTATGAGAACTATATCAAAGGTAAAATAGTCGACCCTGCAACTTTGGATGAAGACTATGATCAGATCGATGCTGATGATTTAGAAGAGATGGATTTGCAGTGGCAAATGGCTATGATAGTAAGAAGGGTTAAGAGATTCATGAAGAAAACGGGTAGAAAGTTCGTTGGAGAAAGACCAGGGTTTGACAAATCAAAGGTTAGATGTTACAACTGTCAACAAAATGGTCGCTTTGCCAAGGAATGTACAAATGAGAGAGTCGAACGCAGTCAGAACAGGCCTGCACAACAGAATGGGGGAGGTAGTGAGAATAGGGCTATGGTATCTAGACAGAATGGTGGATACAACTGGAATCTGCAAGTTGAGGAAGTGTTCGAACAGGCTAATTTGGTAAACATCGAAACTGGAGGGAGCGAGAGAGAGACGGGAGAAAATCAAGCATATATGGCAGAAGTGAACGATCAGCTCTCTGAGGTAAGTTCTGAACTTCATTGTATACAATGTGAAAATCTGTCTGAACAATTGAAAACAGTAACTGATCAGTTTGTTAGCTTGGACGCACAATTTAAAACATTAAAAGAAGATCACCATTACACTAAAACTAGAGAAAACAGTTACTCGGTAAAAATAAAAGCTAGTGAAAAGGATATCAGAAGTCTTAAAGCAAGTCTAGCTGATAAAATACAAGTAATTGATCTTAGTTATGAAGTGTTAGTAGAAAAAACCAAACTAATTGCTGAAAGAGATAAACAGATAGCTGATTACCAGGTAAAGTGGTGGAACTAAACAAAAAAATTGAACAATTTAGAAATTCCTCAGCAATGCTTGATCACATCATAAGTGTTCAACGTTCCCCAGTTAACAAAGGGGGAATTGGATTTTCTGAAGTTCCACCACCGTATAACAATAACTATACTTATAATCCTAGTAATCAGAAATCTGCTGATGTTGAGATTAGTCAGACAGTTCCAGTCAAAATTTCGACTAAAGAACCTGAAGTTAATAAGAGCGAAACGAGTAAGCCAATTTCTAATGTAGAGATTTCTGTTCCTAGCTCTGTCTCATCAAATTCGGACAAGTCATCCGAATCGGGTGAGATAAAAGAAGAGGTAGTGTTACTGAAACGAGGGGAGGAATATAAGCCAAATGAAAAGAATTCTTCCCTAAATCCCTTTGTCCCACCATATGTTAGACAAACGGGTAGTAATGCAACCTCAACATCTGAAACAACTGTTGAGAAGAAAGTTGAACACAGAAGTTGTTTCAGATGCAATCAAGTAGGACACCTTATTGCTGATTGTCCTTTAAACCAGAGAAAATTTGGAGGTATGAGGCCTCCGAAAACTGAGAATAAAACGAATAGTAATTATTATACTGGTAAGAATGCTACCTCACCAAATTTCAGACAATGGATTAATCCAAGATTTCAAAGAAATCGGTCTCATTTTTCCCCGGCTCACAAAAATTATAATTCAGTCAATTCACTAAGGTTTGGAAGGCCTCATAGTCAATCCTCGAGAAGGTTTCCTTTCAGAACTTACAGAAATCATTCTCAAACTGACTTTGGGCAACCAAAGTACTGGATGCCGTTCAACAGATTTAATCGACCCAAGACCAGTAGGTCTTGGGTCCCTAGATTTTAATCTTTTTCTTTAACTGTGCAGGAACAGTTGAACATGGCAGTAAACAATCTGTGGGTTGTGAACAGTGGCTGTTCCTGGTACATGACTGGTAACAAGAATTTGTTACATGAATGGAAACCTGTTCAAGGAGGTAGGGTTAGTTTCACTGGAGAGAGTGGAGGTAGAATCACTGGTATGGGAACTGTGACAAATGGGAAAATGAAGTTAGAGAAGGTGAATTTTGTTGAAGAATTGAAGCATAACTTGTTGAGTGTGTCTCAGATTTGTGACAAAGAATACACGGTGCATTTCACTAAAAATGAGGCAATCGTTCTTTATCCTGGTTTCAAGATACCAGAGACATGGGTGGTGATGAGAGCTCCAAGAGAAAAGAACACGTATGTAATGGATATGAGGTCAACTGAGATGACAACCGAAGAATCATGTCTTCTGTCAAAGGCAACTGAGTCCGAGTCCGAGTTATGGCATCGAAGAATGGGACATATACATCTTCGTAAAATGAATTACATTGTCAAGAATGGGCTAGTGCTTGGAGTTCCCTTGAAGAATTTTAACTTTGAAGATCAATGCTTATCGTGCAAGAAGGGAAAGCACCACAAAAAATCTCATTACTCCAAGAAGGTTAACTTAATTGTCTGTACCCTAGATCTACTTCACATGGATCTCTTTGGTCCCGTGAATGTAAAGAGTCTAGGTGGAACTTCATACTGCTTGGTAGTAACCGATGATTACTCTCGATACTCTTGGGTATACTTTCTGAAGGCAAAAGATGAGACGGTTCAGTTGGTAATTAACTTGATTACCAAGGTTGAAAATATTGTTGGAAGAAAGGTTAAGTACATCAGGAGTGATAATGGGACAGAGTTCAAGAACTACCAGATGGAGATATTCTGCTTACAGAAAGGGATAGACCATCAGTACAGCGCCCCGTATACTCCGCAACAAAATGGGGTGGCTGGGAGGAAGAATAGAACGCTAATTGAAGGAGCCAGAACTATGTTGGCTGATGCTAAACTTCCCGTGGTGTTCTGGGCTGAAGCTGTTGCCACAGCCTGTTATATCCTTAATTGTGTTTTAACTGTTAAAAGATTGAATAAAACTTGTTATGAACTTATGCATGGTAGAAAGCGAAACTTGAATGGTCTCGAACCTTTCGGGTCCCCATGTACGATATTAAAGACAAACTCAAAATTTGGTGAGAAAGCCGACGAAGGTATTTTATTCGGATATGTTGTTGGTACACCCAACAGAAGAGTCTTTAATTTATCGAACAACAAGGTTGAGGTGGTATGTAACACGTTCATTACAAGTTACAAATCACCAAAGCCTAGCATGGGACCCGCTGAAGCTTTCGACTATGATAAACTTTTCAAATCTTTTAATAACTTGGATTTTTCAGAAGTTGATGAGAAAATTGCTTCACAGATTCTGTATGACGAGGAGGAAAATGTTGTGTAACATCCGGGATACGATGAAAGTCAACCTTCTTCGTCAAGTGCTGTTGATACTTCAGCGACCCCGACTGAAGAAGAATTCTACAATCCATTTCACTCTCAACATCAATCACCCATAGATGAACTCTCTTCGAACTTAGAAAACAATCTGGAGGTCGGTCCGGTTCCGACTACTGGAATTCACAAAAATCACCCGTTGGAGAACGTGATAGGTGATTTGTCTGACGGTGTTCAAACAAGAAGAAGTTTGAATGAGCACACCTGTGTTTACGCTAGCATTAAAGAAACGGATATCCTAAATGAATGCTTGTACACCTGCTTCATCAGCCAGATTGAACCAAAGAACTATCAAATGGCTCTAAAGGATAGCTCGTGGGTCGAAGCCATGCAAGAAGAGTTAGCACAGTTCGAAAAGATGGAAGTATGGAAATTAGTTGCAAAACCGAAGAATGTACATGCTATTGGCACAAAGTGGGTTTTTAAATGTAAGAGAGATGAGAAAGGGATAATTATAAGGAATAAGGCGAGGCTGGTAGTAAAAGGGTTTAATCAGCAAGAAGGAATCGACTACAATGAAGTGTTTGCTCCTGTGGCAAGATTGGAGGCAATTAGACTATTTTTGGCATTTGCTGCACACAATGAGATGAAGGTGTTCCAGTTAGATGTGAAAAGTGCCTTTCTTAATGGTAAAGTCGATGAGGTGGTGTACATTGAACAACCTCCGGGTTTCCCTGACCCTGATTTTCCTGATCATGTGTACAAACTGAGTAAAGCGTTATATGGGCCCCTCGTGCCTGGTACGCAACCTTGTCTGATTACTTGCTTGAGAATGGGTTCGAAAGAGGAAAGATCGACAGCACGCCGTTTGTCAAGAGAAAAGGGGGAGATTTTCTACTAGTGCAACTCTATGTGGACGACATCATTTTTGCTGCATCAAAAGTCGCCATGTGTCAGGAATTTGAAGAAGTCATGAAAAAGAGGTTTGAAATGAGCGCAATGGGCGAATTAAATTTCTTTTTGGGTTTGCAGGTAGATCAGAAGAAAGATGGGATGTTTATTCATCAAACAAAATATGTCCATGATGTGCTCAAACGCTTCAAGATGGATGATAGCACCCCATTTGATACTCCAGTTTGCGTCAACCACAAACTGGGTGCTGATTCAGACAGTGATGAAGACGTGGACCCTACCCAATATCGAGCAATCATAGGTTCTTTAATGTATTTAACTGCATCGAGACCTGATATTATGTTTGCAGTTTGTCTCTGTGCTCGTTTTCAGGCAAGCCCAAAGGAATCTCACATGAAGGGAGTGAAGAGAATATTGAGGTATCTCAAAGGCAAGCCTAAGCTGGGATTGTTGTGACATCCGTGGCAAAACCGAGTACACCTTAGTACTTACAAACTCGAATAAACGTTTAACCGCTTATTGCGTAACGAACAAACAAATAACCAAACGGGTCTGGTTATGGTCCGGATATCCCAGGGTGCCATCTATAAGTGATATACGATCTATGCAAGCTAAAATATTAGTAATATGGCCTTAGTTCGATAGCAAACAAAACGAGGTACACTATATTCATTACGTAACAAGTAAACGGTAAATCGGTTAATTCGTAGTGCTTAAACGAGTAACCGACCGATACTAATTATGACCCGTATACATACTGAGGGGTCATATACGAGTTATATATATGTTATAGAGGCTAACATATTGATATTTAGGCCCCAGTACGTTTAAAACTCTTTAAACGAAAAAGGTTTCGTTTATCGATACTGCTTAAACGCAATCGTTAATATCAAAACAAGCATTGTAGCATCCGTTAAGCCGAAAAAGATTTATAAAACACTTATATGACATGTTTTAAGCAATCCGTGAAAATATTTTGGAATTTTACAACGAGTCAGTACGTTTTTCTTATTTTACAAAAATAAGCTGAAAAACACTCGTTTTTGCGCTATTTCTCACACCCGAATTAATTTTCTTGCGAAAAACCAAACCCGAACTAAATTTGAAGTGGGCTTTTCATGTTTGGGCTTGTATAATTAGAGTAATGGGCCAAAACAGCCCATTATGGGCTCTTCTTGAATTCCGATCGGAACAGCCACCAAACATCACATCCTTTTTATATAACTTACTACCTAAGTTTAGTTATTCATTACAACTCATAATATTTGAAGTCCAAGCAGCTCTAACTCCTGCTCTATCAACCCTCCTTCAAAACTCTAGGTATCTTGATTATTTCATCATTTTTAACTTGATTTCATTAAGTATAATTAACTTATAAACATGATTTAGTTAGTTTTAAACATGTTTAACCATCCAAAAACCCTAAAAATCAAGTAAAACCATGTTTTGATGTTAAACATGTTTACAAACCAGGAACATATACTTCTTTGGTCAAAAACGCGGATTAGAACATGAATACAACGTTTTTACGGTTAGAAAGTTCGGTTTGAACCCAAAACCGAAACCCTAATTATCAAGGCTGTTACATGGATGATTTATGCTTGGTTTGATGTTATATGATATGTAGATATACTGAGTTTGCAACCCGAGACCCGGAAAGTCGTTTAAACTAGCAAAATTCATCGAAAACCGACAAGGTAAACCCGTAACACTCGTTTAGGGGCTGTTTAGTATTAGGTTGTGACGTGCTTGTTGTTAACTTGTGAAAACTTTCAGGGACATTAGGGATCATATAAATGAGTCCCTGTTCAAATTTGGTAATTTTTCGATAAACGGAGAATATTTGGTTAATTTATTTCCGTTTATGAGCGTTTATTTGGGAAAAATAGCTAAACATATTGAAAAATTATGAAACTTGGTTTTGGAGTTTAATATGTGATGGTAAGATCACTGGTAAAGTTTGGGAATCATTGGAAACGCCTAAGTATGGTTTGTGCAATCATGGCTTAACCGAATTTTAACAGCCGAAAAACGCACAAAAAGGCATTTTGTCAAAAGAGTTAGGTTCTGGAAATTTTGCAGGGGCTATGTAATAACAGTGAGGCCATTTGTAAAAATTAACGGATTTTTTGGAGGTCGTTTGATATAAACGGGCCATTTATTACACGATTATAACCTATTAAATGAATTTTTATAAATAAATAAATAATCATAAAGTTTCTGAAAATATTTTTATAAAATTCTCCATGTCTTAATGTATTTTTACAAAAATTTACATAATTTATATATAAGTACATATTTAGTTATGATTAATCAAAGATTTAAATTATAATTGTTTTAACGAAACCGGCAGTTTTGTGTTTAACGGACTGACTGGTATGTCAAAATGTCAAAAGTGGTCAAATATCATGTTTTTGAATGATATTGATAAAAACGAACTTTTTACGAGAATTCCGGAAAATTCGGGTGAATTATGCGCGTTTTGTATAATCAAACCCATATGAAAACGGAAACAAACCTTACGATCAAACCAGACACCGAAACCTTAAAATTCTTTCATAAATCAAATTATTTTATCAATCAATATATTTACTTAAGTTTTATGTGATCTTACCTAATCCCGAAACGTATAAACGATCAACTGAGCTAGGCTCAGGAAACGGTGAAACTGAGCCAAATCCAGTTTTAAACATTTCATAGTATACAACGTCACAATCTAAGACTATGGTCATGTTCTGGACCTAACAGCTATACCCAGATTATCTATACAGCCCGACTTAGCTTGAACACTGTACTAGTATTAACGATACGATACCGCTTATAGGAATCAGGCTATAAACGAGGCATCTGACTTATTGATACGTAATTTCTGTGCGAACTACGATAAGGTGAGTTTCATGACCCCACTCTTTAAACTATTTTACGAACTTTTGGGGTGGAAAGCATGTTTACACACGTTATCTATCTGAAAACGATTCAGGATATAAAATATCTGAACATTTATATATGAAAAGTCCCTACAAACATAATGATTGACTACGTGCTGATGAAAGATGATTATTATCGTTGACTGATATATTGAGTGGAGATAATACGAATTGCAAAACATAATGAAATTACACGTGATAGCATGTTTATACAAACACGTTATGTAATGTTAAACATAACTAATTTGGGAGACAACGTGGTCTGTAATGGCCATGGGGATAACGTGGTCTGTGATGATTATGGTGCTATTGTTGGCGGAAGGGGGGCCACAATAGTACTAAACTAAAGTTGAGTATGGCCTATGAGCCAAGTTCTGCTGCAACTTACTAAACTAAAGTTGAGTATGGCCTATGAGCCAAGTTCTGCTGCAACTTACTAAACTAAAGTTGAGTATGGCCTATGAGCCAAGTTCTGCTGTAACTTATAAACTAAAGTTGAGTATGGCCTATGAGCCAAGTTCTGCTGCAACTTATAAACTAAAGTTGAGTATGGCCTATGAGCCAAGTTCTGCTGCAACTTATTAAACGAACTAACTTGATTATGACATGAATGTTAAGAAAATAATGTGATTATGCGTATTGTGGGCGGATGGGGAGCCACAGTATTCGGTGATACGTGATAAATACTATATGTGTATATGTGTCTATATACATGCTATGTGATTAACCGTAGGAAATACTATGTGTAGAATATACTAATTATTTGCGTGTACACTATATAATGTTTGAGTTTACGTGGAATCATTGTGGGTGGAAGGGGGACCACAGTGGTTGATGTTAACACGGAACCGTTGTAGGCGGAAGGGGGGCCACAGTGGTTGAGTTTATGTGGAACCGATGTGGGAGGAAGGGGGTCCACAGTGGTTGGTTAAACACGGAAATTGGAAACAGTTAGTACGAACAAACAATCACGATTTTACTGAAATTTCAAATTTATATTATAAACTTACATGTGTGCATATGCACACACAAGGATATGGCTGTACATATTTATACAAACGTAAACACATATTTTTACATACGCGCGTACATACAAACTATGACTGTGTGGTACGCATAACTGATTTCGTTAAACTTATGAAACTCACCAACTATTCGTAGTTGACCTATTTTAACATGCTTTTCAGGTAATCAGATATGAGAAGTAATTTCCTGTGCGTTACGTGTCTGATTGGTGATTGATGTCATGGGCATTTGAGTTAGAAGTAAAGTAATTGAAGAACCGGTTTGATTGTATCACCTAGTTTGTAAAAGATGTTAGAACGATATAATATATTGTAAATTAGTTAGTAATGTTTCTTTATGAACAATGTATTTGATACCAGTTGTATCTGTTGCATTTCCGTTTTACTCTTCCGCAATTCGCTTAACGGGGTGTGACAGAAGTTGGTATCAGAGCCATTGGTTATAAAGGATTAGGTTATCCCTTAGGATACCTATAATATAACCGTAGGCTCGATTATCACTGGGGAACTTATTAATGAGTAACGATAGATACTGATGGATGCCGGGATGAACTCGTAGGGCAAGTGAGTTATTATGGTCCGGAACGTAATAACAGACTTGCTTGTACGAGGGAATTCGGGGTGAAGTCGCGGAACATATTGAAAGGTAAAAATGGCAACATACGTGCATAAAGGTGATGTGAAGTATATATGAAGTGTGCATACGTGCTTATCTGAGATTAGGTATAGGGATATGTGTACTTACGGTACTACCGATGATAATGAATCTTATTGTAACAAATAAAATATTTAATTTCGGTATTAATTAATAATATCCTTTACGATGATTTAAGCTACCGAAAAACGTTTTCTTCTGATTAACGATTGCACTGAAAGATGTCGAGATCGGGTAGCTTTACGACAGATAAAGAACCGGTGTTTCCTGTGAGTGAGAATATGAGAATGCTTCAACAAGTTTAACTAAGTCTGGTGATGTGACAGAACCACAAAGGGGCTTAATATACAAGGCCCGGGAACGAACTGTGGGAGGTGTGACCTACATACAATAATTTCAAAAGAATATATATAATACTTTACTGATTGGATCCAATGCTATCCTATACACTCGTTTTCAAACAGTAAACTAAACAGTTTTTCGTTCGTCTCTCCACTTTCGCTTCTCGAAAACAAACACTATTCTCAGGAAAGTACCTAGCGATGAGTCTGATTTATCAAATTATAAATATAATACCTACTTTATTGATTCCCCAATTCTATAAACAGACCGTGACTACCAGTACATATAATATACTAACGATATTTCAAAAAGAAATATTAATAATAATAATTTCCTTTACAATTCACCAGTACAACTAACTCTGATGAACCTCCTTAACTAGCAAACTCTTCGAACCATCTATGAACAAGAACATCCAACCTCTCCTATATTTTTCCTATTCCAATTGGTTACTGTAGGAGAGAAACCTCATGCTCATGAATTGATGACCTGCTGACTGGAACGGAACATACTTAACCCAACCAGTAAACTACCACTTTTAGTAGGCCCAACATACTTGCGAGCACCGAATGACCTGGCGAAGGAATATATTCTATAGTTATATTTAACAACCTCTAAGGGTCTAGTTGAATATATGAGTGCATTCATATGATAAATATACTAACTAAACTCATAACGAGCAATTGTCTACTTATGGAAGAGGCTAAAGAAAAACAATTGCCTAATGATGGGATCGTACCGGAATAATTTTCGGGCAAGTTGTAAACCGTATATAATTGTATAATGTGTACTTAGATAGATAAGGGTAGTACGATATTGTTGTATATAGCCTTCGATACCCCATGCAAGCATCTGGTAGGATGCTATGTTGATATGGGTGACACATTGGATATTTCATTTCAAACACTTACCCTTACTGGATTACAATTACTTGTCACTAGGTGACAACTTTTGATATATATATATATATATATATATATATATATATATATATATATATATATAAACATTGGCCTTTGTTAGGCTAACTTTACATATTATCCTTAGTATCAAACTCGAGAACAAACCCGTGTGATATATACGTGTTAATTGAAATACCTGATTACTTGTTATTGTAATTCCTTTTGTGATCATTAGTGTATGTTAATTTTGTTAATTATTGGATAGCTGGTTATTGTTATAGAATGGCCCCGAAGAAAGTAAACATGTTGTCTGAGGCAGATATAGCCGAAATGATCGCTCGACAACTACAAACAGTACTTCCGACAATAGCAGCACAATTCGCTGCTGGTATCCATACAACTATGAATACAAATCAAGTGCCGAACGCTAACGCGGTTGTAAATACTAATCCCTTGACAAATACTAATACAACCACAAATGCTCCACCGATAAATACTGATACTATCACAACTAATACTCCCCCGTTGAATACCAATATTACTTTAAATAATGCACCGAACTTGAACAATAGTTGTAACAATCAAAATCCCCCGCAACACGGATATCAACTTAAGAACTTCATGCTATGTAAACCTATGGAATTTAGCGGTACTGAAGGACCAAATGGACTAGTAAAGTGGATCGAAAAGACTGAATCCATCATTAATATAACTAACTGTCCACCAGATTGTATTGTCAAATTTGCTACTTCTACATTTGTAGACCACGCGCTGATGTGGTGGAATACTGTTGTGCAAATTCAAGGACAAGAGGCAACCAATCGTATGTCTTGGACAGAACTTAAAAATCTTATGATAAAACACTTTTGTCCGATAAACGAAATTCAGAAGTTAGAGCAAGAACTTTGGAATCTAGAAATGAAGGGTGCAGATCACTTGGAGTATACCCATCGCTTTAACGAACTGGCTCGTATAGTCCCATGGTTAGTTACTCCAGAATCTAAACGTACTGAACGCTACATTTGGGGTTTAGCCCCCGAAGTCAGGAGTTTGGTTAATTCAACTGGCCCTGTAACTTTCGAAAATGCCGTGTTACAAGCCGGCATTGTAACTTCTGATTTAATTAGAAGTGGTTCATTAAGAATGCCCGGGGAATCATCTGGTACAAAACGAACCAATTATGGAGCGGGGATACAAGAAAGACAATGGAATAAATGCGCGCGCCTTGCAATACAAAATTACGCTATGGTCAGTTCCGATGTGAAACAAGATAAGTATAACGGGCTTTTGCCTAGATGTGGAAAATGTGGTTATCATCATGTTGGTGAATGTCGGACCAATGTGTGTCACAAATGTGGGAAGGTGGGACACTATGCCCGAAATTGTAGAACCGTTATGAATACTATAAATCCACCAACCCAACTCCAGGACTCACAACTACCCCAACCGCAACCAACACGACAACAACCAGTCTACCAAAACCAACCCATAATAAACCGTAATGCCTGTTATGAGTGTGGTAGTATGGAACACATCAAGAAAGACTGCCCTAGATTGAACCCAATTGCAATGGAAAGACAAAGGCAAGGACCGACATCGACGTCCAACTCGACTAGGGGTCACGTATTGTGAATAAACCGGATAGAACAAATGTAGTGACAGGTACGTTCTTAGTAATGCCTAACATACTTTAGTTTATTTATTGCGGACACTGATAGACGTTTCGTTCCTACAAGTTATTACTTTGGAAAATATACCGTCTAGTAAAATAACAATTCTGTATACTATAGAAACCACCAAAAGTAAGACTATAAATACTAACCATATTACTCGAAAAACTACCCTCTTAACCTAAATAACTAGCTATTCCTTATCGATGCACTCCCGGTGGAAGTGAGGAGTCATTGTGTAATAGTCAGTATGGACTAGTTAATTGTGTTCAAATGAAGGTTATATATAGAAATAGAACTGTTATACTGCCTCTTCTAGATAAAGAAGTGATCCCGTACATGGAACAAATCCTAGTACCCCAATGATGAACACGGATGAGGAAAACTATACTATCCGTAACCGAAACTTGAACTTTAAACTTTTATAGCCTTAATAACTGAGTGATGAACAAGGAAAAGTCAGGCCAGATGTTCGGATAAATTGAGTACTAGTATAAAGATACAAGCGAAATATATGAAGGAATCATAGGCACATATGTTGTAAAGTGTGCACTACTATAAGTTAACGGGGAATACAAAAGATCCTCGGAGATGCTACAACAATTCGAGATACCCCATTGGATGTGGGAAACAAACTACAATGGATCTCTTAACACATATTCCTAAAACATCCCGAGAAAGCAATGCCAGCTGAATGATAGTTTCCTGACTAATCCACTCCGAATACCTTCTTCTGATTTGTAACAACTATCCAACTGAAAAACTCGCCTTAACAAAATCTTACTCTTGGTGAATTGTGTGTGAAATTTTAGATCCCTAATTGGCCTAAGCACGATCTATAATCCTCTATAAAACAATCAAATCAAATAAACTATTCAAACAATAGAGGAAAGTGAGACCAGTAATTTCAATCCTCGTACATTAACAGTCATCATAATATTATACAAGTGGTAATATACTATATTATACGAGCAAGAATGTAACTCGCCATCTTATTAAAATTGAAAAAAATTGGTGACCCCCAAAATACAAAATCCGATTTGATTTCGATAACCATAAATAAAACTCGTAATATTAATAACAAACCGAAGGCCGCCTAAGGCTAACAAGAGGGCTATACTGAGAAATACGAGAAGTTATCAAATTTTGACAGTTGTTAGTTGAGTTGAGGAACGGTGAGTTAATTCTAAAATATATAGCACTATACAAAATTGCCTTGAAAGTTAACCCCATAACGTATTAAACAAAATTATTTCACTCCCTATATTTCGTATATCGAATCAAAACGAGTGCCTAGCTGACATGGCGGAATTAGTACTATTTGAAAACTTTTATACAGCTAAACTCTATAAAAAGACTCATGAAAATGCTGAGTGGGGAAAATCAAACAGTTGTGACACAATAAAATCTCATTGAATAAAAATCCAGTGGAATCCACAACGGGGAATCAAACGTGTTCGGAAACAGAAAAACGAATTCCAAAACAAATGATTATAAAATTTTCCCCAAAAAGAGCATATATGGCATATTGAATTTCGGGGACGAAATTTCTTAACAGGGGAAGAATGTGACATCCGTGGCAAAACCGAGTACACCTTAGTACTTACAAACTCGAATAAGCGTTTAACCGCTTATTGCGTAACGAACAAACAAATAACCAAACGGGTCTGGTTATGGTCCGGATATCCCAGGGTGCCATCTATAAGTTATATACGATCTATGCAAGCTAAAATATTAGTAATATGGCCTTAGTTCGATAGCAAACAAAACGAGGTACACTATATTCATTACGTAACAAGTAAACGATAAATCGGTTAATTCGTAGTGCTTAAACGAGTAACCGACCGATACTAATTATGACCCGTATACATACTGAGGGGTCATATACAAGTTATATATATGTTATAGAGGCTAACATATTGATATTTAGGCCCCAGTACGTTTAAAACTCTTTAAACGAAAAAGGTTTCGTTTATCGATACTGCTTAAACGCAATCGTTAATATCAAAACAAGCATTGTAGCATCCGTTAAGCCGAAAAAGATTTATAAAACACTTATATGACATGTTTTAAGCAATCCGTGAAAATATTTTGGAATTTTACAACGAGTCAGTACGTTTTTCTTATTTTACAAAAATAAGCTGAAAAACACTCGTTTTTGCGCTATTTCTCACACCCGAATTAATTTTCTTGCGAAAAACCAAACCCGAACTAAATTTGAAGTGGGCTTTTCATGTTTGGGCTTGTATAATTAGAGTAATGGGCCAAAACAGCCCATTATGGGCTCTTCTTGAATTCCGATCGGAACAGCCACCAAACATCACATCCTTTTTATATAACTTACTACCTAAGTTTAGTTATTCATTACAACTCATAATATTTGAAGTCCAAGCAGCTCTAACTCCTGCTCTATCAACCCTCCTTCAAAACTCTAGGTATCTTGATTATTTCATCATTTTTAACTTGATTTCATTAAGTATAATTAACTTATAAACATGATTTAGTTAGTTTTAAACATGTTTAACCATCCAAAAACCCTAAAAATCAAGTAAAACCATGTTTTGATGTTAAACATGTTTACAAACCAGGAACATATACTTCTTTGGTCAAAAACGCGGATTAGAACATGAATACAACGTTTTTACGGTTAGAAAGTTCGGTTTGAACCCAAAACCGAAACCCTAATTATCAAGGCTGTTACATGGATGATTTATGCTTGGTTTGATGTTATATGATATGTAGATATACTGAGTTTGCAACCCGAGACCCGGAAAGTCGTTTAAACTAGCAAAATTCATCGAAAACCGACAAGGTAAACCCGTAACACTCGTTTAGGGGCTGTTTAGTATTAGGTTGTGACGTGCTTGTTGTTAACTTGTGAAAACTTGCAGGGACATTAGGGATCATATAAATGAGTCCCTGTTCAAATTTGGTAATTTTTCGATAAACGGAGAATATTTGGTTAATTTATTTCCGTTAATGAGCGTTTATTTGGGAAAAATAGCTAAACATATTGAAAAATTATGAAACTTGGTTTTGGAGTTTAGTATGTGATGGTAAGATCACTGGTAAAGTTTGGGAATCATTGGAAACGCCTAAGTATGGTTTGTGCAATCATGGCTTAACCGAATTTTAACAGCCGAAAAACGCACAAAAAGGCATTTTGTCAAAAGAGTTAGGTTCTGGAAATTTTGCAGGGGCTATGTAATAATAGTGAGGCCATTTGTAAAAATTAACGGATTTTTTGGAGGTCGTTTGATATAAACGGGCCATTTATTACACGATTATAACCTATTAAATGAATTTTTATAAATAAATAAATAATCATAAAGTTTCTGAAAATATTTTTATAAAATTCTCCATGTCTTAATGTATTTTTACAAAAATTTACATAATTTATATATAAGTACATATTTAGTTATGATTAATCAAAGATTTAAATTATAATTGTTTTAACGAAACCGGCAGTTTTGTGTTTAACGGACTGACTGGTATGTCAAAATGTCAAAAGTGGTCAAATATCATGTTTTTGAATGATATTGATAAAAACGAACTTTTTACGAGAATTCCGGAAAATTCGGGTGAATTATGCGCGTTTTGTATAATCAAACCCGTATGAAAACGGAAACAAACCTTATGATCAAACCAGACACCGAAACCTTAAAATTCTTTCATAAATCAAATTTTTTTATCAATCAATATATTTACTTAAGTTTTATGTGATCTTACCTAATCCCGAAACGTATAAACGATCAACTGAGCTAGGCTCAGGAAACGGTGAAACTGAGCCAAATCCAGTTTTAAACATTTCATAGTATACAACGTCACAATCTAAGACTATGGTCATGTTCTGGACCTAACAGCTATACCCAGATTATCTATACAGCCCGACTTAGCTTGAACACTGTACTAGTATTAACGATACGATACCGCTTATAGGAATCAGGCTATAAACGAGGCATCTGACTTATTGATACGTAATTTCTGTGCGAACTACGATAAGGTGAGTTTCATGACCCCACTCTTTAAACTATTTTACGAACTTTTGGGGTGGAAAGCATGTTTACACACGTTATCTATCTGAAAACGATTCAGGATATAAAATATCTGAACATTTATATATGAAAAGTCCCTACAAACATAATGATTGACTACGTGCTGATGAAAGATGATTATTATCGTTGACTGATATATTGAGTGGAGATAATACGAATTGCAAAACATAATGAAATTACACGTGATAGCATGTTTATACAAACACGTTATGTAATGTTAAACATAACTAATTTGGGAGACAACGTGGTCTGTAATGGCCATGGGGATAACGTGGTCTGTGATGATTATGGTGCTATTGTTGGCGGAAGGGGGGCCACAATAGTACTAAACTAAAGTTGAGTATGGCCTATGAGCCAAGTTCTGCTGCAACTTACTAAACTAAAGTTGAGTATGGCCTATGAGCCAAGTTCTGCTGCAACTTACTAAACTAAAGTTGAGTATGGCCTATGAGCCAAGTTCTGCTGTAACTTATAAACTAAAGTTGAGTATGGCCTATGAGCCAAGTTCTGCTGCAACTTATAAACTAAAGTTGAGTATGGCCTATGAGCCAAGTTCTGCTGCAACTTATTAAACGAACTAACTTGATTATGACATGAATGTTAAGAAAATAATGTGATTATGCGTATTGTGGGCGGATGGGGAGCCACAGTATTCGGTGATACGTGATAAATACTATATGTGTATATGTGTCTATATACATGCTATGTGATTAACCGTAGGAAATACTATGTGTAGAATATACTAATTATTTGCGTGTACACTATATAATGTTTGAGTTTACGTGGAATCATTGTGGGTGGAAGGGGGACCACAGTGGTTGATGTTAACACGGAACCGTTGTAGGCGGAAGGGGGGCCACAGTGGTTGAGTTTATGTGGAACCGATGTGGGAGGAAGGGGGTCCACAGTGGTTGGTTAAACACGGAAATTGGAAACAGTTAGTACGAACAAACAATCACGATTTTACTGAAATTTCAAATTTATATTATAAACTTACATGTGTGCATATGCACACACAAGGATATGGCTGTACATATTTATACAAACGTAAACACATATTTTTACATACGCGCGTACATACAAACTATGACTGTGTGGTACGCATAACTGATTTCGTTAAACTTATGAAACTCACCAACTATTCGTAGTTGACCTATTTTAACATGCTTTTCAGGTAATCAGATATGAGAAGTAATTTCCTGTGCGTTACGTGTCTGATTGGTGATTGATGTCATGGGCATTTGAGTTAGAAGTAAAGTAATTGAAGAACCGGTTTGATTGTATCACCTAGTTTGTAAAAGATGTTAGAACGATATAATATATTGTAAATTAGTTAGTAATGTTTCTTTATGAACAATGTATTTGATACCGGTTGTATCTGTTGCATTTCCGTTTTACGCTTCCGCAATTCGCTTAACGGGGTGTGACAATTGTGGTACACGAAAGGGGGAGAACTGGATTTGGTAGCTTTCACGGATTCTGACTATGGAGGTTGTAATCAGAACAGGAAGTCGACAACCGGTGGATGTCAGTTTCTGGGAGGAAGATTGGTGTCATGGCAGTGCAAGAAGCAGACCTCAGTAGCCATTTCCACCTGTGAAGCAGAGTACATGGCAGCATCAAACTGCTGCTCCTAGGTTCTTTGGATACAACAGCAATTGCGCGATTACGGTCTGAATTTCACTCAAACTCCGATTTGCATTGATAACACTGCCGCAATCTCAGTAACTAACAATCCTGTCAAACACAGCAAAACTAAACACATTGACATTCGTCATCATTTTATATGGGATTGTGCTGAGAAGAAATTAATAGTGCTAGATAAAGGTTGATTCGTTGGATAATTTCGCCGATCTTTTTACTAAAGCGTTTGACCGAACACGTTTTCAAAATCTTGTTGAACTTAATGGGATGATCAATCCCGAGTAACCTGGTTTTTCGTTTATTAAAATAAAAAAAAAAAAAAATTTCTTTATCGCTTAGAATTATGTCGGTTGCTTCAGTTTGAAGGACATATCTTCGGATACGTTTGGTCCTTACTTCTACTAGTAGATTATGAGGATAGCCATTAACCAGATGACTGAACGTGACTGGGGCGGTTTAAGATTTGTTTTTATTCTTTCGCTGAAAAATAGTCGTTCATACTTAGTTAGAAGGACACATACTCGTATGTGGTCGGTCCAGCTGATCTATTGGATCTTCAGGATAGCCGTTTACCTGAAGGCTTTGACTTGATCGGGGCGATAGAATTTTAAATTTTTTTTGGGAGATGATATAATTTTTCAAGTCTATAACTTCGTAAGAAGTTTCAATACAATGTTTAAAAGAAAATTGATCCAACCTTGGAAAGTGATAGAAATACTATTTCTGTGTGCTGAACTAGTGAAGTTATTAGGCCTAAAAGACTCTAGAACAGCCATTGTATGTTATGGTAGCTTTTAATGGTGGGTAAAAGTAGAAGTGATACTAACTAAATCTCCTCGATTTAAAGTGGAGATTCATTCAGAGCTATGCATGTCTCCATATACATCTTTCCGAATGATAGGCAGAAAAAGTGATTATCCAGTCATACACGAGCCCGTGAGTGTTCTGATTCCCGAGAAGATAGTGCATCAAGTACCTGCAGTGATCCAGATTCGGGACTTGCAGTCATCTACTATTTGAAGCTGTAGGAATATCTTTATTAAAAAAAAATGTGTTGTTAAGCCTTCTGGAGCTTATGTTATTTCAAACGTCTATCAAGAGGCAAGAAAGAGAACGGGAAGAAGACTCTAATGATCGATATGTACATACAGTTTAATCAGACACTACGGGTCGAGGTCAACTCGGGGTGACTTGGGGAAAACCAAATACGCTTTGAGAATAGATAGGAGGCATCACAATCTCTAATGTGATGTCCATCTAAAATTTTGAGCTTAATTGAACCTAAACCGTATCACAGAAGCGATGAAAACCATACTAAGTTGTATACCTGCTTACAACCTGTTTCTTTATGTCATAATACCGCTGAACATGGATCTATGTGACAGTCATTTAATTAGTATGATTCATGTTCGGATCTTTTCTAAAACATGCTGGTCCCCATCAAGACTGAAATTTGATCCCGTTTATTTATTTACTAAAATTTAAATTGCATATTTTGTTTTATGGTTTAAAACTTGATTACTTGGTTTTTTGATCGTAAAGTTTAAATATTTGACCGAAAATTTTAAAAGACTGTTGCATTTTGATCAAACTATAAGGTTCTGTTTTGTAATTTAAACAATAGGCGAACTTGTAAAGAGGCGAAGTTGACCATGGTTGACCATAGGCGAAGTTAATAATAAGAAGTTAACCGGCGAAGTTGTAAAAGGGCGAAGTTAAGGGTAAGCGAAGTTAACCTTAACTTCGCCTGTGTATATTCAACCCTATATAAGGTGTTTGTTTGGTCAAACACTTAACTTTTGAAAACCACAGCGAACTTATACTCCTAATAAACCTCGGCGAACTTACTCCTCGTATCGAACCGAACCTTGTTATTATTTGTTTTCAATCCGAGTTAAAGGTGTGTAGGGTCGGAATTTCTTATAATTCTTGTCAATGGTGTTAATCAGATGTGTTTTTAGTCCGATTCGTGACCTCGTTCATGCAACCCTTAAACACCCGATATCCAATCTGTTTCTAACGTGTTCGTAACTCATTTGATCGTCTAGATCTACATAGTAACTTCTTTTCATGCTTTCAATCTCAAATTCACCAAACATCACCATGATCGGACTTCTATAATTCGCCGTTTCATATTCAGGCGAAGTTTTCACAACTTCGCCCTAGGCATAACTTCGCCTGATTAGTTTTAATTAATTATTCTAAGTTGTTCTCAGGCGAAGTTAGGGTTAGGCGAAGTTATACTCAACTTCGCCTAATGTTTAACTTCGCCTGCTGTTTAATATTATTTAAAACTTCTAATTTGTTATCAGGCGAAGTTAAGGTTAAGGCGACGTTGTACTCAACTTCGCCATATGTTTAACTTCGCCTGTATTTTAGAAGTTATCATAACTTCGCTCATGGTAACAGGCGAAGTTATGATCGGCTTTCACGATATTATAACTTAGACCGTTTGTTGTGCAGATATGGCTGCTGTAGCGGGAGCTGGTGGTGCTGGTGGTGACGACGGCGGTGACAACAACAGACAGTTCTTTCCGGGTCACAACATGTATATCACGTTGGATCCGGATGCTAGTGGTGTCGATGATTATCGCGAGATCATCTCCTTCCTTGTTCGCTCACGTATTTTCCACGCTATTACTACAACTCTACCCATTTCTCTACCGAACATCGAAGATTTCTGGCGAACGGTAGAATATGACTGTAGAGTTGAGCCTCCGGTTATGCGTGCCACAGTGAACAATCAGGTGGTGTAGTTCTCGGCAGATCAGATCAGGGTTGCCTTACAGTTCGGGGCTGAATCTACAAATGATCCAACCGACTTTTCGGCTTCATTCAGAGATGGTGCATTTTTACGAATGGGCTATTCGGGTCCATTGGGTGACACTCAAAGGCGAAAGGAATTTTTGTTGGATCAATGGCATTTTCTGAAGCACGTGATGATTGTGTGCATGTCGGGTCGTAAAGCTGGTACTGACGGTATGGTGCAACTATGCAATCAGCAATGACAGCACTGACTTACAACAAGCCCTACAGCTTCAGTCAGATGGTGTTTTACGAAATCGATCGTCAGAGACGTGCGGTCGCTCGTGAAAGATTCTTAATGTACCCACGATTCTTACAGATGATCTTGAATCATGTAGCTCCTACGCTACCTCAACGCCGTCCCATTCGATATGTAGAGAGTGTAAGCAAGAGGATCTTTGCGCAATGCAGGTCGACGAGTGCTCGCAGTAAACCGGAGCTTCGTCCACGACATACTCCATTATTTGGTTACTTGATAAACCCTGCTTATGTTGCTCCTCGTGGAGATGAATTTCGGGACCCGACACCGCAACAGGCCGATGTTCCTCAACCACCACCTGTGGTACAGCAAGCATTACCTGCTGATCCTGTTGTGGCTCCGGAGGAACAGGTAGATCTTGAAGCTGCTTTTGGTGGCCAAGGGTACTTTGATATGGAGAGAGTTGATCCTGCTGCAGAGATTCAAGTCCCAGTAGCAGAGGTTTCTGGTGTAAATGTGTCGATGGTAGCTACGTCTGTAGCTGATTCTGAGAGAACCGACTCTGACTCCTCCGCTGATGATATTGCTGAAGCACGACAGATTTTGGTCAGCCAAGAAAGAATACATGGAAAAAGAAAGAAAGACTCGGCTGACAGTGAATCTGACTTTGAGGAGGAGTTAGACCAGCTGATACGTCAATCGAAAAGGGTCAGAACTGGTGAAGGTTCGGGAGCTGGTGAAAGCTCAAGGGTGGTGCGTTTCTCCCCACCCGCTCTATCTGGTATGACTATGGTTCCTGCGTCGATGACTGTGACAGGACCGATCATCTCAAGTGCTCCCGTGATAACTACATCATCATCATTTGGCATTCCACCTACCACATTTCAGTTTTCGACTCCAGAGATAGTTTCCTTGCCACCTCCTACCCTTACTTCATCGGAGGTTGTGGCAAGATTTGTTGAGTCGACATTAGTTGCTACTACGGTGTTAACTGTCACAATATCACCAGCGGTTACTTTTCAGCCTGCTTCAGATATTCCAGCTAGTTTGGGAATACCTCCACCTTATGCTCAAGATGTTTTTCATATGCGGTTTGATTTTGACGCTACCTTATCTGATTCTGAAAGGATAGCGGCCCTTGAAAGGGTGGTGGCTGAACAATCAAGAATCAATCTGATCCAGACTCAAGCTATCCAACGCCTTGTTGCAGAAAATCAGATTTAGTCGTCCCTCCTGGTTGAGCACGGTAAACTTTTTGATGCTTTAAAGCGTTCTTAGCATCTCAGGGGGAGACGAGCTGCAAGGGCGATGAGTTGAGAACAAAGAAAAGGCATGATAGAGACGATGATCCCAATGCATCGAAAGGTGCAGGTGGTGAGTTGCCAAGAACTGAACAAACTCTTGGGACTTCCATATCTCAGGGGAGTCAACGGGTACAACAGGTGGATCAGGGGGTGAAGATGTTGTGGTAGTAGATGATGAGGAGATATTGGATGATGATGTTGTGGGTGATGACGATGTGTTACCTGTTGAGGAGATTGAGAAGATAGGTGAACAGATTGTGATTGATAGGGAGATTGAAGAGGGAGAGATTGTTGATGACAATGTTGAACACGATATCCCAGACGTTGATAAGGCAAATGTGGGTCAAGATATGGAAAGTGATGAGTCTGAATGGGAAGAGCAGCCGAGATGGAAAGAAGGCTACGCTCAGTGGTTTGTAAAGACAAAGAAGCCAGCGGTTCTAACCATGTTCAAGAAGAGTTATAATACCAAAGGGTATGCTGAATCGAAGAAGGGTATTATATGCTGGTTGTATGATGAGCAGTTGAGATTATTTGTGATTAAACGTTTTGATGGGATTCAGTACTTTAAGAGATTGTTGAGATCTTTGAATACCTTGCCTGAGTGTGAGGTGAAGGATTTGGCTAAATTGGGGTTGATTAATAGAAGTGATGATAATATGGCCAGAATTATTGGGAAGATTGTGTGGAAAGAAAGTGTAAAAGAGAAAAAGTTTGAGTTGTTAAAGCCGCAAAAAGGGAAGCTTGTTGAAGATAAGGAAAGAGGATTGCGAGCTGAAGGCAAACCTTGGATGGTAATGAAATATAAGCCGATCCGGTGTTTGAAAGAAGTGCCGATAAAACCAATGCCCAAGGATGTCTTAAAGAATCTTAAGTGGTGGTATGTTGATAGTCAAACAGCTGAAGCAGTTATGGAGGATGAAGATGAACAAGAAGTTCTGAGAGTGTATGATCCCATGCACTTGGTAAATTTGTCTCAAGCTGACTTGTAGGTGCTAAACGAGAAAAAAGATATTCTATATTCCTGCATGGAAAGATGAAGCCAAGAAATATCAGAGAGTGGTTTCTGTTTGTGTCAGAGAGGGCGTTCATGCTTGAAGACTGGTGACTCGAGATTTTTGGATTACAAGACACGTGATTGAAGATAGAGATATGAAGCTACTGCCAAGGGGGAGTCTGTTGGTGCATAATGTCAGTAGTTCAGTATCCAGTGATTTGTATGTGTCTGTAATCGTGTTAGATTGTTTGTTTTGGTTTTAGGTAAGTTGTTACACAAGTTCGCCTGATGTAAGCGAACTTGTGGAGAGGCAAAGTTAAGACAACTTCGCCTAGTCTGTTAGGCGAAGTTGTCGAAGCCTATATAAGTTTAGCTTACGGCTTGTTTTGTAAAAGGATTCCAGAACGTGTTTGTGTGATTGAATATCACGTGTTGAAGAGTTGCAATACACCGTGTCTTATTAGTATTGTAACGTGTGTTTGTATTTGGTTTTAACGTATTATACACCTTACGCTCGTATCGTGTTACATAGGGATTCTGCACCTACGTATTACGAGATACTCCTGTGTAGATCCGGCTGGGAACCTACAAGGAAGAGAATTGAAAACAAAAATAAAAATTCCTTGAGGTATAGAGAATATTTCAGAAAACATGGTCTGTATGAAAAAGATTTGAGCAGAATGAGTTTTGATGATCTGCAAAAACACTACAACTTGACCAGAAAAACAATAGAAAGAGAGGAGAAGGAGAGATTGGAAAGAGAATCAAAATTGAAAGAAAGAATGGAGGCTATAATGAAGAAGTATGGAGGAAAACGTAAGTATTTGATTGATAGAGGTATGGCTCCAGAGCTTGTTGATAGCCATACAGAAGATAAGGTTGAATCCCACTTTAAAAGACTATCTATGAAACCTGAGCCTGAAAAGTCAGCATAGAGGCCAAGGCTAGCAAAATTGGCTGATAAACTCAAAGTGGATAAAAAGAAAAGATGGGAAAATGAACAATTGATTTTGTTGGAAAGGCTGATGGAAGCTAGAGGAAGATTAAGTGAGCTTGAAGGGATGAGCAGATCAGACAAACTTGCTCTGCTCATGTCTGAAATTGAGAAAGATAATTTGGAAAGAGCTGAAGCATCTAAGGGGCTGTTTGTTTACATATGAATGGAACCATTCAGATGTATACATCTGATTCATTCAGACTTCAGACTGTTTGGTTTCAAACAGAAAAACATCTGAATTGTTAAAATTAGGTCTGAATCATTCAGACTTACTGTTGTTGCTGAATGGGACAGAGGTTCATTCAGATCTGACCCATTCAGATCTGAATGAACCAAACAACCCCTAAGACTCCTATTCCTTTGGAAGTTAAACCAGACACAGAGATCCATGGGAGTTAGAGGAGATGATTAAATTGTTGAAAGAAGTAATGAGAAACAAGGGTATGAAAGAAAATATGTTTGATATGCTGGGAAAGGCACAATTGAAAGAATTGTTTTATGAGCAAAAGGATGAATGGGAGAAATTGTTAGCAGAAGCAAGGGACCCCAGAAGTTTCATAGCTGGACCTAGTGGAGTGAGATTTGTGCCAGCCGGTGAGATAGGGGATGAAAAGATAATGAATATGATTGGAAGACTCTTCAGAGATGGAGGTGAAAACCTTGTTGATCTGTTGAATATGCCTGCTGAAATGTTGATTGAAGTTTATAAAAAGAAATTTGGAATTGAGGGGGGCCACAAAACCTATGAAGTCTATTCCCTCAAGGCCCTCAGCTTTAAGAGAACAAAGATCAAGAACCAGAAATTAGCCAAAAAGAGCTGAATCACAAAGACAACATAGGCCACCAACTGATGTGGACCTACCAATAAAACTCTTATATGACTCTGTCTCTCAAACATTGAAAGTTGTATTGAAAAGTAGAGAACTGAGGGAGATTATTTTCAAGGATGACTTTGCTGACTATAAGAAAGAAAAACTCGAGAAAATGGCAAATCTGGATATGTATGACTACCATGATAGAAATAAAATGGCTGGCAGAAAACAAAATGAACTGTCCAAATATTTGAAGAGTGAAGCTAAGAAGAATTTCCCACTGTTGGATCAAAGGAGGAAGTGGAAATTGATTAAGCATGAAAATAACAGGAGAGCCAAGAGTATAAATGATATAAGAAGTGCTAAATTTGTCTACTTCTCAAAAGTCAGAGACAAGAATCCACTTCCAAATTTGAACACTTGCATCAGCATGAGAAGACGAATGACAAGACCCAACCATGAAATCTAGAAAAATGGCAGGATTACACAGATTGACTATAACAAAAATGAAGACTCCTTCATTCTTCGCAACTCTGATGGACTTATCTTGGGTATAATCAAGACTGACGAAGACCTTACTTTCCTACATAATGAGGATTTAAGGGACATAATGCACCGGACACCACCTGAGAATCATCCTCATCGACAAAGATTGTTTATATTCAAGGAGAAGGCATGAACAATAATAGTAGATCGAAGACAAGCATCATATAATTCAAGAAAATGAAGACTTTATTTTAGATTAGGCTTTGCTTTGTAATGTCCACTGGACAGAATTCTCAAATATGTAATCTTTTGATTTTGTAATGTAATTTGATTTTGATTTGATGTGCATTTTTGACTAAGTGTATGTAACCTTAGAGGTGTTTTGGGACAGCTGAGGTGTTCCAATCTAGGAGGAGATTGTTGGGTCAAAGATTTGACATGATATGACTTAAGGGAGATTGGAATCTTCTCAACACTCCTCAGAAATGGATAAGTATGGATATCGCGCACACTTGGACATCCGAGCAAGGTTTTACTTGTCCTAGCAAGGTATATTTCCTTTCGGGCAAGGTTATCTTCTTGAAGTCTTCTTAAGTGATAATCTAAGCAGGGTTCAATTTGTCAAGCAAAGGTGTTCTTCAAGTCGAGCATAGTTTGCTTACCAGCAAACTCTTGACTAAACCAAGCTTTTGAAGCCAAGTATTTGGAAGATCTAGCAAGGTTTGATTAATAAACAGTAGTCCGAGCATACTAGTGGAAAGTTGATTACGAAATATTCTAAGGACTTTCTCTAGCAAGGTTCAACTCCTATCAAGCTACAGTGCTCATAGCACAAGTCAAACAGTGTTCCTAGCACACATTGGTTTGCTTAAAAAGTTATTATTTAACAAAGAGTTGAAGGGATTCATGAAGAACAATTTGCTCGTAGGACCATATCGAGCAAAGTTTGCTGTGGTAAAAAAGATTGAAGTCTGCTAGGTGAGTATTTTTAAGTAAAGTCTACCCGGAGAACTGTTTACCAGCACACTTCAAGGTTACCAGGTCTGCTCGAAGAAGATAAAAGGCACAAAATCTTCTGTTTTTACACTTAGAATGTTTTGCAATATGTTTTATGATTATGTACCAATCATTAGGGTTTCTAGAAGGAATGCCAGCTGTCAGGAGGCTGGCCTATAAATAGAATGATCTAGGGCACGCCTCCTAAGGGCGAATTTTGTCACTTTACACTTTTCAGACTTACGGAATATTTATGATTTGAGTGTGATGGCTGTCCTAAGATTAGTACGGATAAACATTTCTTACATGAAACCCTAACCGATTTACATTTGTATGAAACTTTCTATAAATGGAAATCTTTTGAGTTATTGTTTGTGTTTGTTACATTTAATAATCTTTAAGCAACAGATAGTGTTTGTTAGTGATTCCGCCGTTAACAAATATCTATTCTTACCCTAAATGGAAAAGTCATCAACCTTCTTGTCGACACATCATTGTGTGGGTTGTGACAATTATTGTGAGTTTGAGTGATTAATACGGGACCGACAAAATCTATTTGGTATTCTCTTATAGACGGTGTCGTTAATGTATTCTTATTAACGATATCATAGAAATCCGAATCTATTTGGTATTCTCTTATAGACGATGTCGTTAATGTGTATATATTAACGATCTCATAGAAATCCGAATCTATTTGGTATTCTCTTATAGACGATTTCGTTAATGTGTATATATTAACGATCTCATAGAAATCCGAATCTATTTGGTATTCTCTTATAGACGGTGTCGTTAATGAGTTTTTATTAACGATCTCATACGAAATCCGAATCTATTTGGTATTCTCTTATAGATGGTGTCGCTAATGTATGCTTATTAGCGATCTCATTTATCCAAATTGTTGCTATTATTTATTGTTTTGTATACAAGTTGTGGAATTTCCTATTATATACTTATTGTTCGAAACTATGAAATTGCGCACCAACCTTTGTGTTGATAAACTTTACTTTATGCAATGTTACAGGTTTGAATTTAGTTGACTCGAGGACTTGATGAAAAACGTTATCAAGACTTTTAGGATATTAGCAAAACCAACAATATATATTTGTTTACTTGTATTCAATTTGTTGTGTATGAACAAGATGTGTTGTTTATTGATTTGTGAAATAAAATGAGTTGATAAAATATTGTCACTTTAAATAGTGTCTTGTGTATTTGGGCAATCGATTGCACCCCGGCATGTTCCGCCGCCTTTGGTCGGGGTGTGACAGATTGGTATCAGAGCCACAAGACTATAGGATAGGTGGTTAGACGTAACGACCTAGTATAGCTTATGTTTTAGGGTCCTTATACGTGTTGACTATACGTGTTTACCCTACTTGATTGTTCATTACACATATTTATTTATATACTTATTTATTTCATCAAAATCATAAATATACACATACATACACTCTCATAATAATCTAAGGTATCCCTACCTTACCGCAAAACATTAGTTTGTATTATGTTTTATGGATCACGAGCTTAACTTGGATCCCGTTGTTTCAAATCTCCTTAAAGATGGTCTCATATGAGACAACCACTTTAAGTAGTCGAATGCGAGTGTTCCGCTCGCCATCCTAATTTTCGGCGTTGAAACTATAGAACCACGGTGGTTCGTGGACTAGTGTTTTGACATGACGTTGTATTCCGATTTATTATATTTATTACAATCATTATTTAAGTCGAAAACATGAAAAAGACGCGGTGGTACGTGCACATGTTTAGACTCCAACATGGTGTTTTGTAAAAAGGTTTTTAGTGTCGGAATATCAAGTCATGGTGGTTCATGCACGATTTTTCCGCATTTAAATATTAAGACATTATTTACAAATTTCAAGGATTTAAACAATTTTTCCTTTTATTTTGCCATATTAATTCTCATCACAAGTTCTCATTTATAAATTTTATTTTTCATTGTGAATAATTATTTTATATTTTGATTTCACATGATAAAGTTTCTACATAAATTTACTCATTTCGATTTCACACCGCGATTTTTGTTACAAAAATTCATTTATTGTGATCTCTTCAATGTAAGTTAATATATATATATATATATATATATTGAACTATTTATAATGATTTTTAATATGCCATCTATTTTCATTAAGACTATTTATAAACAAAATTCTTATTATATGTGAATTTCATCATATTAAAAATGTTTTATCATAAATTTTACCTTAAATTTTCAAGTAAATTTCCTATTATATAAACTTTAAATTTTCTTTATAGTCCTTGTACAAGAAATTTTTTTATTTTTATAACGATTCCGTTTATTTTGAACGATCATTTTACAATATTGATTGTTAAACTTCTCACGACATTTTAATTACACTACTTTATATAATATGCATGGTAGAATTTTCATTACCTCAATCTATTCTCATCACAATTTTCATTATGCAATTTTTGATTCATTATAAATTTTCACCAATAAAATTTGCATCATACGATTTTCCTCGTTTTAAATTTCTTCTGATAGTCTTGCCATGATTTTTCAAGAAATTCACAAACTTATAACTTGTAATGTTCTTGAAATCCTCATGCAAAACTTCATAAAAATTCTATTTTAAAGACAAAAATCATTAATCTTGATTTCTCGGTTCGCTAGGCCGGTCATTTTAACTTACCATGATATTTTCGTTACATGATATGAAATAACGAACTTGATAAAAATTTTCATTACGCAAATTTTTATACTCAAAACAAACTTTCATCATTCATGTTGACACCTCATAATTAATTTCGACATTCAATTCACTTATTCTTTTTATATTTAACTTCCTCATAAGCAAGGAATTTTGTTTTGACCCTCATAAAAAAAATTTATTTTGCTTCCTCATGACAATCGACTCTTATTTTTACAATGAACTTCAAAACACAAACTTTATTGTCTTAGTTTCCCATTGTATTTTCCACTACTCAATTTTAAGCATTTGAAGAACGATTTACGCTACGCGGGTTAGTTTATTTCAAATTTCCTTGTAAATTATTTTACAACTCAAGCCGACCTGACGTATCGTAACAACTCTCATTTTAGTGGAAAACTTTTAGCAATTTTTTTTTTGTGATTCACAAGCTTGGATCTCAAAATTCTATTTATAATATATATATATATATATATATATATAAATATAAAAAATTGTAATTTTATTATCAAGAGGTTCACGAATGTTTCAAACATTATTTATAAATTATGATATTTTCAATTTAATACTTATTATTAGTCAAAATTTTCTAAACGCAACCCCAAGTTTCCAAACACTTGTATTTCAACTCAACCTACCACCTTAAACCAACCATCCTTGCACTTCAAAAGTTTTCCACGCACTCAAATCTTTCCCCAATATGAACGAAACCTAACATACCAAAGTTATACCCTCAGCCACTCGAACTCCAAGCAAATCCAAGATGTACAAAACCAACCCGACAAAAAGCCCTAAATACCGGAACTTCTACGCCATGAAAACCTATCAAACTCACTTTCCTGATACTTCGAAGACACCGACAAACACACCCACGAATGCCTACCAAAGTTTACCCAACTATGACTCAATCCCTCGACCTATGATATGCCAAATCGCAAACCATGTCGCCACACCGTTCCTATCCAACCCTAGAGTTTGAAGCCAAAATAGTAACCCAAACACTCCTTGCAAAATACATGTATAAGCCAAATCCCAACCCAAAACTAGTCAAGGTCGAATTATCCAACCCGTCAACTTAACCCGAGCTCAAATAAGCAAACCTCATCCAGATAGCCCAATCACTATTCACACAAGTCATCTAAGCCTAAACCACTCAAACGATCTAAACTCAACAAACCCCATCAATCCAACTCAAGAAAACCCAACTATGCAAGCCAACTGAAACACACCCACTCTTCACCAAATTTCCAAACCATTCACCATTCGAAGCCTAAAACCCCTGCATACACACGCAAGCTTCATTTTTTCCCTTATTTTCTTTTTATGTATGTATATACGAACAGTTTATTTATAACAACCTCATGTGTTCAAATAATCACTTTTAAATTATAAACTCTTTCAAGAATAACGATTTACATATTATACGCATTTTTATAAATCATCTTTGAAGAATATACTATTGTCATGACAACAAAATTCTATTATGAGGATTCGCTTTCAAGAGTTATTAAATGATTATATGGGTGATTTCAAGATTTTTAATATTGTCACATAAGGTGATAATCTCATAATAACTTTATAAATACGAGGTTTCATTTTGAATGTTAAATTCGAGATTTATTCAATAACAAGCTACAACTTTCATTATTTTGCATAAACACAATGATCATGACTTTACAAATCTTTTTGGGGTTACTCATGAATGCTTCATACACTAGATACTGTAACAAGCATTTTTTTCGATAACAATTTATGCAAATTTTTACTTCCTATTATCACAAGCATAATTTCTTTCATGATTTATCACCATCACAACAGCTTTAAGTATGCAAACTTTTCTTTAAGATTTTTATTCGATAATGATTTAAATATTTCTCTAGCTACGCGTTACCGCGATGCCTTATTATTATGTACATTTTCTTGGAAACGATAGAACGGACTTACTTACGACTTCATTCTCAATTTTATTTTATTATTTTCAAAAGAATCTATGATGCAAGATTTACATATTTCGTCATTAATTCGAGTCTCACAATTATTTCGACTTTCTTTTCATTTGATGAGATGTTTCGATGGTAATATTATGCACATGAGATTTCATTTCTTGTTTTGATTATTCATGAAGGAATTCAAGTTATTCAATAACTATTTTTGTACTACACTCAAAACCTTATTTTTGCTAAAAATTTCGTTTATATCCTAAACGATATTTTCACTACTATGTTTTTCATGTTTGAGCATTTATGCTTTTCAAGCAAGACACGATTCTATGCATTATTCTACATAATTCATTAAAATCTATCAACGGCCTACGTGTGGCTGTCCGCAAGTTTTGGCGCTATTGGAAACCGTTACCATAATGACGATTATATAAATGGTTTCACAATAGAGGCCGTATTCAAATTTTATCACATTTCATCAATTGATTTGTTAATCAAAATTCTATTTGTTTTAAGTTTGATACATGTATGCGTCACCCCATAGAACTCACCTCATCCTCGTGATAATTAATCATATTTCACGCGATCATATTGTCAATTTCTTATAACCTCAAGTTTGTTCATGTATAGAACTCATCGTACAATGTTATTGTTAATTGTATCGTTGTTTATCCCAACCTCATGTACTCATTTATTGGATTTTTTTCTCTTTTAAACTTGTCGGAGTTCTCACTATCAGGTTTCATTTATCGATTTTATTTAGTATATCGATTTATAGACTTTAAAATTTATCTTAATGACTTTTGACTCCAAATCTCACTTCATATTGTTCACCCTAAAATCTTATTTTATTTATTTATTCGATCTTCTTTACTTATTTAAACCGAATTGTTATTGTCACCTTGGTTTATATTTTGAGATTTTAATTGTTTCAATTATTTAACCCATTTTCCTACTTATTTAAAAGCCCACCCCAAAACTTTTCAACTGCTGGTATTGGTTTATCAATATTTGTAAAATTCAACAGATTTTATGTACGTTTCTAATATTCAAAATTTCGAAATAAATATGCCTCTTAAACCACATAATGGAACGAACCATGTGGTCGTACGACGATCTAAATAATTATGGGTGCACACTTAATTATCGAATCCCCATATGGAAGCCATATTAAGTGCGATTGTGTGCGGTAACTCAGACCCGAGAATGATAGCAGAAAAACGATAGAAATGCGAGGCATGATAAGGGCATGGTGGATACACCGCTGGTACATCCTATATATAAGTGCCTTTATTATGTTGCTCATTTGTAGCATTTGTTCGAATCATGCAAGGATTTAACGTTATTCTTTTGCTTAAAATTTTTCATGCAATTGTTTTACCAAAAGTGACGTTCGTTAGTAATTACCTTTTCTTTGAGTTTATTATAATTTCGGGACGAAATTTCCAAAAAGTTGGGGATACTATGACATTCGTCAATTTCGGTACCTATTTTGTATTCGTTTATCATGTAAACCGACCCGATTTATAACCCGAACATTTAAAATATATAAAATATTGGATTTTATGTTACTAAATCATTCCCGCTTGTTCAATTTGAAAAACCCCTTTTACGAATTCGAAAACACCATTAAAACGCTCAAATTACATCGAAAATGAACTTCTGGGACGCAAAACGAACCACGCAAGACGAGCTGGACCAACCCCACCCCTAGGGGGCGCCGTGCCGCATGGCCACCAAGGTGCAGGGGGTCGTGTAGCACGGCCACAGTCAGATCTTATTTGTTGTTTGTTGTTGTTGTTTGTGGTTTATATCCTTTTATCCAATCCGATTTTTACCAATTAGACCTAATGTAAAACCCGTTTAATCTTATCCTATTTATAAACTCCCTCATCCTTCATCAATCCCTGATCACACGTCAATTTCTCTGTCAAATTCTTAAGATTTAAGGTTGTTTTCTTTGTTCTTGGCAGTTTGACTTTCAAAAGTCAAACTGACCATAATCTTTCATTTTAACTATTTTGTTTAGTCTTATTAATACTTGAAGATGGTTATACATTATATATATAATATACACCCCTTGTTACCTTTGATGGTCACTTCCCCAGTCTCGGTCGGTGGAGTGTCGGGCCTCGTAAGGCAAGGCTTCATGGAGGACTTTCGAGTCCTTGATGTAATTATAATTATATAACTTGTTTATACATATTTACCATGCTTAAATTCTGCTCATTTTAGTTTGTATGTCATACTTATGATGTTCCATGGTTATAGGTTTGTAGAGACTAGCCTCGGTTTAACCGTAAATAGCTCTAAACCGTAAACCGAACTTGTTTACTAGTTTTGTTAAATAACTGTTTAAACATGCTTATTGTTAGATTTAAGTTTCTAAAATCATTTTTATAAGTTCTATGGTTATCATTTTTATAAGTTCTATGGTTATGGGTTTGCAGAATCTTACCTCGGTCTTAATCTTAAACAAGATCCGAACCGAAAACCGAACTTTCGTTTAAAGACTTTATTGTTAACTTTTTGGTTGTAAAACTCAAGTATCTTCATTTATAAATCATTATACAAGTTCTTTGATATTTAGGCATGTGGAAACCATCTATGAACTTATTGGGAGATGGAAACCGAACTAAACCGATTTTCACTCGCTTAAGACACACAAGTGTGTTTTTAGCTATCAAGACTTGTATAAATCTTTAAAAATACTTTATAAACTGATTTTAATTATTTTCATAAGTACTTTGAAATGTTGATCTCATAACAAAGCTTGGACCGACAAAACCAAACACTCGCTTAACGGACGTTGTTAGTTCTAAAACAATAGAACTACATACTTGGTTAAGTCTTATTAAATTTTATTGAGTTATCTCATAACATTTATTATTTTGGAAAGTTGACTTTGGGTTTGACCGATTATCAAGACCCGAACCAACAACCCGAAGCACTCGTTAAAATCCGTTTTAGTATCCATATTATATAGAGACTTGCATTCTTGCATTTTTAGCCACCTTATTACTTAACATAGGTTGAGTAAATATTATGGGCTAGATACTTTAACCCGGTTTCGAGCAAACTTATATTTAAAAAAGACTAGTATTACAATTTATTAAATATTTACATTTTTAAACTTTAAACTTTAAATTGTTTGCATTTATTATCATTTATTTTATTTAAAGACTTCATAGATAACCTTTTCATACTAGACTTCCTTTCATCTAGACCTTGCTCGTTAAACCTCATCCTTCCGGTTACTCGCCGTTTACCGATCAAGTTTATTACTTGAATGTGAGTACTTTCATCCCCCGTTTTCCATCTTTCATTTTGGGGGTGATATTGCATACTTATTCAAACTAAATGTTTTATACTTAAGTCTTAAACCACACACTTTGTTGTATTCTTTACTTAAATAAATGCTCGATTTGGTGTTCAATGCTTACATGCTTACATGCTAATGTGTTTACCGATTTTGGTTGGTTGATTTAGAAATCCATATCTATTTGGTATTCTCTTATAGACGGTGTCGTTAATGTATTCTTATTAACGATCTCATAGAAATCTGAATCTATTTGGTATTCTCTTATAGACGGTGTCGTTAATGTGTTTTATTAACGATCTCATAGAAATCCAAATCTATTTAGTATTCTCTTATAGACGGTGTCGTTAATGTGTTTTTATTAACGATCTCATATGAAATTCGAATCTATTTGGTATTCTCTTATCGACGGTGTCGCTAATGTATGCTTATTAGTGATCTCATTTATCCAAATTGTTGCTATTATTTATTGTTTGGTATACAAGTTGTGGAATTTCTTATTATATACTTATTGTTCGAAACTATGAAATTTCTCACAAACCTTTGTGTTGATAAACTTTATTTTATGCAATGTTACAGGTTTGACTTTAGTTGACTCTAGGACTTGACGAAAAACGTTATCAAGACTTTTAGGATATTGGCAAAACGAACAATATATATTTGTTTACTTGTATTCAATTTGTTTTGTATGAACAAGATGTGTTGCTTATTGATTTATGAAATAAAATGAGTTGATAAAATATTGTCACTTTAATAATGTCTTGTGTATTTGGGCAATCGGTTGCACCCCGGCATGTTCCGCCGCCTTTGGTCGGGGTTTGACAACGCTCCCCACTTCCAATCGCGCTGGGCTAAAAGTGGATATATTTTGAGTATGATATGTATCGAGTTATCAACTATGATAGTCATACGTAAAGTTTTATTCTTTGCTCGTCTACAACAGCACAATTTGTTTAAGAAGTAAAACGCCTATTGTTTTTGGTGATGTAATGGTGGTAGATCATTGCACACGGATTAGTGTTATAATGGTATACACGGGATGTTTTTAATATAATTCGGGGTGTAGTGAAGATTACACACGAATTGATATTGGATATAATGACAAAAGATCATTATATGGATGTTGTTTTCGATTCATATATATATATATATATATGGACTATTTTGATTATAAAAGGGAAACTCACCAACATATTGTGTTGACCGTTATTTTAATATGCTTTTCAGGTAATTAAATGAAGTATGGAAGCTCCGAGAAGAGTGCGGGAAAATAGTGACATGTGTTTGAATGAAAAATATTTACTTTATGTTGAACTTGTAATTTGAATAAAAATCGTGTAATATGACACGTGTAATAACTCTGATGGTTAAATAAAGTTCAACCTTCGTTTGAAATGTATACTTAAATGTGATTGGCTGAAACGGTGTCTGTCACCACCCGAAAGACTTGGTCAAAGTCTTCCACTGTTTAAAAGTAAGATTTTCGGGGTGTGACAGAAGTTGGTATCAGAGCCAATGGTTATAGTGAATTAGAAATTTCGATAAAAATTTCTAAACCATAACCCGTATATTCAAACACATGATTTTCCCTCCTCGCGAAGTAAAGCTATAATCAATTAAATGATTAAATATGTTTATTTTAATTAGATATATAAAAAGAAATAAATAAAGATAAATAAATAAATGAATGAATGAACGAAAATAATAATAATAATAATAATAATAATAGGTAAATAAATACATAAAGTTGTAAAGTTTAAAGTTACAGTTTTATCTATATGAATATATATATATATATATATTCTGATTACTAGCAATTACTTAGTACATATTAGGTTACATGTCACAAAAGCCTAGTTCACACACTATTATCAAGATTCACAACATCGACAGTAGGTCGAAGGACCGCCCCCAACAACCTCTGTTGTATCATCAATTGTGCACTGCTCCAGTGCTTTTTTTGTGAATCTTAGTATTTCTTTTAGATAAATTATTCACACACACTCGTAGAGCTTAGTTCCCACAAACCTTAGGCCATATTTCATTTTCCTAGATCCGTTTGAAATCATTGAAGGATGACGATGTGACCCTACCTCTTCGGATTCTCATGATGCGTAACTCCGTTATTGATATTGTTGTTGTTTTAATTCAACCTATTTATGGGATACATAGACTTCTAGTAACTCCCTCTTATCAGTCTAGTTAGATATCCTATAGCTTAGATATTTTGGTAAGGCCAATTTGAAAACTTGTGATTGGTTTTGATGTGTATTCACACATATTTAGTAGTTATTTTAGTAACTCTAAAACAAATACGATAATTTTTCCAATTATCACGATGATCTTTTGGGTTAATTTATTGAATATTATGTGGTTGTGAATATTTCCTATATTTATTCACACGTCTTCAATAATTAATAATAACCTTTTCCATCTCTATTATCCAAAATTAATAGAAATAACAATAAACCTCCCAAATTAAGACAAACACCTACCATTAGAAGATCTTAGTTATCGACTTCTTTGAAAAATTAGTTCAATAAGTCACAATACATTAACGCTACATTGAAGCAACAATCAAGGACGTAGTGCAAATAAAGACACATGCAATGAAGCTACTATTCGAAATCCACTAGGAAGAATAAGACTGGAAGTGTTATTATAACCCAATAGTGGTGCATTAAGTTGAACATTAGGTAAACAAGAAATTCGGTTGACACTGATAAGCAAACCTAATGTTAAACAAGAAATTCGGTAGTTGGCAATAAGCAAAACCAATGCTGTTTTAATAAATAAGCTACACACCCAAAAAGGATTATTCCAAATTCAAAAATTAGAATGCTAAAGAAAGATCCATGAAAACCCGTAAGGATCCACTTAGTTATCATTGAATAACCATTATGTTGTGCTTGTCAATACTAGAGCCGAGTTAAGTTTCTAAACGAATAGGGTTATCTCTTGTTAGAAGACCAATCGACTTAGATAAAAGGTTATTCATTAAGTTTATATATGGAAAATCGCTATAGTCATATGCGATTGTAATCATTCGATAGGAACTCATAACCTTTGTAATGATCGATATACCTATCGAATTAGACAACCTCGATATAAACATAGATTAGTTATCTGAAAATCATGCTGAGACCGTGGGTTCGGAAACGCTAGTACGTTTACCACTCGTCAGTGGTGACACTCTAGCAATCCATGGTGATCAGTATGATACCAAATTGATGATGTTACCAAGACACATACCCTTTGCCTTGATATATACCTAAGATTATCTAGAAGTTTTCCCCACAGATTTTCCTATATAATTCCCGTCAAGACACATCAAGTTTAGACTGGATGTTGTATGTCACACTCCAACCTACGGCGGAAATGCCGGGGCGTGGACTGATTGTCACAGCTCGCAAGGTTACTATCATGCAAATATTAAAATTCAAATATATATTTATTTAATTCAAATAACACGATTATTAATTACAAAAAGGAATCCAAGGTAAACCAAACATCAAATAATTCAAATTTATAGTCTCAAAATAAAATCTTCTAGCATAGTCCTTAAACAAGTCTTCTAAGTCCATACACTTCACATTAAACGATGACCTGCATATGCGTTGAAATAATATAGTTTGTCAACACGAGGTTGAGTGAACAACACACCAGTTCAGTTATATATATAATAAAATACGTAGCTGCAACGAGTCATATGAGATTAACAAGTCAACCAATGAGCAAATAAAATGAGATGTCGAAGAGCACAAGGCTAAATCGACTAGTGTATGATCATACTATTTTCTGAGATTATGTTGGACCTCTCCGAATGCGGTTCACATTGAGCACATAAACATATAACAAGTATGGCATGAGATTAGTTAATACATAGACAACGATTGCAGTTTTGTGTATAGATAAAGTGTGAAAATATACTAAGTTACGCATATGTCCCCAAAACAGTATGAAAACAAGTAAAATGAAGGGGAATGTGGTACTCACCTTAAAAGATGAACGAGGATGACTAAGATGATGAGAATGAGGAACGAGGATCACGCGCGAACGTTAACGCCTAAGAGAGTAAATGATGTGATTAAAATAAGGATCTTAATTTCGACGCTAGTTAAACGATAACCAATATTATATTTATTTAGGGATTTAATATTTAAACTATTACATAGATTTAAGAAAATATAAAATACTATTTTTAGTTTTTTATAAATAAAGTTACTTGATTTTTTTATATATATATATATATTTATTAAAATGTTAGTTTTTAAGTATCTTTATACACACACACATATATATATATATATAAATGAAAACGTGTAAAATATATGTATATATATATATATATATTTGGACGAAAGTGTGGATTAACAAGTAATAAAAGGTCGGGTTTTAGCGAAATAATCATAATTTAATTAATAACATCATTAACTTGTTAATTAATAGAAAGCTTTAATAAAATAAAATAAAACGGGTGTAGGGAGGATCGAACCCACGACCTCCGCTCCCAAACCCGTTTGTTTTGCCCAGCAGACCAGTATGGTGACTTGCATCATAAAACCCGTCTGATTAAACACAAGCAGAAACTGGTTTGGCCCCCTTTTAGCCAAGAACCCTAGATTTTCATTTACCCCAAAACGTTTATTATTAATCCTAGCAGGTTCAGGGTATTGTTCCCTATGTAAACGCGATTCAATACATATATTTAATTACCATATACGAAGAAAAGAAAAGGGGAAATGAAGCAAAACAGAGCCGGCGCTAAAGGGGAGATGAACGAGCAATTCACGAACAAAATGATTCAATTAAATTGAGGGGTTTTGTTGGTCACGTTATAAGGAATGTATCCATGAAATTAATTGAAAAATAATCAAATTTTACGCGGTCGTAGGCTGTCAATTAGTGTCGACTTATTGTAAAAGGAAATAACGAATCAATATGATGCGATTAACATATATAGGCTGTCGGTGAGCCGTGCCTAACATAAACAAACGATTTCCAATTTCATAGATTGATTACAAACGGATCATGGGTTGTTAATTGATTGATTTTCTTGATTTCGGGTAAAAGAAAGTATGAACATAGGTCGGATATGGTAATGGGTTATCCATTTTGTAATATAGATTATAACGACACTTACGGATAGGACCCTCAAGTTTGGAGATGGATACAAAATGGTTGGAACTTATACTTTGGGTTAAAAGCGTCAAAATTAAATAGTTTAAATATAAATATAATAATAATTTATAACTCGATAAATGCGGATATTATTAATGATAAAGCCCGGACCCGAAAGTGGGTCGGGTAACGGTTACAAATGAGAAAGTGGAAAACCCGAATTGTTACAGTATCCCATACTTTTGGGAATTTCGTCCAAAAATTAGAGAATCAACAACGAAAAGATGAGGATACTTGAGTTTCATCTGGTTCTCACGCTCCCACGTAAACTCGGCGGCTTGCTTAGAATTCCAACGAACTTTAATCAAAGGTATGCGGATTCGCTTAGTAACTTTATCCATATGATCCATAATCTCCACGGGTTGCTCAACGAAATGCATAGTCTCATCCATACTAACTTCATCGAGAGGGATGTGGAGATTACTCTCGACAAGACACTTCTTGAGATTAGAAACATGAAACACCGAGTGAATATTAGAGAGTTCAACAGGAAGTTTGAGGCGATACGCAATAGGACCAACTCTATCTATAATCTCAAAAGGACCAACAAAACGTGGAGCTAGTTTTCCCTTCTTTCCAAAACGAACTACTCCCTTCCAAGGGGAAGCTTTGAGTAAAACAAAATCACAAACACTGAACTCTAGGGGTTTACGTCTCTTATCAGCATAACTCTTCTGACGACTACGAGCAGCAAGGAGATTTTAACGGATTTGAGCAATACGATCAGTCGTTTCTTGGACTAGTTCAGGACCAGTGATTTGAGATTCACCAACTTCGTTCCAACAGATAGGAGATCGACATTTACGACCATAGAGCGCTTAAAAAGGTGCCATGTTAATACTAGAGTGAAAGCTATTATTATAAGAGAACTCGATAAACGGTAGATGAATGTCCCAATTTCCTCCAAAATCGAGGACACAAGAACGGAGCATATCCTCTAAAGTTTGAATCGTTCGCTCGGATTGACCGTCAGATTGTGGGTGATAAGCAGTACTAAGATCCACTCGAGTACACAAAGCGGATTAAAGCGACTTCCTAACACGAGAAGTAAAACGACCATCACAATCAGATATAATAGATAACGGAGTTCCATGATGACAAACAATTTTCTCAACGTAGATACGCGCCAATTGCTCGACAGAATAAGTCTCCTTGATGGGAATGAAATGAGTAGACTTGGTCAAACGATCAACAATTAACCAAATACTAACATGTTGCTTGCGGGTAGAAGGAGGCTTAGTGATAAAATCCATGGCAATACCTTCCCATTTCTACTCGGGAACGGGAGGTTGTTCGAGTAAACCAAAAGGTCGATGATGCTCGGCTTTCACTTTGGAACAAGTGAGGGATTTAGAAACATACAAAGCGACATCTTTCTTCATACCAGGCCACCAATAGACATAACAAAGGTCAGCGTACATCTTATCCGCACCTGGATGTATGGAATATCGTGACTTGCGAGCTTCGTCCATAATAAATGTGCGAAGATCATCACGATTGGGGATCCATAAGCGGTTCAGAAAGTAAAGCAGACCATTGGGTTTAGTTTCAAGTTGGGTTTCAGCACAACACGACATCTTGTCATACATATTGCCTTCGGTGACGGATTCGTGTTGAGCATCGAGAATACGCTTTTCGAGATCATTTTGAACAAGAACACAAGTAAGAAGTATCTATTTGAATGGCTTCTTATGACTGAGGGCGTTGGCCACGACATTCGCCTTTCCAGGATGATAGCGAATTTTGCATTCGTAGTCGCTAAGCAACTCGGTCCATCGACGTTGTCTCATATTGAGTTCTTTTTGGTCAAAATTGTGTTGGAGACTCTTGTGATCGGTAAACACCACACACTTAGTACCATAATGGTAATGTCTCCAAATCTTCAAGGAAAATACGACAGCACCAAGTTCGAGATCATGCGTCGTATAATTTTTCTCGTGAACCTTGAGTTGTCTTGAAGCGTAAGCGATAACCTTGCCTAGTTGCATGAGAACGCAACCAAGACCTTGGTTAGAAGCGTCGTATAAAATGATAAAATCTTCATTTCCTTCGGGAAGAGCAAGGATAGTAGCATTGCAAAGCATGTCCTTAAGAGTTTCAAAGGCTTCTTCTTTCTTTGACCCCCACACAAAGGTTTTACCTTTGTGTGTTAAAGCGGTGTGGGGCAACGTGATCTTGGAAAAATTATGAATGAAACAATGGTAATAACCGCCAGACCGAGAAAAGAACGCACTTCGGTGGGAGTCCTAGGCGGCTTCCAATTCTTAACAACTTCAATATTTGCAGGATCAACATGAATACCCATTTCGTTAACAATTTGGCCCAAACACTGAACTTCTTTCAGCCAAAACTCGCACTTAGAAAACTTGGCATACAATTGCTCCTTTCGAAGCAGATCAAGGATGGTACGGAGATGATTCTTGTGGTCGCTCGCGGATTTCGAATAGATCAAAATGTCATCGATGAAAATAATAACGAACTTGTCCAAGTAAGGTTTACAAACACGGTTCATGAGGTCCATAAACACCGCGGGTGCGTTTTTCAACCCAAAAGGCATATCACAGAACTCGTAATGATCATAAGGATTTTGAAAGGCGGTCTTGGGGATGTCTTCTTCACTAACTCGGAGTTGACAATAACCCGAACGGAGATCGATCTTCGAGAAGCATGTGGCTCCTTGAAGTTGATCGAAAAGATCGTCGATTCGAGGGAGCGGATAACAATTCTAACGGTAAGCTTGTTGAGTTCACGATAGTCAATGCACATGCGGAAAGAACCATCCTTCTTCTTGACAAATAGCACAGGTGCGCCCCAAGGAGAAGAACTCGGGTGAATAAAACCCTTGTTCGAAAGTTCTTGGAGTTGGCTCGAGAGTTCTTGCATCTCGGAGGGTGCAAGACGGTAAGGCGCTTTAGCTACAGGGTTAGCTCCAGGTATAAGATCAATTTGGAATTCGACTTGACTAACAGGAGGAAGACCAGTGACATCATCGGGAAATACATCAGGAAAATCACGAACAATCGGGATATCGGATAATTTCTTCTCTTTCCGCTCTTTCTCCACTACGAGAGCTAGGAAGGCGACACATTTCTTGCGCAAATAACGTTGAGCTTGAAAGCACGACATGAGATTAATCTTAGACGTTGGAGTATCACCGAAAACCTTAAGAACACGGCCGTTTTTGAGGGGTATACGAATGAACTTTTCGAAACAAACAACTTCCGCATGATTAAGAGTTAACCAATCCATCCCTATGATTACATCGAAACTACCCATTTGCATCGGAATAAGGTCAATTAAAAACTCGACTTTGTGAAGAACAATGATGCAATCCCTGACTACCGAGTCAGTCATAATAGAATTTCCGTCAGCTACTTCTACGGTGAATGGTCTAGACAACTTATCCCGAGGGTTATCAATAATATACGCAAAATCCAAAGATATAAAACTCTTATCGGCACCCGTATCAAACAAAACCGAATCATGATGATTACCAATGAGAAACGTACCATTCACCACATCGCTAGAACTCTGAGATTGATTCACATACATCATAAACACACGACCATTGGACCCTTGAGGGGTTTGAGCAACTTGGTTCAAAGAGGAGCTTGAATTGTAGGGGCTTGAGTTGATGCCGATTGAGGAGCCATGAGTTGAGGCACGGGAGGTGCATGGGTTTGAGGTGCATAGGCTTGAGGTTGGTAGGTTTGCACTTGGTAGGCTTGGGCAGTGTAGTACGGTGCATGATATACTTGGGCTTGTGGTGCATGGGTAACATAAGGAGGTGTAGGCATGACATGGGCTTGGTTGGCATGGGTGAGTAATAGGGTCTCCGCAGTGGTAGCAAGCTTGGGTGTTAGGAACACCGGGCAGAGTAGGGTTGGCAGCAGGTCTATGAGTAAGGGGTGCAGGCCGGGTTTGGACAACTTGAGAACCCGGCGGTGCACAACAAGTATTGGCAAGGTGGCCGTAACGGTTGAATTGAGTACACAACCGGCAGAGGGATTGAACCGGGTGATGGTGGTTACATTTGGCACAAAGGGGATGTGGGCCAAAGTAAGCTTTCTTGTTTGTGGCATTAGGGTCATTTGGGGCTTGGTTGTTGGATAGGTTGACGGAGTAGTTTTGATAGTTGGGCTTACGTTTTTGGTGGTTCTTGTTGAAGCGGTTGTTGTTGTTGGATGGTTTGGCCTCAGCTTTGGCATCGGTAGAGGAGTCGGTCTTTGTCTTGTTGGGAGTGGGCCTGGAATCCTTGCGAGACAAGGCTCCATCCCGAACGTGACTATCGGTGAGGGAGGCAGCTAGGTCCATTGTCTCACCGATGGTTAATGGGTTCCGACTCATTACGGCATCACGGAAAGCGAGCGGGAGACCGCGAATGTACTTCTGAATGCCGCAGGTCTCGGGGGTTACCAGATGTGGCACGATACGACTAAGCTCACGGAATCGATTTGAATAAGTGGAGTTATCGCCACCGATTTGCTTAACTCCGCTTCCAACCACTGCAATTCATGTTCCGGGCAAAATTCCTTTTTCATTGTCTCCTTCAGTTCCCCCCAAGGCATAGCCACGACTAAATCAGACCCTTGGTCGTTCGTCAGGGCATTCCACCATATAACAGCTCGATCCACAAAGCTGCTAGAAGCAAAATTGGTCAGTTTGACATTCGGACATTCACAGTGGATAAATATGTTCTATATTTCTTCAAACCATTGGAGCAAGGCGGTGGCATTTTCCTTACCACGGAAGGATGGAGGTTTGGTGCTGAAGAAGTTACAAAAATCATAGTTGTTGGGTGTGGCCGAGGTGGCTGATCCGTTGGAGTTGAGGCTCTAGATCTAAGTGATAATTGCAGGCATTGCAGCAGCAAACTCTTTCGTGATTCTAGCAGCTAGGCGGCGGTCGCGTGAGCCAGATGAACTTTAATGACGATGGTGATTTCTGAGCGACGACATTCTATGGGAAAATAAGAGTAAAGATTTATGAGTTGGGGGATCATATGTGTAAATATTTGTAGGGAAACAAAGTTAGTTGAAAACATTAAGTTTCTGTTAGGTTAGTCTCACAAAATAAAATGAAAACCCCAAATAAATAGCTAGAAGACTTTTGAAAGTAAATTAGGTTGTGGCAAAGGATGGGAAAAAGTAAAAGACTATTTATAATCGCAGTTTCGCTAATAACAAGACATGGAGGATTAATTGCAAAGGCTAGTCAAATTGCTAGTCTTTAGGGCTTTGTTCAAGGGCTTGATCAATTAAATGCCTTTTATGACCAACTAAATATCTTTGCCTCAATTGATGAAATAAAAAGATGATATAATACTAGGTATTGAATTTGAAACATCATAAATAATAAAAAACATAATAAACATAAACTACATCATGAATATAAATACTAAATAAATTCACCATTTTATTAATTGGTGAAGATTCGCAATGTGTCAAATTTTAAAACGGGACGATTTTAGGGGTTGAAAATTGATGAATTTCACACAAAGTTTGGACACCAGATCTCAATACTAATGACTAATTCTTTAATTAGAAACCAATTTACAGGCTATATGTAATCTTTGCACCATTCTCTAAACATGCTTAGTGAATAGGTACCATACACTAACTTAACTAGCGAATGACCTTTACAAAACTGAACTCATAGGCTAAAAAGCCTTAGCATATGGCTAACAAAACAAAGCCCCATTTTCTAGACAAGCCCTAGCGAATGGACTATTAATAAATACGGTCAAACCACGAACTATTACAAATGACCAAATCTAGTAAACAGAGACCGAGACGACTAAATATGCATCAACAAACTCCCGCGTCTCGAGCTTTGTCTTTATTCTTTCAAAAAGAGCTTGGTCTTTCAATTCGCCCCATAGTTGATCCCAAAAGCAAAACATGTTCGCACAACCTGTTGAAACTGCATTGCTAGCTCGTTATCTTTGTTGTAAACCCGTCTGATCTGATTCTTGAAAAGCACGAAATGCCAGCCTCAGACAAATTCATGGGCCACATCGGATCTTGCACGAAATAGTTTATATACCAAGTGCACGAACCAAATGAATCGTAAGGTCTCATACGCTAGATACACAGTGAGTGGCCCTCCATTCGCTATCAAATCAACGAATCAACCATTATGAGAAAGCGTTAACTTGGCGAATGGGTTTCATTTGCTGAACACCCCAACTAATGGTCTCCATTCATCGTAAAGTTTGGCGAATGGGGAATGAATATAGCGAATGGAGATGAACTTAACCCAACGGACCCCACTGATTTATAGATTTACCCCTCAACACTTATCATTTAAAGTATAATCTAATTTTTTCAACACAAAGATGGGTAAAAATTTTAAACAAGATCGGTATAATCCAAGATTTTAATCTTTTAATTCGCACAGCTCGGTGATAAAAAAGCAGAAACAATATCTATTTGGATTTTTCAACTTTTAAGCTAAAACACACTTGAAATCTTTTTTGACTTTTTCAAAATATTTTATAAAAACACACCAAAAATCTTTTCGTATTTTTCAAATATTGTGTCACACCCCAGCCTATGGCGGAAATGCCGGGGTGTGAACTAATTGTCACAGCTCTCAAGGTTACTATCAAGCAATATTATAAGTTTCAATATCTATTAAATAAATTACATATAAAACAAAATCCATACAATATTCAAACAAAACAATAATGCATCAAACAATTAAAATCATGTATAATGTTGTCTCGTTAATATTTTCTTCGAGCATACATCCTTAATTGATCTTGTAATTACTTCACATCATACGTTTACCTGCATATGCATTGAAAATAAAGTAGTTTTGTCAACACAAGGTTGAGTGAGCAACACATCAGTTCAAAAGTATAATAAAAAATAAGTAGTTGCAACAAGTCATATGAGAATAACAAGATAACCAAATGAGCAAGTATAACTGAGATGTCGAGAAGCACAAAGCCATAACGACTGGCGTATGATCATACTATTATGAGATTATGTTGGACCTCTCCGAATACGGTTCACGTAAAGCATTAAGCACATAAACAAGTAAGGTATAAATTGTTAACACATAAGACAATAGTTGCAGTTTTGTGTATAAGTATATATGAGAAATACAATTTACGCATATGTCCCCAAAATGTGGAAAATAATTATAATAGGGGAATGTGGTACTCACCTCAAAGACGAAAGAAAGTGAGTAAGATAATGAGAATGCGGAAGAAAAATCACACATGAACGTTTAAGCCTATGAGAAAACGAAAGCAAACGGACTCGCTACGTATAGGATTTAATTTTAAAACTATTAAATCAATAACCAAAATTTATTATAATAATATTATATTTATATAAGGATTTATTATATAAACTATTATTTTGTTTTATGAAAACATACTTAATAAAATATTATTTGTAGTTTTTATAAATATATATGAAAATTTGTTTACTTGATATATATTAAAACATTAGTATTTAATTTATAATACACTTTATATATATATATATATATATATAATTGTACCTTTGAGTTAACACATATATGAATGAAAACAAAAATTTTACAAAGTTGGTTTTTAGAGAAATAATTATAATTCAGTTATTATTATTATTAATCTATCAATAATTACTTGAAAATAATAATTAATGAAAATTTTAAAAAGAAAATGGGGTGCAGGGAGGGTCGAACCCGCGACCCTTGCCCCCAAACCTTTACGTTTTACCCAGCAGACCATAAGGTGACGTGCAACATATGACCAGTTCGATTGTTTATAACATATACAGGTTCTGACCCAAATGGCTAAGAACCCTAGAAAATGAAATTGATCTATCCGTTTACAATTAATCAAAACCAGTTTAGGGCTTTTGATCTATAGGTAAACACGATCAAAACCAAGCTTTTAACTACCTCAAAAGAAGATCAGAAGGGGGAGAACGAGATCAAAACAGGGCCGGCTGAGATGAGGTGAAGAACGAGTAATTAACGAGTAAAATGATTCAATTAAATAAGGGGGGTATTGTTGGCGTCTATACAAGAAACGTATCCATACATTTAACTGAAATAAAATCAACGATATCGTGTCCATCAAGAATTAGGGTTGTCGGTTTAGTTAAACATGGAAAAACGGATCAATTTGATATTATTTGCTTGTATAAAACGTCGGTGAGGCCGCATTTAAGATAAGTAAAAGGTTCTCAAATCAAAGCTGTGATTACAAACAGATTTGTTAGCTTAATTGGGTGATTAGTTGATTTGGGTACGAGAAAAAACTAATATGGATCGGATTTGATAAACGGATATCCAAATTGTAATATGGGTTATAACATATTTTCAGTTTGGACCTTGAAGTTTGAAGTTGGATTCAAAAGGATTTAAGACTTATACTTTGGGTTGAAAATGTAAAATCAATAAAGATTATTATAAACAATTTAATATTAATAAAATAATCAAAAAATTCGATAACAACCCGAACCTTGAAACGAGTCGGGTGAAAGTATAAATCGAAAAACCCGATTTGTTACATATCAAAATAAAAATGAATCAAAATACAATAAATATTACATATTTTTGTTAAAAAAGATCGCAACATGAGATGATATTAAATAGTAACGTCCTAAGCTACATTTCCATTTCGACATTATTATGCACATAATTCAATGATGATTGCAGATATAATTGTGCACTTTAAAATTTTTTCAAATCTTTTAGTAGATTTACGATAAGTTTAAGGTTCAATTAAGCAGAATTCTTTAGTGGACTCCACCTATCAGACACAATTCTTATCTAATACAAGGTATAGCACATGTATTTTCATTTTCACATTTTAACATGGTTAGATGTGACCCGTGCATAAATAACAAAAAGAAAATAAAGTAGAAGGTTAAAATTTTCTCTCAAGGTCGGTATTACTACACAGAGATAAGGTTCCATTTTGACCAACATAAAATAATAAAATAAGTTGATGTTGTATAGGGCCTTAACCTTTAGGTCGATACATGAAGATCACACGTTAATGCTTTTAGTATACGCAGAGAAGATCCAAAGCTTGTATGAAACACCAAGAAAATAAAGCAGATTACTTAGGCGTTAACCCTCAGGTCGGTATTACTACACACAAAGAGGATCCAAGACCTAAGCAAAAATAAAGTTGAATTTCTTCACAAATTTAAAAGAAAAATAAGCTAAATTTCTTTGCAAAATGAACGCATGTACACACAACAATGTTTAAACTTTTAGAATCCTAAAAGAAAATATAACTATGCATCAAGATATTGTACCGCTAGATTTGAAAAGTATTTAGGTTTTGAGAGAGTTTGATTCATCATGATTCATGCACTACTGGGATCTAGTCTTATGATTATAGTTGATTTATAATTTATTAGGTTATTGTGTGTTACTCTGTGTTTTGAGAGAGAAATTGGACAGAGTCTGGACACTAAGATCTCATAATAATACTAAATTTGTTAATTAGAGAATAGATTAAAAGGTATTTATAGATCATGCCCCATTCGCTAAATATGCATAGAGAATGGGCATCATTCGCTACGCCATTCGCTAAACAAGCTTAGCGAATGGCCGCTAATAACCAAACAACATACGCTAAACAAGCCTTAGCGTATGGCCTCAAAACAAAGACCCATTCGCTACAGACCTAACGAATGGACATTCAATAAATACAATCTAGTCCCTACACTATTACAAAAGACCAATACATGTTAAACAAAGACCGAGAAGACTAAATATACATCAACAAACTCCCCCTCGTCTCTAGCTTTGTCTTTACCACTCCACAAAGCGCTTGGTCTTCCAATCTACTCCACAGTTGATCCCAAAAAGAAAAACAAGTCTACACAACCTGCTAAAACTACAGAGCTAACTCGATATGTTTGTTGTACACGCATATGATCTAATACTTGAAAAAGACATGTATATCAGCCTTAGACAGGTTCACAAGCCACATAATATCCCACACTTTGATGAACCTCACATTATCACCTGCACCCAACACAATCACCGCTTCTCCCATCTTATCATCACAATACCACCGATTAAAATCCTTATGAAAGTCTTGTGGCATAACTTTTAAAGGAATTTTTTTAGAGAACGTGACGACTTCAACTTCAATACTAGCTTTCTCCACCCAGCTCTTTGATCAATCTCATTAATTCTTTGACGTTTAGGAGCTTGAGGCTAGAAAAACTTGAAACCACGATTGACTTCATGAACCAAATGCCGGTAAAACCAATCAACCAACTCGTTATTTCCGTGATTAATTAACGATCGGCTGGCAAGTGTACGTACGTCCCACTGAGGCATGGCGAGAATGACAGTGAACCTTTCAAAGTACTGCATTCCATTCTCCCATTTAACTATAAAAACTTTCATCTCGGGTTCGTACATCCAGGATATAATATCACCTTTCACTGTCTTCACGCTAATGACCTTCTTCATTTGATTTTCTAAAAGCTTATCCTTTGATTGTATATAGTATTGTTGCTGAGCATGTCTAACAGTCCCCAACCACCTGTTGAGCTTCTTTTCAATATAGGCAAACAAATCATTCGAAGTTCTTGTCGGTTCAAGTTCATGTACCTCATATTCTTTCCCTTTAACCTCCTTCTCTTTTACAATCCTTTCCTCGGCCATATCAAAATGATCTGTATATTAAACTATAAATATGATATAGTTTAGGATAGTCAATTGATACGTGTAATTGTTATACAGTTAGCCGCACTCAGTTAAGGAAAGGAGTTGCCATTAACTCTAAAAGGAACCAAGCTCAGGTGAGTTTCTAGCCCCATTTCCTTGTTATGTTTTCGGGACTGTGTGCATACTCGATGTGATTAGTTAACATACTTACCTTAAGTGGTAAGTGTATGCCTTGTGAATGTATTTGAATGACGTATGCATGATATATGAATGTTTATGAATGATGTATGAATAATATATGAAAGTTATAGAAAGGTTTAAGTGTAAGTATGAAAGTAATAAATTAAATGAAGACAATGTATGATTGTATGGTCGTATGCTTAAAGGGTTACAGGCCCTAATAACATCTGCGAAGGTTACAAGGTTGCAGAATCTAATAATATCTGCGAAGGTTACAGGGTTGCAGACCCTAATAATATATGCGAATGTTACAGGGTTGCAGACACTAATAATATATGTGAAGGTTATAGGGCGAAACACTATTTAAAAGGAATATATAGCTATGTATGTAATGTACGGGCTAAAAGAATGAAAGTATGAAAGAAAGAAAGAAAGTATGTATGTACGAATGAAAGAAAGGTAACATGCTAATTATGTAATATGTATCCTCGGATACGTGTATATGTAAGTATGTGAATGTATTGTATGATGCCTAATTAACTAGAACTCACTCAGCGTAGCTGACTTTTAGTATGCACGCAGGTAAATAGACTGAGACAGCTGGCTTGAGGGAGACACATGGCAGGATTGAAGAGGCTGACATTTGAAGATTTGTCATGATGTTTGACACTACATTTTATGTTATGTTTTAAAAAGGACAAGTTATCGATGTTTGTAATGAATGGTTGAATTTTATTATTATTCACTCTGATATTTAGACCTATGTTTATGAGTAAATCCAACGCAAAAGTAGGGTACCGGGACCGGGGCCTTACACTTTATAACGAATGAGACTTTGTCTCACATATATACCCATGTATATATGTCCTTATTAATAACAGTTCTGATTTATTGTTTAATTCCTCTCGTTACTCTGCCAAATTTCTCTCTCAACACACACACACTAACACACAATAGACCTAATCATTAATACTTGATCATATCAATAGACTATATCCAATGGTAATGAATCATGGTGATCTGTGCATGTTTCCCGAAGTGGTATAATAGCTATGGACGTCTGATTGATCGATTCGTTGAACTTGATTTGGTTATTTGAATTTGTTTGAGACTAAATTGATGGAAAAAACTATACGGATCTAGAACGAACTGAAAAGTAATCGATTAAGAACAATTGATCGATATTGAAGTTGATTTGATTCAAGGATTGTTCACATGGATTGGAATTATGTGACATTCCTCCCTATAAGCACCTAATTGGTATTGAGAATGACTTGATAGTTATGTCTAGAATGACTAGTTGAATGCCTATAGAATGAAATAGTTAATTAAGAGTTAATGAAATATGGATTGAAAGACATGGATTAGACCATGATCTTGAAGGATCAAGAGGCAAATATATGATTATGTGCCAGAAAGCACATGAATATGTGAAGGCTTAGATAAATGCCTTAGAAAGAGTAATTTTATTATGCCAAGATGTTTATAATAACAAGAATGATAAACCGAGCTACTAGTTAATGAATTCCTAGTGTCTCATGATATAGAAACTATATTAACATTGAAAGACTTATAATAACTATGAACAGTATATTAAAATGATGTCAAAAGAACTGAACGAGATTGGGCCAGCAATATATTATGTTAGTGTGTTCTAGTTAACCCAACATATGCTATATAGAATAACTAAGGATTGTGTCATGATAACTCCTTGGTAATTTATAGCCACAAGACCAATATTAAGGGATGTAACATACACAGAGAAAACCTAGAAACAAGCCTCGTTCTTGAACTAATTGATAAGCTTGGTAAGTTAGTACTTACTGACCAGAACTTGGAACATGAATGCTTCACTAATGAATTATGTATGTCTTACCTGGAACCATCAGAACATTGGTTCCCTAACCCGATTATGATGACAAAAGACATGAAAACATATTAAACAAAGAACACGAATGCTTTACTAGAGTACTATACTACTAGACACTATATGCAGGTAAATTAGGGTTGGAATTTATGGTAAGAGTGTTGGGTTTCAACGGTGGTTCGGAACGAAAACGGTCAAACATTTTAACCCATTTTGGTTAAGTATATTCGTTTAAATAATTATTAATCACATTAATAAGTAAAACGAACCCAAAAACGCAGCGGAAAGTAAAAGATTAATCGAACCATAAACCGAAACCCGAACCCGGATCCGGTTACAAACAATATACGAGTACGAAGAAACGAATAATAAAACAACCATAGATTAGTTTGTCGATATACCTCGGTTATCGAAATCGGGAAGACACCGAAGGCTAACAAAACAAGCTAGGTGAATTGACACAATCAACTGGATTAATCCGGTGGCTGTTGGTGGTGGGCGGCGGCGCTGCGACTGTAGAAGATGGCGTAGCAGCAACTCCGACAAAACAGCAGCAGCAAGAGTGGATCTCCGGTGAACGGTAGTAGCTCCAAATGGCGGCGGCTTGTCGTAAAAACGAACTACAGCTGGCGATAGCTACAAATAACAGCACCGGTGACCTGAGAAGGGTTGTGGTGGTGTTTACGATGGTCTAGGGAGCAGCGGCGGCTGTAAAGAGGTAGCGGCCGGTATTCCGGTGACCGAAAAAACGTAATAACTGGAAATCAGCGGCGGCACAGTCAAGGGAAGTGGTGGTGGTGCTCGGAAATGCAGCAGCAGCACAAAAGGTCTTGTATGACTGGCGGAGGAGGTGTCCGGCGGCCAGAAATAGCTCGCCGGAAAAACGACCAGTCGGAATACGGCGGCGGCGGCTGAGAAAGATGGAGGTGATTAGGGTTTGTTGTTAGTTAAGGTTATCCTATAATAATAATATCTCAAACTATATATAGTAATAATATTAGGGTTTAATCAAATTAAACCAATTGGGCTTGAGCCCAATAAACCAAACAAAGCCTTTAATCACCATCCGGTCCATCTAATTGATTGTGTCAGGCCCAATTAACATTTAAGTGGGTTTTGTATTTCGTTACCCCCGGTGTAACTCATACCGGGTCATATTCAGGTTGGTCCGCGTTGACTTGACCCGAACCGACCATTAAATCCAACAGTCTCCCACTTGGACGGATTTGGGTCAAGTATCACAACGCTAACAGCCAGAGGCGTTCTAGCTACACATAGCTGTCCCCAACCAAATATGACATTTTAAATTCATGACCAAAGTATCTTGGAATACCTTATTGCAAGATAATGAATTCATAGCAATCGTTGTCATCTATCCTTTTTGTATAAGACATCAATTGAACAATGAGACATGGATTAAATCAATCTCATACAGTGTTCAATTATTGTAGTTCTCGATATAGAGTCAAAGTGGTCCAATCGAACACACAGTAAGTTTGGGTGAGGCCTCACACTTTACCGGTTTGAATCAACGAGGACGCCAATATGTCTAACTGTTACATTTTAATGTAAGAGTACAGAATCCCATCTTGACTACATACAACTCCCACTGAACTTTAGAACATTCCCAACCAATGCCTTTATGGCTGGAAGTTACGCAACAGCGGTTGACATGATCAAAGAATATTCCTCGGTAAACGAAAGTTCTAATATGTATCTCAGGTCTTAGGATACTAAATGAGCATACTATTATCAAAACATCTTATTATCAAGATCCATGAAGATTATTTGATGCGAGTTACATCCAACGTCATTCATAATGAGGTCTGTGAGTTTGGAAGTCAACTGCTTGAGTCCAAAGTCAGAATAGTCTTAATTCAGGATCGTTCCCATGAGTCTGACCGACTACGGATAATTTAGAATACAATATTCACGGATTAAACGTATTAAAATGAACAAAGTTGTATTATTCAACGTTTGCATTTAACCATTAAATCAAAGGTGAACTGAAAAGTACAACTATTTGAATGTTCATACATCCAAATACTAAATCAAAATAAATCACTAGCAAGACTAAGCCTGATAGCATCTCTATGCTGATCATGCTTGTCCTGAGTCATCGGCTTAGCGAACGAGTCAGCTAGTTTTTGATCTGTGTCTACTTTGCTTATTATAATGCCACATTGTTCCAGTATTTTTCGTACATAGTGGAATTAAAAATGTGCTTGGCCATGTGATGATAATTGGGCTCTTTGGCTTGAGCAATAGCACCTGTGTTATCACATATCACGTCGATTATTTTCCTAAACTTGGAATTAGATCGAGGTTGGCTATGAATTTCTTCATCCAAGCAGATTATGAGCGAGAAGCATCTTGGTCATTTTGGAAGTTAGCGTCAGTGTAACATCTTACAGTGAGCTCCTCTTCCACTCCTCCAAACACGCTTACGAGACGTCAGGTCTAGTGCATAGTATAGCGTTCATGACAGAGCCAATCGTTGAAGCATATGGAATTGCTTGCATGTGCTTTGTCTCAATGTCCGTTACCGGAGATTGCGATTTGCTAAAACGGTTCCTTTAGCAATGGAATAGCTCCTAACTTGGAGTTGTTCATTGAGAAGCGTGTCATGAGTTCGCTTATGTATGTACTTTGACTTTGCCCTAGAAGCTGCTTAGATCTATCTCGGTAGATCTTGATTTCCAGAATATAAGCAGCTTCACCAAGATCCTTTATTGCGAAACAAGATCCCAACCAGTGCTTAACTACCTTAAGCATAGGAATGTTGTTTCCAATTATCAGTATATTATCCACATACAGCATGAGGAATGATATAGTGCTCCCACTAGCCTTTATGTAAACACAAGGCTCATCTTTATTTTTGATAAAATCAAACTTTTGATTACTTTCATCAAAAATGTAGATTCCAGCTACGAGATGCATGTTTGAAAATCTAGTTGCTTCCTATTGCCCGACCTTCGGAGGGTAGCTCAATCAAGTTCCAGACTTGATTGACATGAATAGATTGCATCTCGGCGTTCATGGCTTTACGCCTTTTCTCAGATTCCAGATCCAAGATTGCAGATTTGTAGTTAGTAGGTTCGTCGTTAGACTCGGCTACTAATAAGAGTTCGGGACCATCTAAATGCCATAGGTATTTAGAATTTGGTACGGAAGTCCTACTACTTCTGTGAACGCTTGTGTTCATGTCTGATGTATTAGCAACAACAATTTGTTGATCAGACGCTCCAACTTCCTCAGCGGTTGATTCTGGTTCTTGAATTTCTTCAAGAACGACAATGTTATCTCCAGTTCCTCGATCGAGAAATTCTTTCTCGAGGAAGTGGCATTTCCTCTTGATAGAAATCATATTTGTATCAGGATGAAAGAAGTAATAACCGTTTTGGTAGTAGTATTTAACGAATGCGGGAGGTGGTTATAAGGGCGAAACTCCAAAGGGAGTGAGGCATGTTAGTTCTACATATCATCGATCGTACCATGTTTAGCAAAGTTCGATTGCTCCTCTTGCTCATGCCATTATGTTGGGGTGTACTAGGTGGAGTGAGCAGTGAAACAATTCCACACTCTTTTAGATGACTAATGAACTTTGAGCTGAGATACTCTCCACCTCGATCTGATCGAAGTATCTTTCATGGTTTCTAGTTATGGTTCTGAAAGGTCCACAAACAGCAGTATGTATGAGTCCTAACAGATCTCTTGCTCGTTCACTTTTATGAGTGAAAGAGTCCTTGGCGAGTTTGCCAGCTAAGCAAGATATACAATCGTCAAAAGAGTTTAGTCCTGTGGATTCAAGAATCCCTTGGGATTGGAGTCCTTTAACTCTTGTTTTGCTTATGTGGCCAAGTCGGAAATGCTATAGAAATGTATCACTGATGCCAGATCGGATACGTTTTGAAAGATTATATATATACGTTATTATTAGTTTGAACATCTATCTCATATATATCATTTCGAGGTTTAGCCTCAAAATAAAAGATATCATTTAAGTAAGCAGAAATAGCCATTCCATTAAAAACGTACTTAATACCTTGTTCAAACAACAACGAAACTGAAATGATGTTTCTGGTTAAACCAGTAGCATACAAACAATTATTCAAATGAAAAACTAGGCTAGATGGACAAGTAAAATGAAAAACTCCAGTTGCCAGAACTGGTACTCTCTTCTCATCTTCAACGATGAGTTCCATGCTGCCTTTACTCAGTTTCATCTACTTCTCAGGCTCCTGCAAGACATTGAAGATGTGGAAATCATATCCGGTATCAAATACCCATGTGTTGCTAGAGACAGTGAAAAGTTTAATAACGTATATGGAAATACCTCGAGAAGAGCCTCAACCATTGGCTCTCTTCATCTTGATCTCAGCAAGGTATTCAGGACAGTTTCGCATCCAATGTCCCATTTGGTTTCATCGGTGGCACTGGCGCTCCTCAAAGGGCGGCGGTGGTGGCTTTGCAACCTTCTTGTCAGTGTTGGTGGCAACCTTGGCAGCAACAGTAACTTTCTTTTTACCCTTATAACCCCGGTTCTTGGGATTAGGATTTTTGACACCAGCAGATCGAATCATAAGAACTTGATTGGTCCTTGAAGGAATGTTCATCTCAGCCGTCTTGAGCATGTTGTGAAGCTCCGGCACTGTCTTTACCCAGCCGTCCATGTTGAAATTCATTACGAACTGGTCGTAAGAGCTGGGGAGAGAGTTGAGGATGAAATCCGATACCATCTCATCGGACAAGGGATAATTAAGTTTCTTAAGCTGATCGATGTGCCCCTTCATCTTTAGGACATGCGCACTGACGGGAGACCCTTCTGCCATCTTCCAGCAAACGAGCTGTTTCATGGTGTCGAACCGTTCCTGACGGGCTTGTTTCTGGAACATGCCCTTGAGTTGTTCCAGCATATCATAGGCACCAAAGTCTTCTAAGCCTTTAGCAAGCTCAGACGTCATGGTGGCTAGCATAATACAGGAGACGTCAGCCGAGTCATCCCTATGCTTCTCAAGAATTTTTCGAGCAGCGACTGTGTTGTTTTCAGGCTCGGCTGGAACAGGTCCATCGAGAACATACATGCGCTTTGCCATGGTGAAAACAAGTCTCAAGTTGCGGTGCCATTCGATGAAGTTGGTACCATTCAGTTTATCCTTCTCAAGGATAGACTTAAGGGCGTAGGGTGAGTTTTCGTTTGATGACATCTGATTAAAAAGAAAAAGTAAATTTAATAAGTATTTTCAATGTAGTAGTCCTATTATTAATGACCCAATAACATTAATGAAATAGGAGTATGAGAATCTGGCTTCCAGTTATTAAAGGCAGTTGTAGCACACAATATTAATAAGTGGTTAGGCAGACTGACAACGATTGCCAATTGTGAATAGAGCACAACTTTCGGTTATGAGGCCTATAGAGACAACGATTGTCTGTATCGATACGTTTAGCCTCATCTATGCCCACCTTAGTCTTCAGACAGCTGTAGCACGTAATATAAGAGAAAAGTAATAATTGCCCTAGTACAGACACGTGTGAATGGGTCAGATGTGTCAACGAAACCCTTTCACCTTGAAGGGATAGGCTAGAAAACAAGTGCGGTGCTGTACCTCCAAACACTCAAAATTTCGCAGTATGCCTCAAGTGTGGCTTATAGTTGGATGGCATTAACTATTGATTTTAAAATTGGGATTAATTGTAGAATTTACCGAATAGAGTAAAAGTCCAGTTTTACTGTATTAATCGGGACAACTTGATGAACCCTTTCATCTCTCAGGACACTCAGTTTTAAATAACCTATTAAAACTAAGTTTGTCGCGATTTGACTAACCAATTTTAAGTTAATAGTTAAACTATTAAGTTATAAGGTTTTGAGAAATCAAATTTAGTTTAATTTTGCAAAAACTCAATTGGTTAATGAAAAAATATTTTAATATATTTGGTATTAGGTTGGTGGTATTATAACCTATTTGCAAAGGCACCACCGCCGCCTCCTGAGGAGCGCCAGTGCTACAAGTGCAACAAAATGTCATAACCTGTTGGGGGCAGTCATGTGTAGCTAGAGCACCGTTGGCTGTCAACGTCGAGAAACTTAACTTGAAGCCGTCCAAGTGGAAGACTGTTGGAAATATGGACCGGTTCGAGTAAGTTAACGCGACCGATGGAGTCATGACCCGTGAGAGTTACACCTTGGGCAACGAACGAAAATCCGCTTAAATTGTTTAGCCGGTAACTACGAATATATTGTGACGGAATTATTATTTATAATAGTTATAAATAATATAGTTTATTTACTAAATAAATAAACTGGTTCGGGCTTTTAACAAGAGTTGTACCGAGTTGGACTTTGGACCCGATTATAATTAATAGTTATAATATTATCATTATAACTATTTATTATAATAATAACCTAAAATAATGAGGAGCAATCTTGGAGAACAAGATCGTCTGGCCCCAAACTCCAAATAAATAGGAACAAGAGTTCCATATCAAAGGTACCGTCAAAAGTGTTTCACGGCAAAAAGAGAAAAAAGGAAATAATCGCACTACCAACTCAACTCTAACCCCACAGTGCCGCACGTCATCGTGCCACACACCACCACAACTTAAAGACGCCATTGCACGCCAGCCGCAGCCGCCCGTTTTCGCCATTGCCGTTGTCGCCCATTGCCGCTATTCCGTTCGTTTTGGTTCGTCACCTAGCAACGTTCGTTGTACCTCGGTGTCTCAACCGGTTAATCATTAACCGAGGTAAACTTAAATATTGTCGTTGTTGATTTATATTTAACTTAGTCGTTTTGACTCGTACTCGTATCGTATGTAACCGGATCATGTACGGTTCCGTTAAATGGTGATTACTCGTTTTATATTCCGCTGCGTATTCATATATTAATGTGATTAATAAATTATGAAACTAATTTTATTAAACCGGGTTTAGTTGTTAAACCGTTGACTGATCACCACTGGAACCTAACAAAGAGTTGACTACCTAGAATACCTAGGAATGCTAGAAATAGAATGGAAATGTACACCCTCCCAAACCCAAAATGAGCTGCAACCTTTTCTTCCCTAGAACCCATGAACCGTCGCTATCTAGCAAGAGAAAGAGAGAGCATGGAGCCAAATTATGACACTAGCATGTGTGTGCAGAAAATTAAGTCACAAAATAGGCCTCTTACACTTCATTTGAACACCCCAAGAACCTGCATTATACCTCTTATAAGCTGGACAAGTCGCTATCAAGCTTGGGAGAAACAAACAAACACAAAGTCACACACACACATGATTTGTGAGCTGCCAAGAAACACAAATGATCAACTGCATTTTTTACCCTTATATTAGTTTTAGATCCACCAATAAAGTGCAAGGACACGGATCAAGTCTCCTTTTATATAGCAGCCCTTACACCCTTCACAATACACACCAATCTTACAGCAAAGTTCATGTTTATCAGTTCAGCTTCTGTCCAGAAAAGTAGCCTAAAGAAAATGATCATAATTCCCCCTCTACTTCTCCAAATTCAGTTCTACCACTTGGAGATGATGCTTTTATCCTTCCTTAACACCTCTAACCGAAATCACTCTATTCGGACGAGTTTTTGACCTTTAAACTAGCTGTGAGGCAGACGTGCGCTAGAACCGGAGCTGCAGTTATAACCCAAGATTATTTCTATGTTTGAAGTATAAAGCGGAGTCCAAATCACTTGATTCTTTTTCCTACGTTATTGGACTTTATTTTAGTATATCATATCCAAAATTCATAGCCATTGACGCCTGTTTGAACCCTAAACCTGGCCTCACATGATACACCTTTTTACATATTTTGATGAGCAAGAAAGGATCGAGCCAGGAGAAAGAAGAAGGGGTAGCTAGGAGGATCTGAACAAACTCGTGGCTCATCATCCAAACACCTTAAACCTCCTTAGTTGATCCATGCAGATTGTGCACCTTGTAAGTCTTAAGGAATATTTGGAATCGAGAAAGAACCAAAAGAAACGTGACTACTAGTGGACTTTTCTTACTATACCTGCTTGTTGAGATGCAAATGTTTTGCTGAAATATATATATACATACATATATTTAAAGCTTTGTTGGAATTATAAGGATTATATATGTTTCTGGGAAAAAAAACTACTTAAGTAATAGAACTGAAATTATGTGAAGGATATGCTCAATCTCTGATGTTTATGCTTGAAATGAATGACAAATGAATGGTTGCATAAGTTAGAATTTACTTTTGTGGAACCTTTAACTCTTGTTGATATGAGCCGGTGTCAGTTGGGATAGTACTATCGGTGACGTCCACCCGTTCACGGTTGGTAGCGCCAATTATGTAAATGTGAATGCTATTTATCATTTTGTGTTTGTGTACTAACGTTCCGCGATAAAGCGTTAGAGAAAACGGGTCTGGAAAGGCGTTAGCGAGGCAGAGATGAATCTGCTAGGTTACGGGATTATGCTAGATTTCGAAAGAAGTGATTTATTGTATATTAACATGAATATCATGAGCAAAGAATCCATAATCAATGATATTTTATCTGATTTTGAATCTGTATTACAGATATATTAAAATGGAATAAAGATTAAGCTACGCGATTGGTATTTAAGTTATAATCATGATTATAGACATGAGAATGTCAATATCAAGTATGTTTTGAAATGAAATCGTGAACATAGACATGGGAATGTCAATTTCACGTATGTTATGAAATGAAAGTATGATTATAGACATGGGAATGTCAATATCAAGCATGTTTTGAAATGGATTTGTTAACATAGACATGAGAATGTCAATGTCACGTATGTTTTGAAATGAAATTATGAATATAGACATGGGAATGTCAATGTCATGTTTTGAAAATAAATGGTGAACCTTGACTTAGAAATGTCAATGTCAATTATATTTATGAAATGTTTTTTTAGATCATGAATGGTGAAATTGAAGTTATTCTTGGTATAATAACGTATACTTTTTTAGAAGAATTATGATTGCTAACGTACACGTTTTTGATGAAATTATTATATGAAAGAATGAAATTAGTTGTATAAAAGCTACTTTACAAGGAAGTGTAAATGCTTTTTCTAAAGATATTTTTGTGATAACTTAAACTTGCAAGCTCACCAACTATTTATAGTTGACGTTTTCAAGCATGTTTTTAGGATATGCCAATAGAGGGCTGCTTGCTAGGATTATATGAGGAATATTTAGAATTATTACTTAGTCTCTTCGTTTAGCATCTTGTAATCATACTATACTTTCTTGTAATCATACTATACTTTGTAAGAATTGTAAGTATAAAATGCACGTTTGGCATTCTCTTGTAAACAATGTGTTCTTGATGAATCAATATACTGTACATTCCGCATTTTCGGATTTTATAAATTGGATTGAATTGTTCAGTTCGATTTGATTTGGATTTGATCGGAAGTCAATAGTGGGTTGAATGCTCGTATTTGACTTTAATTAGTCAAAATTGGTTAAGTGTTTGATCGATTTGAGGTGTGAATTGTGTTTGAATGTGTTATGAATTAGTTGTCGATTGATTGCAAGTGAATTGGTGTGGTTTTGGTGTTGGTTTGGTGTTAAATTGATAAGGATTTAGTTTGGTTAAGGATCTGGGTTTTGAGTTTGAAGATACGAGCTCATTCGTTAATTTCTTGAGATTAGAAGAGTTTATTCGCTATTGATCTTGAGTTCATTTGCTTTGTTGTTATAGCTGTTCTAGAGGCTCATTCGCTATTAATTTCACTTGTTCGTCAATTTCATTCGCATCCTTATTACTACCTCCATTAATTACTTAACTCATTCGCCATACTCTCGTGCGTATTATTCAGTCATTACTTTCAATCATCATTCCTATTCGTTACTGTTCATTCTCTAGCATCCATTCGCTAAATCTTACTTTTTTCACTCATTCGTTATTGTTCATTCGTTACTAATTTTCAATAAAATTTCAAATATTGTTCATTTTCATCCCTAAATTTTCATATTTTGACAAGTTAGACCCAAAACTTTCAAAATGAAAAATTAATATGCCCTATCTTCTCAAAATTCTATTATGCAAACGATGCTGAACTCATCATCATCATCATCATCATCATCATCATCATCATCATCATCATCATCATCATCATCATCATCATCATCGTACTCAGTATATCCCACCAATAACAATGCTATGGTAGGGTCTGAGGAGGGTAAGATGTAGACAGCCTTACCTCTATCCCATAGGGAAAGAGAGGCTGCTTCCGGTGAGACCCCCGGCTCGATAGTAGTTTTGCATCAAGCCTTGGACATAAGGCACATAGCACTCAATCATCGGGACACCGGCTGATCGGTGCATGTGCCATTGTCTTTCGGCTATCAACGCCACCACATGATGCCTGATTAACCTTCCGCCACTTTTAACGTTATTTTCACGAGATTAGTAAAATAACGTCAAAATTAGTGCAATTTTACTTTTGCCCACCCGAGGGTTCACACATATATACATTATATGCGCGCACCGCAAGCAGGGCGTCAAACGATGCTGAACTATTATACATAAATTGGTTCTCATGCAAACACCCCCAAGCTTAATAGTATTGATGATTTCCAGATATGGGAATTAAGATTCAGATCTCATCTTGAGGTAATTGATCTTGATAGTATACAAATTTTAGAGGAAACATATTTGTGACAAGTTATTGATGCACCTGGTCTTGGTCACACTCTCAAACCTACTGAAGAAATGATTATTGTTGAGAAGAAAGCTTACGATCTTGAAGTGCAAACATATTCAACTTTGACAATGGCTTTACCATAACATATCTTTCATCAATTCAACCATATCAAAGTCTTTACACCATTGTTTGTTGATTTAAGAAAAAGGAGTCTTGAGAATACTCAAGAAAGCAAAAAGTCAATGCTGAAGTTTCAGTACAAGAACTTTAATATTATGTGTCGGTCCCGTATTTATCACTCAAACACTCACTATCTCACTGTCGTAACCCACACATAAGTGCTGACAATAAGGTTAACGACTTGCTATTTTAGGTAAGAACAATAGAGTATTAATGGCAGAATCACTAACACACTAAACGTTGCAAGACAAACACAAAGGTAACACAACACATGATGTAACTCAAAAGATTTCCATTTATATTATGACGGATACATACGAAAATCGATTAGGGTTTCAAGGTGGAATGTTTGGATTATTGGCAGATTTCCGTACAGGAATGAGTCAGCCGCCAAATCACAATATCAGGTGTGTGTGTAGTCTCTCTCAAGGCGTGCCCTGACACCTAACATTCCCTTTTAGAAACCCTAATGATTGACACATAATCATAAAAACATATTACAAAATATTCTAAGTGTAAACAGGTCTTCGGGCAAGCTTTACAGCTTTTGTCTTCATCGAGCAGACCTGGTAACCATAAAGTGTGCTGGTAAACAGTTCTTCGGGCAAACTTTACTTAGAGTATTTTCTTTAAAAAATACTCATTTAGCAGACTTCAATCCTCTTGACTATATCCAACTCTGCTCGATATAGTCCTACGAGCAAACTTATTCTTTAGAGATCCCTTCAACCTTTTGTTAACTTAAACTTATTGAACAAACCCAAGTGTGCTGGTAACAATGTAGCTTGCTCTGAGTTGAACCTTGCTAGTAAGAAGTCCTTAAGTAAATTCTTTATCAACTTCCTTCAAGCTTGATGGGACCACTATTTATTAAGAACAAACCTTGCTAGATCTTCCAAAAGACTAGGTTTCAGCTTGGTTTAGTCAAGAGTTTACTCGGAAACAAACCTTGCTTGACTTGAAGAACAACCTTGCTAGATAAAGTGAACCTTGCTCGGTCTAACACTTAAGAGAAATTCTAGAAGATAACCTTGCTGGGAAAGCAAAATACCTTGCTAGATTAAGTAAAAGCTTGATGGGAGGCCTAAGTGTGCCCGGTATCCATACTTAGCCAATTTCAGAGAGGTTGAGAAGATTCCAATATTCCTTTGGTCTTTTCCTCATCCCAACAATCTCCCCTAGATTGGAACACCCTCATCTGTACCAAACCACCTATGAGGTTATATACACTTATAAAAATACACATCAAATTTTCAAGAGGGGAAATTACATATCAAACTGAAAAAGATTACAACTTATAAATTCTGTCTCATGGACATTACAAATCAATCCTAATCTATGAGTTGCATATTCATCTTCTAGAACTGGAAGCTTCCCTTATTCTATCTAGTTTGACAGCTGCGGTTCTTTCCTTAAACATGAATAACTGACTGTGGTGAGGATGCTGAGAGGGCAGAGTCCATCTATCCTCTAGATCCTCCACACGTAGAAATTCCAGATCAGCGTCTTCCTTGATGATGCCCATGGCCAGTCCATCAGAGTTTCTAAGAATGAAGGACTCATCTTTAGGTTCAAAGACAATTTGTGTAATCCTTCCATTCCTTTGGACTTCATGATTGGGCCTTGTCATCTGCCACCTCATGCTCAAGCATTCCATCATATTGGCAAGAGGGTTGTGGTGCTTTGTCTTCTTCTGGTAAGAAGCTTCAGTGAGTCTTATATCCAACATCCTCCTCTGCCTCTTCTTCTTTTTAAAATCCAAAAGTTCCATCTTCCTCTTCTTGCTAAGCATTGGGAACCCTTTCCTGGCTTGGTCTCTGAGATGTTTTGATAATTCATTTTGTTGTCTTCCTGCAAAACTTTGCCTGTGGTGATAGTCATATAGGTTCAGAGTTGCCATCTCAGCTAACTGCTCCTTCTTGAAATCTAAGAAATCATCTTTAAACACAATTTGCTTCAAATCACCACTATTCATAATAACTTTCAGAGATTCAGTCCTTGCATCAAAGTATAGCTTCTTTGGTAGGTCAACCTCAGATGGTTGCCTTTGTTGTCTCTGTTGAGAAGCTCTAGTGGTTGGGATTGGGACGCTTACAGTTGAGTGCTTAGAAGTATGCTTCTTCTAGGGAATAAGGACTCTCACATGCCCAGCTTTTTCAAATAACTCAATAATTTTCTCATTTCTCAACAAAATGAGTTCCAAATAGTTTTCTCCTTCCCTTGCCAATATTGTAATCATCCCCATTAACTCCTCATCAGTTGAACCCATAGGTACAGATCTTTGACTAGTAATGGTTTCACCCCTAAGTCCACACTGGAATTCCAATAACTTCCTCTGCTCAGCATCCAACTTTTCCCATTCAACCTTTTCAGAATAAAATAGTTCTTTCAGTTGACTTTTTTCCAGGTTGTCAAACACTCATTCAGCCATTTCTTTACTAAGCATTAAGCCTTTGAGGGTCTTGATCTTGTTTTGGTCTTCCCATGGCTCAACATATTCTGTTGGTTCCTCCTTCACAGTCACAAGAATAGGAATCTGAGAAGTCTTGGTCTTTGATTTTTCTTTGTTGAATGCAGCTTTCTCAGACTCATACATATCCAGTTTTTCCTCCCTTCTCATAACTCTAATCTTTTCACTTTGGCCTCTTGCCTCCATCAATCTGTCAAACAAAGTAATCTTTTCATCTTCCCACTGCATCTTTTCTTTTTCAGCCAGAGAGATTATTCTTGGTTTCCTTGTGGCTCTTTCAAAATCATTTTTCCTTTACAATCTCTTGAAGTGTGTTTCTACTTGTTGTTTGCTCAGACTGTCCACCACTTCATCTGATATGCCATGATCAATTAGATACTTACATTTTCCACCATACTTATTTAATAATCTTTCAAGCTTTTCTTTCTGATTAGTTTCCTTCTTCATTCTTTCCAACTCATCCTTTTTAACAGCTTCAACAGTCACAATGTAAGCACTTTCCAGTTCATCAAATTTCATATGGCTTAATTGTTTTTCAGAGTAGCCATGTAATCCCAAATAAGCTCTAAACATATGAGAAGCTTTATTTTTCTTTTGCATTTTTCTCTTCAAATCTTCCACCTCACCATCAAGTAAAACCTGCAACTCCTCATCAGTCATTGGAGCTAGAGTTTCGAACTTATAGCCATGATTTATTAGCCCTAAAATTTTTGGATCATTCCTTTTAGACTCATTTATCATATTTTGAATGTTTTCCCTATGTTCACACTACGTGAATATCTCCTTTTAGCCACACATGTTGTCTGGGCGATTTGCCACACTTTGGCTTAAATGTGTGGCTAAAAGGTCTTTGACCATGTTTGAAAACCTTCCAGAATGTTTTGGCCACACATGTTATTCTTCATGTGACAATTCTATACATACTCAGGTAGTTTTCGCCACACTTTGAAAAAAACTGTGACAAAATCTAGCCACATTATAAAAACGTGTGGCGAAATCTAACCTACTGTCATAGTTTGTTTGATCTTTATTACATGTGACCAAAAACACGTGCATTAGCCACAAACTGTGACATTTAACTAGCCACATGTTTTAATAATGTGGCCAATTGTGACAAATGGCTACTGTATTGATAAGAGATGTGTCAAAAAGGTAAAAGATATAGCCACTTATATTACGTTGTGTGACCTAACGCCGCATTTGTTAGCCACATTTTTAATAATGTGGCGAAATATGACGAACAACCATTGTATTTATTAGTAATGTGGCTAAAACGCTTAAAATATATGGACACTTATACGAGGTTGTGTGACCAAAGAGTAGTTTACTTTTATTTTTCCTAAGTTTTTTATTGTCATGAATACACTTATTATATGTGACTATAAGTGATAAATGGTCACACTTAAATATTTTTAAGTGTGTGCAAATGTAATTAATGGCCACTTATAAGAGGTTGTGTGACCAAAGAGTATCTTAGTTTTATTTTTTTTCTATGTTTTTTATTGTCACATATACACTTATTATGTGTGGCTATAAGTGATAAATGGTCACACTAAAATATATGTGTGGCTATAAGTGATAAATGGTCACACTTAAATATTTTTAAGTGTGTCCAAATGTAATTAATGGTCACTTATAAGAGGTTATGTGACCAAAGAGTATCTTAGTTTTATTTTTTCTAAGTTTTTTATTGTCACACATACACTTATTATGTGTGGCTATAAGTGATAAATGGTCACACTAAAATATTTTTAAGTGTGTCCAAATATAATTAATGGCCACACGTTGATTTGACGAGTGGCTAACGTCATCATTGTCTTTCCAGTTTCTTGTGCCGCAAATTTCAAATTGTCAGGGAGATGTACCGCCAGGGTTAGATGGTGTTTAAATACTAGTCACAATCACAATCACAATCACAATCACAATCACAATCTACAATCACCTTCTTCCGATTAATTTCCGAAAAATGGCTTCAACATGGATCGTACGTGAACAGGGTACTCATGCCCCCAAATACTATGACCCCAGCTTCTTCAACCTTGTTTTTCACTTTTCTTCCGGCGCCGTCCTGAAGAATCATAGGGTGAAGTTTGTGGACTATGCCCACCCACAAACATTCACGTACCCACAACTTAGCCGAATGGTTAGGTTTCTTGGGTACACGACTGTTGATTATTTTAGCTTTGTGATGGAAGTCCCGAGAATCGAGGTGGCGCGCATTGATTTGAACTCCGTGGAGGACTTCAAAGCTATGTTCCTTTATGGGGCATTCCATACTGAGGTGAACCTTCACCTCCGAAGGTTTAAGGACTCCACCTACACCTCGGACGGCATGTGGGAGACGATCATGCCCTCTCGGACTCCAGAAGCTGAGAATCCGACTGATGTAGATTCAGATATGGAATCTGATGCTAAGATTTAGTTTTTTGTAATTAGTTTTTCCATATTAATGTAATTTAATTATTATATTTTTGTATTAACTGTAAATGTTATTATTATATTTTGGTTAAAGCGTATTTGAAGCGTATTGGATGTAGTTTTTTTAATTAACTTTAAAATAGATGTTAGTGTGAGTGAATAACAAAATTGACCTAAAATTTTATTTTTGGTAGTTGATACAGTAATTTATTGTAGTTTAATTGATTTGTAGCCTATCTAGTAAGATATACTAGTTTTTTTTTATTTTAATTAACTTGAATGTAAGCTATCATTACATAAATATATTTCCAAGATTTTTGACAATATTTAAAGCGTACAAAAAGCGTGTGATATACTATTTTTTTTTATTTTAATTAACTTGAATGTAGGCTATCATTACATAAATATATTTCCAAGATTATTGACAGGTAGTAGGTTTAAATGTAATTAATTTCCAAAATTAATTAGCTTGTGAGCGTTTCCAAAGCGGGTGGAAACCATTTCAGGTCCCTTTAATATGGTCGATTCGGCTCGGATCTTAATCAATCATGTCATAACTCACACAAAATTAATCATGTTGACAAGAGAGTTAATGACGGGTTACTATATTTAGAAAGATGACCGTTTGTTAAAGGCGGAATCAATAACAAACATACGGTTGCAATGAATATTCAAAGATAGAAGGCACACACAGGATTCACTCAAAAGATTTCCATTTATATAATGTTCATCATACAAACGGGGTAATCGATTTAGGGTTTTATAAGGAATCCTAGGACAGCCGTCACACACAAAATATTCTCAATTAATGTGTCGGTCTTATCCGCATCATGTGTCCATGTGCCTCTGTTTGGCGGCGTGCCCTAAATATTCTATTTATAGGCCTGCCAACCTAGGACAGCTGTCATTCCTTCTAGAAACCCTATCCGATAATACATATTCAAAAATAAAACTAAGTGTAAAACAAGTCTTCCGGGTAGGCTTTTCATTAATCTTCAGTCTCCGAGTACGCAGTGTACTCGGCCTTCCTTCATACTTGGTAAACATAGAAGTGTACTCGGAATCAGTTTCCAGGTAGACTTTACTTAAAGAATATTTTACCAAGTAAAATATTCACCGAGTAGACTTCAATCTTCTTGGACTTATCAAACTTTGCCCGACAAATCCTTACGAGCAACCTTGTTCTTCTATGGTCCTGTTCGGCTCATTGTCAGTTGAACAACTTATTGATAAGGCGTACTCGGGAGTACATACCTTACTTGAGCAGAACCTTACTCGAAATAACTTAGAGATATTCTATTAACTCATCAAGTATACTCAGACCATAATTATTAAAGAAACCTTGCCCGGTCTTCCAATTACTTGGCTTCTTGGACTTGGTTGACCATACCTTACTCGGAAGAGTAAAATACTTGGTCTTGAAGAACAACCCTGCTTGACAAAGTGAACCTTGCTCGGATATGCCAAATCAATGATCCTTACTCGGGAAATCACTAAAAAGCATACCTTGTTCGGATATCCACTTAAGAAGACTATTTGAATTAAACCTTGCCCGGAAGGCAAAATCTCGTACTCGGCTAAGTAAAAGCTTGCTCGGAGTTCCAAGGTGTGCTCGGATTCAATATTTAGCAGTTTCTCAGAAGGTTGAGAAGATTTCAATCTTCCATATTCTTCGTTTAGGTCAAATCTCCTCATTTGGGTCAAACTCTTGACCCAACAATCTTCCCCTAGATTGGAACACCTCAGTTGACCCAAAACACTCTATGGTTAATTACACTTAGCAAAATACACATCAAATTAAAAGTCAAATTTCATAATCAAGTTACATAAGCAAAAATTACATAATCATAAGTTGTCCGTAGACATTTCAAAGCAAAACCTAAGATAAAAATTCTTCAATCTACCCAAAGGTGCTTGTTTAGGCATGGAAAGTCCAATTTTTGCTGCTCTCTCAAGAATCCCAGCAACTCTGATTGCATACCACTTGTAGGCCTTTGCCTTTCCTTGGAATCAGAGAGATACAGTGCTGCAAGCACATTCAATTGCCATAGATTGAATTTTCTGAAGTCAATTTTAGAGAAGATCTTCACAATCTCTCCATTTTCCATCATAACATTCAGATGTTCACCTGGGATCACAGAATATTCCACTTGGCATAACATTGTGGTTGACAGAAGGATTTTTGCCTTTTACAACAACCTTGTCAGGGGTTTTATCCATCTTCAAGTGCATCTGCATTGGTTTTTCCTGAGTAGCCACAGATATCTTCCTTTTCATTGTTTTGTTCTGTTTTGAAAGCAAGGATGTTGTCTGTTTGCAGAATTCCTCTACTTTGAACTTCCCCTTCAATGTCATCCTTGACAGATCAACCATCTTTTTGGATATTCCTTTGTTCTTTCCAACCAGAGATTGAGCGGTTCCCTTCTTCATGTTCAGTTGTTGTCTTTTCATTTTCTTGAAGTTGCTCAAAATCTCTTTTCTTGTCATTGCTTTTACATGATCAAAAGGAATTCCACTTTTAACCAAAAATTTCAGTTTACCACCATACCTGCTAAAAAATTTTCGAATTTCCATTTCTTGTTCCAAATCATCTCTCAATTTCAAATCTTTCACTTCATTGTCTTGAACAATCTTTTCTTCACTCAGTGTGTTTGAAATTTTATCAATAACAGCATCCAGTTTCTCTTTCACTTCTATCTCTGGTTCTTCTTGCTTAATCAACTTGAGTAGAGATACTAGTACACCATTTGGAATTTCTTTATCATTTAAGCAGTTGTCAATTACTTCTTGTGGGACTTCTTTCTGATTATTCTTCACTTCATCTCTCAGCTTTCTCTTATCTTCAAACATTTTCAACAAGTTTTCTTGTTTTTCAAGGTCTTATCAGACAATGTTTGACTCAGAAATTCTCTGTCATGAATTTCTGTCAATCTTTGCTCATAGACTCTTTTGGCTTCTGATTCAGATTCATTCATTTCAGAGTCCATTGTATCATTTAAAAGTCCATTGTCTTAATTTCAACATCCTCTTGTGCAATTTCTTTTCCTTTCAATTTCCTTCTTTCCTCACGATCCTTCCTTTCATTTTCTGGAACATTGTCAGCTTCATCATCTGAGCTGTCCTTTTCATAAATTGAGAGAAGCTTCAGCGAGCTCTCCCCCTGATTCAGTACTTTCTCCCCCTGTTTTGGGGCAGCTGAGATCTTTTCAACCTCAGAGAATAGGGTATGAACTCGTTCCAATGCTTTCTTCAGTTCTTCAGAAAGATGATGTTTGTAGGAATTGGAATTACTTGGAGTTGGATCCATTGCTGATTTTCTGTTATATCCAAGAACACACAATTATTAGTTAGATCTCAAAATAAAATAAAATGAAAATAAAAATATAAATATCATTTCAATTCAAACCGTTGTCTTGAATAATATTGAAATCTGCACAGAAACACAAATGTGAGTTACACTTTAAATGTGAAGTTTGAATTTTGAATAGCATATGCAGGTCTTCATTTAATGAGAGTTAAGTCAAACGTAAGGTACATATCTGTAGCTTTATCAGAAAAGAGTTATGAATAAAGGTCTGCATATTTTGCTTTTCTTCAGCATGTTAGATAAAGTGAGAGAATTTAAAAGTGTTTTGTCTTTTATCTCATAAATCACTTATCTATTTCAAGAATGGTCTGCTTTGTGATATCAGATTTGCAGTGGAAAGAGAGAGAGGATATAATGTTGAAAAATTTGCCTTACTCCCTCTTTTATATCTTTTGAAAGTGGGTTTTAAATGCTTTTTGTCATTTTGTGAATTGTTAGCTGTCAACCAGTAACATTATCCACTTGATATATTAAAAACATTTAATTTCATTTAAGCTCATAAGACCTTACTCGAAAGCTTAATATATCCAAAGTCTACTCGGTCTACTTCCACTAACAAACCTTAGTCGGTCAAACTTTACTCGCACAAATTTTCAATTTGAAATATACAAAGTTTGAAGAAAGCTTACCCAAAATACTTGATTTCTTCAGAAATTAATCACAAGGCAAATAATCAAATATAGTTATCAAATAAACATTCTTACAAAGAATCAATTAAGATCCTCACAAAGATTTTTTCAAATTCAAATTAAAACTTAGATATTCAATCAACGTATTCATTCAAGTATGAATCTAAACAATTTCATCATACCAACTTACATATTCAATCAACGCATTCATTCAAGTATGAATCTAAACAATTTCATCATACCAACTTAGATATTCAATCAACGCATTCATTCAAGTATGCTTGTAAACAATTTCATCATACCAACTTACATATTCAATCAACGCATTCATTCAAGTATGCTTGTACACGTAGTGTGCTCGAGCACTCTTTCAAATGTAAAGTGTGCTCGGACAACAATCTTATGCAAAGTATACCCGAATAACTTTCATATAGTACTAAGTGTGCTCGAAAAGAAATTCTAGCAGAAAGTGTACTCGGAAAGTTAAATTTTTGAAAATTACCAAGTATATTGAAGGAACACAAGTGTACCCGAAATATAAAGTGTGCTCGGAAAACAAAGTTTGCCCGAAAACACTTGTAATTTCAAAGAAATCGTGAACACATATATCACAGAGCATGCTCGGAATGAAATTGAACGCATAAACATTTAAGTGTGCAATAGTCTAAAATTTCATAGAGCTTGCCCGAAAATCCTATGTTAGCACTTAGCTTGCTAGGAAACACATTCAATCATCAGGTATTCCCTTGCTCGAGGAAATTCAACATATCAAACCATACCCGAAAAATGACAAACTTAAACAGTAACATCTAAGCGTGCCCGGAAAGATTAACAATCCTTTCCTAACAACATATTCACACAAAGCTTACTCGGTGTACTCACTTAAGTTCACAAAGTTTGCTTGGAAACACAATCAGCATATAACATGCATAGCTTACTCGAAACTAGCATATAACATGCATGCTTGCTCGAAACAAGAATTTTTGTTAAAAGACAGCTATTACAACACATAATCATCTCAAGACTTCAAGCTTACTCGGGAAAATGAGTGTAACAGTGTACTCTACCCGTAAAGTGTAAACACTTCAAAGCATGCTTGAAAATCATAAAGTTAGTCAGAAATGACTAAGCTTACTTGGAAAGTTTGAAAATTTTCAAACCTTACCCGAAACAACATATTCACACATAATCAACTGTTTTGTACTCGGAAAGGTTATGATTCATTAACCTTACCCGAAAATACATATTCAAACAGTTTGTGCTCGAGAAGGTTATAAAGCATCAAACCTTACTCGAACTTACATACTCAACCTAATTTAGGCAAAATGCAACACTTTTTGACTTAAACCACTTGTCAGACATTTCTAAGTTATGTATCATTTTAGAACATAGTTTAAGAGCAAATGGTGTATTTAGAGATCAAATTTTAGTTATATTTCATTTCAAAACAATTTCTTTTATAAACTGAAAAGATCTCAGGAATGGGATCATATTGACTAAGTAGCTATCTCATTACTTCACTCTCAGCATTATTATGACAACTTAGATAGGTTAACAGCAGGTATAAACTTAGCATGATTTTCATCTCTTTGGTGATATGATTAAAGTTCAGTTTGAGCATAATGCAATAATGGTCAACACTGTGCTATGATGCCTTATATCTCTTCTCAAAGCTTATTTGGCTTTCCCCAGATCACCCCAATTTGACTCCAACCTCCTGTATTTGGTCAAAAATAGTTTTTGTATGACATAACTTATTGTATTTTTGTATTTTTTAGACTCAAACATATATAGAGGTTGAAAGTTGGACTTATAGTTAGCAACATGCCTTTCATTCAAGATGAGACAGATTTTGCCAGCATCTTTGTAGTTCTTGTTGTAACCCTCTTGTTTGATAAAATATTTAAAACACTTATCAACTTTTGGATGATTTATTCATTCTTCCCCTTGTTTTTGATATTTTCTCAAATTTTCTTAAACTTTGTTCTTTGTCATATTTAAAGATGCTTCATTTTTGGTTGACCAAATAACAACAGGCTCGTGTATGACTGGGTAATCACTTTTCTGCCTATCATTCGGAGAGATTTATCTTGAGACATGCAAAGACAACTATGTATCTCCACATAAATATTAGCATATTCATTATGCTTATATCACCTTATATTTTACATCATCATGGGAAAGCAACCATACATGTTAATGACTATACTAAGGTCTTTTTAGCTTATTAATTCCATATGATCAGCTAAGCAGTCAATGTACTATCATTTACCATTAAAAAATACAGTTTAATATTTAATCACCCCAATATCTCTTTCTTATCAGGTTAATAGCTATCCTGTTTTGACCAAAAGTGGTCAACAGGGCCAAACATACATGTGAATATATGTCCTATCAAAGTCAGAGTTATTGACATAGTTTTCACTGAAGAAATAAGAAACAACTCATAATTGCCCCAAATGCATTCAGTTTTCAGGTTAATGGCTATCCTTTGAATCTATAGAGATTTAAGGACCAAACATACACAAGTATATGTCCTTCCAACTGGGCAAATGACATAAATTTCAGCAAAAACAACTACTTGAGACTTTTCTTTAAAAATTCTTCTTTTAAACTTCTTAAAAGCTTGAACTGAATAATCTTATCATATCTCTACACCATTAATCAACTTGCTCATGTTTTGACCAAAATATAGTATTTATGCAAAATTCATTATAAATTTCATTGAATCACTTAATTTTGACATAAAACACATTTTGACACAAACAGTTGCATCACACACTTAAATCTTAATCATTCTTAACATCATCAAGAAAAACAGACCCTACTAACATTCAATGTCTATCCTATCTTAACAGCTTCAGAAGATCAGATTAAGAACATATTCAAGTAACCATAAACATGTGATTACTCATGACATCAGATAAGCAATCAATCTCACCTAAACAGATCAAACTACTTATCACAACATCAGATCAGTTAACATGATAGTCAAGAATTACCATCAATTTCAAGCAAATTGCACAGATAGTTACTCAAGCACCTATCAGTTAACATCAAAACAGTGACATAATCAAAACATATTCAATTAACATTTAGTTAAATCATAATCAATATATGTAATCTCTAATAAAATACTCAGTTATCACAGAGAGACACACATAGAAACAGTTAAGTCACATAACATTTAACGTACTCAGTAACATATTCAGCAACATATTCAACAACATATTCAGCAAGTGTAACCTCTTCTAAAATATTCAAGTAGCACATAGAGGTACCCAACCAAGCACACATCCTTAATCAGATTTCATCAGAGTTGATCATCCCCAGGGCTTTCAAAAGAAAGTTGAACCTGGTTCTATCAAGTGGTTTGGTGAATAAGTTAGCCAAATTATCACTTGTATCAACTCTTTGCATTTCAATCAGACCTTTTTCACTGCAATCTCTGATGAAGTGATGTCTAATCTCAATGTTCTTAGTCTTAGAATGTTGCATAGGATTATTAATAGTAAAATATGCAGCAGTATTATCAATCAGAATAGGGGTGTTTAGAAAATTCAAACCATAGTCCAGCATCTGATTTTGAATCTAGAGAACTTGTGCACAGCAGGCAGATGCAGCAACATATTCAGCTTCTGCAGTGGAGATTGATACTGTAGTCTGTTTCTTGCATTGCCATGACACTAGCCTTTCTCCCAAAAACTAGCATCCCCCTGATGTTGACTTTCTACTCATATTGCATCCATCATAATCACTGTCTGTATATGCAATGAGATCAAAGGAATGGTTCTTTGGATACCAAATCCCTAAGTCTGGTCTTCCCTTCAAGTATCTGAATATTCTTTTAACAGCATTCATGTGGGAGACTTTTGGATTTGACTGGAACCTAGCACACACACATACAGCAAACATGATATCTGGTTTTGTTGCAGTCAGATACATCAGAGATCCAATCTTGGCTCTGTATTCATGCTCATCAACTGACTCCCCCTTTTCATCAGCTATCATCTTTTCTTTGGTGTCCATTGGAGTTGAAGCAGTCTTGTAATCATGACAGTTGAACTTATTCAAAATGTCCTGCACATATTTAGTTTGGTGAATGAAGATCCCTTCATCCTTTTGTTGAACTTGCAGCCCCAAAAAGAAGTTCATTTCACCCATGGAACTCATGCTATACTTGGATTTCATCACCCCTTTAAACTCCAAACACATAATTTCATTTGTAGATCCAAAGATGATATCATCAACATAGACTTGTAAAAGCAGCAAATCTGTCCCTTTTCTTTTGTAGAAGAGTGTCTTGTCAATGGCTCCCCTTATGAAACCATTTTCAAGTAAATGAGTTGATAGCTTATCATACCATGCTCTAGGAGCCTGATGCAATCCATAAAGGGCTTTGTTTAACTTATACACCCTGTTTGGATACATGGGATCCTCAAAACCTGGTGGCTGAGCTACATACACTTCTTCATCAATCTTTCTATTTAGGATGCAGATTTAACATCAAGCTGGAATACTCTTATGTTCTTTGAGGCAACATATGCAAGGAAAATTCTTATGGCTTCCAGTCTTACAACTGGTGCAAACACTTCCTCAAAGTCTATCCCTTCTTCTTGAAGACATCCCAGTGCTACAAGTCTTGCTTTGTTCTTAATCACCAAACCCCTTTCATCCCTTTTGTTTCTGAACACCCATTTGGTTCCAATTGCATATCTGTCATGTGGCTTGTCTACAAGATCCCACACATATAAATCTCTAAACTGGGCCAATTCCTCTTGCATAGCCTCTACCCAACCATTGTCTTTTAATGCTTGAGCAATATTCTTTGGTTCTAATTGGGATAGAAAGCAAAAGTACAGACAGATGTTTGCTATCTCAGAATAACTCCTTGTTATTCTTTCATGCAAGTCACCAATGATATTTTCAGCAGGATGATTCTTTTCAACAGTAGGAGTTTGTATTATCATATTTGAAGACAAATTTGTGTCAAGATTTGATTCATTAAGTTCAGATTCTTCAATGATCAAATCAGCTTCTGCATCATGAAACTCTGGTGCTTCATCATTGGTTTGTCCTGAAGTAGATGCACCATTGTTTCCCAGATTCAAGCTTTGAAACAAGTCTTGAAATCTTGCTGTGGAAGCATTCTCATCTTCATTTGATTGGTTTCATGTGTCACTCCCATTCTGAACATGATCATTTTGTGCATTTGAAATGTCCTGATTTTTTTACTTCCTCATCTTGTTCAATGGCATTGTTTGAGGAGCTTTTCACAAAAGTATATTCCTTTTCTTTTCTTGCAACCTTTTTCCACAATTCTTCCAAGTCCAGTTCTTTCTTCTTGTTCTCTTCAACATGTGTACTGGTCTTGTAGAATGTATCATCAAAGTCTTTAGAATAAATCTTGAATGACTTGATTAACTTTTCATGATCAAACAGCCATGTTGCACCACTGACTGTATTGAATTGATTTTCATTAAAAATGATGTCAGATGACTCTATCACACCATGTGATCTTTCACATAAACTCTGTATGCCTTTGAGTGAGTAGAATATCCAACAAAGAAACAATCTAGTGACTTAGTTTGAAACTTGTTCAAATAATCTCTAGTGTTCAAAAGAAAACATTTGCAACCAAAGGACTTGAAAAACTTGATGTGAGGCTTTCTGTTATTGAAAATTTCATATGGAGTCTTGTTATGCCTTTTGTTTACAAGTACCCTGTTCTGAACATAACATGCTGTATTGATTGCTTCAGCCCAAAAAGTGACAGGCAGATTTGCATCAGTCATCATGGTTCTGGCAGCTTCTATCAAAGTTCTGTTTCTTATTTCTGCCACACCATTTTGTTCAGGAGTTCTAGGAGCTGAAAATTGTTGAAATATTCCTTTCTTTGTGCAGAATTCTTCCATAACTCCATTTTTAAACTCTATACCATTGTCACTTCTCATCATTTTGACTTTCTTATTCAGCTTGTTCTCAATCATTGTAACACAACCCATAATCAACTCAGCAGACTCATCCTTGGTACTTAGGAAATAGACCCAAGTATATCTAGAATAGTCATCAATGATCACCAGACAGTATCTTTTCTTTCCAATACTTGGCACACTCACAGGACCAAAAAGATCCATGTGAAGTAACTCAAGTGGTTGATCAATTTAATTGATGAGCTTTGTCTTATGAGTGGACTTGTGTTGTTTTCCCTTTTGACATGAGTCACAGTGATCAACTAACTTAAATTCTCTTGTAGGTAAACCAATCACATGTTCACCCTTGACCAGTCTATTCATGTTCTTTAAGTTTACATGACACAATTTCCTATGCCACAATTTTGATTCATTTTCAGTGGCTTTGGAGACAAAACATGCACCACCTCTTGAAATGGCTTCTTTCATATTTAACTCATATAAGTTGCCATTTCTGGGTGCCATCATCGTAATCATCTCAGGTGGAATTACAAACTCAGGTTTTAGGATGAAGCAATGAGAATCATCAAAACTAACTTTGTAACCTTTATCACACATCTGTGATATGCTCAGAAGATTGTATTGAAGTCCCACAACATGAAACACATTATCAAATGACACATTTCCATTTGTCAAGATTCCTTTTCCCACAATCTTTCCACCATTTTCATCACTCTCGAAAGCAACATGACCTTCATATTTCTCTTCATAGTTCACAAGTGACCTCTTGTCACAAGTCATGTGCCTAGAACAACCACTATCCATATACCATATATCATTCAATGGAGTGGCCTGTTCCTGCACAAAGAGAAATTTGATTAGTTAAGTGATGAGGTGCAAGCTTCATCAACTTGCAACTTATCAGTGTCAATTTCAGTGGCAGCCTTGGAAGTGAGTGTTGTAGGTTCAGAATCTGCATGAGTGATTTCCAGATTATCAGAATGATCAGTTTCATAGCCACATTCTTTTGGTGTGTTGAAAAGTGAAACTGAACATTGAGGCTCAACTGAGTCAGTGACATTCTCTTCCAAGACATAGTCCTTTGTTTCTGAGTAGTCACTTATATCAGTCACAGCTTCAATTTTAGATTCTGTTTTAGGTTTCCAAGTGAAACCTTGTAGTTCATATCCATGTCTTATTAAGAACTTCTCATCATTAGTCAGTTCATTTGGTTTTCACCTTTGATAAATTTCTTTCCTTCTTGTCTTCTCACTTTTTGATGATTCTTGAGACTCATCAGACTTAACTGATTCAAAGTCTTGATTAATCTTCAATAACTGATTTTTCTTCTTTGTCATCTTCTTGTGCTTTTGTGGTGACTTACTTCTTCCTACAGTCTCACTTACTTGTTTCTTTTCTTTGATTTCAGCATTCTCTTTGATTCTTGACTTTTTTCCACACAGATTTCCTTTTCCCAAATACATTTCATACTTCTCTTTGTACAGGACAAAGTCTTGACCATACATTTTTTCCATCTGGTACATGAAATGGTTTGAGTTTGAATCTCTCATGGCATGAATCTGTGTGGTGACCATATTCATCACACCTTTTGCACCAAACCTTTCCTTTGAAGACTTCATGTTCTTTTGGTTTCTTGAATCTTTCTCTTGGCTTAGGTGTATTGACTCCTAAAGTCTTCTGATTTTTCAAACCATCAAAGTCAATTGAAAAAGGAACAAATTCCGCAATCTTGATGTCTTGTCTTTCAACATTGCTTTTGACAAAGACAATCTTCTTCATAATCAAAGGTTCTTCATCCCTGCCTTCTCTGACCCTTGACTGTCTTTTCTCATATTCTTCCATTGTCTCCACTTCTCCAACATCCAACACTTCATGACTAGAAAAGATTGGATAAACTGGGATAAAGTTTTCTGTATCTGTCTTTTCATTCACCTTCTTCTTGTTGTTGTTCTGCTTTATCCTATTCAATACAGTCTTGCTTGGTGGTCTGACTGCATTGTAGTTTATCTTCCTCCTTTCACAGATGTCAAAAGAGACATGTTCCCTTTTAATGTTATCATTTTGCTTCTTTAATTTTAGTGGGACTGGTGGATACTTTGGAAGTTTATCAACAGATTCAGGTTTTTTATACTTTCTTCCTTTTTCAGCAGCTTGAATTTCCTTTTCAGTAATTTGATCACTCAAATCACTCAGATCATCTTGATCCAACTCATCTGAATCAAAGTCATCCTCAGAGACTTGAACTCCAATTGACTTTTCCATTTTCACTTCTTTCTTAATCACAAACTCTCCATCTTCATTCACTTCTACCTTTTTGTATAAATCAACAAATTCTTCCTTGTCTTGAAAGACATCTTTGAATTGTTGTAAGTATGCATCTCTTTTCTCTTTGTCAACTTTTGGCATAAAGTTATTGTTGAATGGAGGTGGAACTGTCTTGTATTTATCCTGTTCTTTCGTTTGATTCAGTATTCCACATATGTTGCCAGTTGAAACCAAATTCATAAGAAATTCAGTTTCAACCTTTAGTCTTGTGTTTTGCACCTTTTCTTCAACCAACATCTTCTTTAGACCATCAATCTTAGTGATGTATCTGGTTTGAATTCTGTAGATGATCATGCAATCATCTTCAAGGCTCTTAATCTTTTCATCACTAATCATTTCACTTGCTTCATACTCATTTATGATACTTTGCTTTCTAAAACACTCACCTTCCAGCTTGCCTACTTTTGTTTTTAGTTCACTAATAAGTTCATTCAAATCAACTGTAGGAGCAGAGTGTACCTGAGAGGAGGTTCCCTTTTCCTTCTCAATTATGGCCATGAATGCCACATTTGCCTTCCTGATATCATTAGCAATATCCTCTTCATGACTGCTCCAATCAAAATTTCTTTCATGTTGTGTAGTCACAGCCACATTTCCTTGATTTCTGATCTGATTTTGATTTGCTGGAATAGTGTTGTTTTGACTATTTTGAGTTACTTGAATGTTTTGATTGTGATTCATTTGAGGCTGAAATCCTTGACTCTGTTGTATACTCTGTTGTTGATTGTTCATCTGAGACTGAAAGTTGTTGAAGTTTGGATTGTAACTGTTGTTGTTATTGAAGTTGTTCATTTGATTGCTGTTGTGGTTGAATCTTGGCTGATTTTGCTGGTAATGCTGCTGACTTCTTGACTGATTCTGTTGATATTGATGCTGACCTCCTGGTTCTTGATTCTGGAATTGATTCATTTGAAAATTTCTTGGTTGATTGCATTCTCTTGCAAAATGACCAGGTTGCTGACAATTGTAGCATATTGCTCTTAACTTGTCAAAACCAATCCTGTCATTAGGACCAAAAACCAGAGTTCTACCAATTCTGTTATACAGCCTTCTACTTCTCAAACCCAACATGGCAGCTTGCCATTTCAAATCATTGTCTTCTAAGTCATCTGCATCAATTTGTTCTAAATCATCTTGAACCACACTTGTGTGAATCATGTTCTTTGCAACAAATGCATTATATGACTCAGTGAACATAGACATAGAGGCAGAGTCAGAATCATCAATTAGTTGCACATTGAACCTCTGCTGATTTCCTTGAGTGCTTGTGCTACCCCCAATGAAAGATTTTGGAGTCACAACATTATGTTCAGCTGGTTCTTCTATGATGGGAATTTGTTGTTGGTTCTTTGTTGACAAGTTTCCCATAGGGGCAATCAATGCATTTGAAACATTGAAGCTTGGTCTATCTTCCTTAATCATTTTATTCTCAATCATTTCAAGTTCAACAGCTTGAAGAAAACATACCATATCATCCAATTTCAATTCATTGAAATTCTGCTTTTGAAGGATGAATTTGCAAGCAGTATACCATTCTTTTGGCATTGAGTTGAGCAACTTTGTATTCAAATCAAAGTCAGTCATTACATAATCAGTTGTTCTCAACTCATTCACAATACTCAGAAAACGTTCTAGTATTGATTTCAACCTTTCTCCATCCCTATATTTGAATCTTTCCAACTGTTGCTTCAATCTTTGCTTCTTTATGTTTTTCAGTTCATAGTTCCCTTCATACATCTCAAGGATGGCATCATACATTTGTTTTGCAGTTGTGTGATGAGCCACCTTGGTCAGTATCTCCCACGACAAACCTAGCTTAATCATAGCCAAGGCTTTGTCATCCACCTTTCTCATCTTTTCTCTTACAGCAGCAGTTGTAGTAGCATTTGCACCTTCTTCTACAGTAGTTTGCGGACCATTCTTGATGGAGTTCCACATGTCAATGTCATTGTAGCATACGGCTGCTTCAAAGAGTACCTTCCAGTTGATAAAGTTTTCCTGTCCATACAACCTTGGTATCTTGTTAGTAGACACCTCTTGTTCCTCATATCCAGACATTTTGAGAAATCAAAAATCAGTTTCTTTGATAAAAAGTTTTTTTTTTTTTAAATAATCAGATCTGAAACCGACTGCTCAGATTTGATGTGTCTGATGTGATAAGTACAAGATTTAGATATGAAGATTAAAACTTTAATTTAAACAAGGAAAAGAAAACACCGTAAATTGTAGATCTGGAAGAAAAATGAAGAACAGGGCTGCTGACGTCACAAATCAATCGAACAGTGCTCTGCTTACGTCATTCTTCTTCAAATCTTCAATCAGCAACACTCTTTCTAAAATAGCAGTAAACAACTCTGATACCACTTGTCAGGTCCCTTTAATATGGTCGATTTGGCTCGGATCTTAATCAATCATGTCATAACTCACACTAAATTAATCGTGTTGACAAGAGAGTTAACGACGGGTTACTGTATTTAGAAAGATGACCATTTGTTAAAGGCGGAATCAATAACAAACATACGGTTGCAATGAATATTCAAAAATAGAAGGCACACACAGGTTCACTCAAAAGATTTCCATTTATATAATGTTCATCATACAAACGGGGTAATCGATTTAGGGTTTTATAAGGAATCCTAGGACAGCCGTCACACACAAAATATTCTCAATTGATGTGTCGGTCTTATCGTATCATGTGTCCATGTGCCTCTGTTTGGCTGCGTGCCCTAAATATTATATTTATAGGCCTGCCAACCTAGGACAGCTGTCATTCCTTCAAGAAACCCTATCCGATAATACATATTTAAATTACATATTCAAAAATAAAACTAAGTGTAAAACAAGTCTTCCGGGTAGGCTTTTCATTAATCTTCAGTCTCCGAGTACGCAGTGTACTCGGCCTTCCGTCAGACTTGGTAAACATAGAAGTGTACTCGGAATCAGTTTCCGGGTAGACTTTACTTAAAGAATATTTTACCAAGTAAAATATTCACCGAGTAGACTTCAATCTTCTTGGACTTATCAAACTTTGCCCGACAAATCCTTACGAGCAACCTTGTTCTTCTATGGTCCTGTTCGGCTCATTGTCAGTTAAACAACTTAATGATAAGGCGTACTCGGGAGTACATACCTTACTTGAGCAGAACCTTACTCGAAATAACTTAGAGATATTCTATTAACTCATCAAGTATACTTGGACCATAATTATTAAAGAATACCTTGCCCGGTCTTCCAATTACTTGGCTTCTTGGACTTGGTTGACCATACCTTACTCGGAAGAGCAAAATATTTGGTCTTGAAGAACAACCCTGCTTGATAAAGTGAACCTTGCCCGGATATGCCAAATCAATGTTCCTTACTCGGGAAATCACTAAAAAGCATACCTTGCTCGGATATCCACTTAAGAAGACTATTTGAAGTAAACCTTGCCCGGAAGGCAAAATCTCGTACTCGGCTAAGAAAAAGCTTGCTCGGAGTTCCAAGGTGTGCTCGGATTCAATACTTAGCAGTTTCTCAGGAGGTTGAGAAGATTCCAATCTTCCATATTCTTCGTTTAGGTCAAATCTCCTCATTTGGGTCAAACTCTTGACCCAACAAACCATTTTGACAGGTAGTATGAAGTTATAGTGTATTATACACTCAACAACCAACTATAAAACAACAGAGACTTTAATGATTGCTATAAAATTGGTGACTGAAATTTATTACACTTTTATATATGTTATGTGAATTCCAAACTTGGCCAAGCAGAAAAAATCTAAGGTTTCCATAGATCTTAAACTTCTCAAAGATTTTAGATTTTGATAAAATCCTTTCTAAAACTCAATGCCATCACCAAATCTTAAATTAGGTCACTGGTGATGGCATTGAGTTTGGAAGCGGTTTTTCAAAACTGAATTTTATTTATTCAAAGGCTTCTTCAAAGTCTGGAGGGTACAATTTTTGTAGTGAAAAGAAGGGAATAATGGTCTTTTTTTATAAAATGAGCTGATAATGTTTTGCAGGAAACCAACTTTTAAAAAGTAGGTTGAAACATAACCAAATAGAGGTTATGCAAGAAACAAAACCACCAGAAGAGAAATGATGACTGTCACCGATGGCCGGTTTGGGCGGTTTGGTGGTTTCCAACCGAACCATGAACACCCTAGACAACATGATACATTTTTGTGCTTTCTTTGTATTTATGTAACTTTGATATAGCACGAGTCAGTTTTGAGTGTAATGACTTTATTGATCTTACTATGGTACAGTACAAGTCAATTGTGACTTTTATCGATGTAACATGATGTATGCTTGAACTTGACACCAATTGACCAAAATAGCAAGAAGATGAAATGAATTCAACAAACCGGCCTGTATAAGTAGTAATAGTATTAAAAACAACCAATATCTCTTTAGTTTTAATTAATAAGTACAAAGTAAAGAATGGTGATATCATGTATCACAACTAAATTTAAACATTATTTACATCTGACTAGCCGAACGAACACAACTGCTGGTTCGACAACCCCGACATCGGTGTCAATCTCCATTACGAATAGTTGTAGGCTTTTTCCCGGGCCTCTAGTAATCATCCGGGGACTCATTACGAAGCAGTTGATTTGGTTGTACAAGTGGCAATGTATTACCCTCACGAGGGAAAGTTACCTTATTAAATTTCTCATTGACCTCGTCATACAAATCCCTATAATTCTTAGGTGGAGTCATGAGGACAACATGCTTTTTTCTATCCAGCTGATCTTGAACATAAAACACCTGGCGTGCTTGCGAGGCCAATATGAACGGATCATCCTTGTGGCCAAATTTATTTAGGTCGACCAACGTGTAACCAAGAATATCATGTTTGACATGTTTACGGTCAACCCATTGGCACATGAAGACCGGAATTCTTTTAGTATGATAATCTAGGACCCATATCTCTTGCAAAACCCCAAAATAAAAGTTTTGTCCATAGGTCATCACGTCTTTTTTGATGTGCATGGCATCCGCCTCTACACCAACCCCGCTGTTCTGGTAAACTCTACCATCATGAGATTTTGTACGAAATTCAAAACCGTTGATGTCGTATGAGTCGTATTTCTAAACGTTGTGGTGTGCTCCGTGTGCAATCCACTTTACAGTTTCCGATATAGAACCTGGGGAGCCCGCTAGCTCTCTTTCAACCTGAATTTCATTACAAGGATTAGATTCTTCACCTACATTGCAGAAACTATAAAAGATTTTTAAAAATTATAGAAGACTTAATAAATTGATCTACCTTGTCGCATAACCAGTCACCAAGCTTTAAAGTATGCTCCTTCTCCAGCAATGCTTGTCGTTTACCATGCATTTGGTTTTTCAAAGAGGTCTTGTGTTGTCTGCAAGTAGGAGTATATATAATATATTGTGAATTAATATATATATATATATATATATATAATTTAGAGTATATATGTTAGTAATACTTACTCGATATACGGCGCTATTTCAGGCGTAGTCTGCAGCACATAGAAATGTGCTCTCTTGAAAAGATCAGGAGAAACTTCAACTGATTTAACGCCTGTGACAGGAATTGTCTCCCCATTATCATCATGCTTATCATGTGGAATACCAACAGTACTCTTGATGTTTTTTTGGTATTCGCTCAGAAACTCTGATTGTTTCTTCCGCAATGTTCTCCTCAGCAATGCACCCTTTTGGATAAGTTTTGTTTCACACATGCCCTTTGATAACCTTCATACACCTTTCAAAGGGATACATCCAACGAAAACATGGTGGCCCACAAAATTTTATCTCTCTGATAATGTGCACGGTTAAGTGAACCATGACATCAAAAAATGATGGAGGAAAGTACTTCTCCAGCAGGCACAGTGTAACTATTTGCTTTTCCTGCATCTTATCAAGCTCTTCTACAATGATTTCTTTACTGCAAATTTACTTGAAAAAAAAACAAAGCCTGATTATAGCATTTCTCATTGGTTCTGGCATGATGGATCGTATTGCAAGGGGCAGAAACTATTGCATAAGCATGTGATAATCATGTGATTTAAGGCCTTGTAGCTTCCTTTCTTTAAGATTCACCAAACTAGAGAAGTTAGAACAATACCCTAGTGGAGCCTTCAGTTTATACAGTGTTTCAAGAAACATGTCTTTTTCTTGTGCTAATAATGTGAAGCATGCTGCAGGCAGATTTGTATTGTTGCCTTTTGCTTCGGTTGCAACTCCTTTTTAATCCCTAAAAACTTCAAATCCTTTCTAGCTGCCAATCAGTATTTTGTCCTACCAGGAATGTTCAGCAACTTCCCGACAATACTTTCTGCCACATTCTTTTAAACATGCATCAAATCAATACGATGTTGGACAGGTAAATACTTCCAATAGCTGAGCCGTTGGTACCAAATGTTGAACTTCTTACAATATGGCTGCGGCCTTGTGTTATCCCTTTTTCTCTTACTCCCACTTAGGGATTCAGATCCTTTTCCTCATTCATTGTTAATGTTTTAGACCTCGTCGTAAATCTCTTCCCCTGTCATAGGCTCTTTAGCCGTTCTCATCTCCTCATTTCCGTTGAACGTCTTTGATTATTTTCTGAAAGGGTGGTCATGTGATAAATACATTTGGTGGGCAGCATAACTCTGTTTCTTTCGTGATAAAGTCGAACGTACTGAGTGTCTCCCGACACACTACACAACCTTTGAATCCACTGTAAGGGCAACCACATAGTGTACTAAGAGCAGGGTAATCATTAATCGTCCATAACACAACTGCACGTAGTGTAAACATTTCTTGTTTATATGCATCATATGTTGGCTCCCCGACCTCAAATAAAGATGCTAGATCGTCAATTAAAGGCTGTAAAAACACATCAATATTGTTTCCTGGCACTCCGGATATTAATAAGGAAAGCATGATGAATTTTCTTTTCATACACATCCAAGGTGGAAGGTTGTAAATGACTGCTAAAACAGGTCAGACACTGTGGTTTCTGTTGCATCTATGTACGTCGACCCCATCAGTGCAAATACCTAGACGAATATTTCTTGGATCGCTTCCAATGGTATCGGAGTACCATTCATCTATCGCTTTCCATGCTGGTGAATCTGATGGGTGGGGTAAAACACCGGGTTTATTGGTACTCGTGGCGTGCCATGTTAAATTCTCTGTTGTGGTCTTTGATTGAAAGAGGAGCTTGAATCGTGGAATAATGGGAAAGTACCACGGTACCTTAGCGGGCGGGTTTATGTAAGTTTTGTTAGTCTTCTCATCCACCTTCCACCTTGACTTGTTACAAACTGGACATGTTTCCAAATCCTTTTAATCCTTATAGTAAATAATGCAGTCATTGATACACACATGTATCTTTTCGTATCCTGAGCCTATTGCCTTCATCAACCTTTTGCCCTCATACATATTATTTACCATTTCGTTATCTGCAGGTAGCATCTTTTTCAACAATTTCAGAAGTTCATCAACGAACTTATGAGATACCACGTGCTTGCTCTTCAAGTTGAGTAGTTGTACTAATGCAGACAACTTGCTGAAGTCAAGACATCCTTTATATTGGGGCTTCTCAGCGTCAACAAGTAGTTGTAGAAACTGTTGATACTTCTTGTTGCCTTTGAAATTGTCTTTTGTAGCATTTACCATTTTTACAGTTTCACAGGCATCTGTTGGAATGTTGGTGTCAACAAACCCAGTATTATTATCATAATTAGTTGGAATGCTGGTGCAGGCAAACCCAGTATTATTAACATAATTAGTTGGAATGTTGGTTTTGGCTTCTCCATGTTTTATCCAAGTAGTATAAATCTTATCAATTCCAAACCTGTACAAGTGATGTTCTACATCGTCTACACTAAGAGATACGTGGTTCACACATCGAACACATGGACATGAAATAGAAATTGATGGTGATGTCTCCTTGCAATTACGAACTGCAAAATGTAGAAATGCCTTAACACCATCTTTATATGCTTTACTACACCTGTCGCCTACTGACATCCAAGACTTATCCATCTTCCAAGAATTTTTTTATTAACTGTGTCATCAACGAAATATATATATATACACTAATTAATGCCAATAAATGTAACTGACTAAAAGCAAAAATATTTGGTACTCACCTGAGATTAATGAAGCTCTTTGGTAGGATTGAGATTAATGAGAGTTCAATAAATACACTATCAGATCATTTATTAGGGTTTGGTGAGATTGTGAGATTTTATTTGGTCAATACTAATTGATTTGGGAGTCTTTCAGAATAACTCGATTAATTGGCGGGTAAAAATGAAAATTTTAAACATCGAAATTTCGTTATATAAATATTTGAAGAGGTTCTATTACGTTCTCAGGGTGTAGCTCAAACGGTTGAGGCGCTTGTGATTAAACATAGATTGCAAATATCGCCGGTTCGAAACTCAGGAGGGAACATATTTTTATTAATTTTTTATAATAACCTCTTTTTAATGAAATAAATATACTGTGATTTTGAAAACACTCAAACTATACTACTCATTAAAAGGCCTTTAAATCCATTCAGAAACATAAAAATACATCATAATAGCTGGTCTAAAATTATAACAAAGTTTCTTAGCTTTTAATTACAAAACTAATTAAAAGCCCTAAAAACAACAAGAAGCAAATAAAATATAATATCTTCACTTTTTTTTTCTGATTCAATCCGTGAAGATACACTCCTTGCAAGTTGATCCTCTAATGACTTATTTGCCCTTATCAAGATAGGAATTATGTCTGTACATCTCGTGCACACATAAGATCTTGTGGACGAAACACAATCAGACCATATAAATAAATCACATTTTTTGCCCAAAGTTAAAAAAATATAGAGTTTGGGGTCAACTATTGTAGATGAATTCCAACTTTATTTGCAATTTCACTAACCTGAGATGCACAATTGTAGAACCTCCAACCTGGATTTTTGGTGGTCCTTGATGTTCTTAGAATGGCTTCTTGACCACAAAAACAATAAACCTGAGATTGATTGTTACTGGATGTTGTGGTCCGCGATGAGATTTCTCCCATGGTGAAAAAGGAGTTTTTATTGAAAACAAAACTAGATATATAAGTATATATATATGAGGATTTAAAAAGGAGTAGTTGTACACAAGCGTGTTACTAGCGTATTAGGATATTTATATATGTCTTTGTACTTTAGCGTGTTGCAAGAATAATAGACTCGTTTGAACAAATATATAACATATTTTAACCTAATCGATTACAAAGTGTTTTTTGTATTATTTTTAGATTTAACAAAGTGTTGTTTACGATTTAATAAGCGTATCACAAGCGTTTTTAATACAGAAAGAGATAGCAATTAGATGATCCATAAAACATGTTAAGAAAGCATTTTAAGATAATCCATATTTATCATTCATCAAAAGATGCATCACAAAAAGTACCATTAATTACAATACATCACAAGACCAACAAAGCTAACATCACCATCACTCCACCTTGTCCACAGTCTCCGCCCCCATCTCCTTAAAACTCATGTTGGTTGACACCGTAGTTATGGTGTCAACCAGAGTCCCACACACTGAGTCGTAGCATTCTGACTGTTGGTTTTGATAATCAACAGCCATTGCCTTAAACTCATTGTCTGCTTCAAACAACATGAGTTTACATGAGTCGAAGGTCTTTGATTTTTCAAATACGAGTCTAGCCCTAATATCTTCGACTGTCTTCAACAAAGTGTCGTCTTTCTCTTTCTCAAGATTCATCCTTGCTTTCACAATGTTCTTCACGGTTTTGTCAGAAGAATACATTTTTATTGTCTTTTTGAAACTGTTAGTGTAATTGAATAACAAATATATATATATATATATATAGACCTAAAATTAAATTAAGTTTGATTTGTAGTAAGATATAGTAAGATCCAGTAAGATATAGCTTAACTTTAATGTAGGCTATCATTACCATAATATTTTTCCAAGTTTTTTGACAGGTGAGAATAATTGTGATCAATTTCCCAAATTAATTCTGACAGATGATATAAATGCAAGTAATCTTTAGATTAAACAAAAACACATGAGACAAGTTTGTGCGTTTCCCAAGCGTGGGACACTCTTTTGTTTTTTTATTACAGCGTTACTTTTTGCCCGTGAGCATTTCCCAAGCGTGGGACACCCTTTTGTTTTGTCTGGGAGCCTTTTGGTTATATATACCTACACCACATTTGTGAAACTCATATACCTACATAATTTTAAATTATTTTTTTAGTTAATAATGGATTTCTCGTCATCATCATCATCATCATCATCATCCACATCCTACAAGGCTTCCCTCAGGAGGCCAATTGAGGATCAAATCGAGATAGATAATGCTTGTCGGGATACTCTTACTGAAGAATTTGTAAAGACTAGTAACAGGTTGGATGCCAGGGATGTCATTGCAAAAGTTCTTACTCGAATGCCTGGTAGTTCTAGTTCTATCCGAGATCTTGCTGTTTTGTTTATGATTGATGTAGGACAAAGAGAGCTTGACTAGTTAAAACTTTTGGGCAAGGCAATTATTGAACTGAATTTCTCAATGGAATTGAATTTGAAGTTTCTTATGTCACTCAGAGATTAATAATAATAAAATTTGTATGTTTATGATGGTGTGTTTATATGTTTGTTTTGGTATTAATAAAATTTTTATGTTTGTGTTAAAACATTGAATCAACATGTAACTATTATCTTAAAGTACATTACAAACTGGTAACAGAAGACTAGAGATCTCCATAAGTCCATATCATAACAAGTATCTTAAAGTACATAGCAGTCAGTTTTGAAATCATTCAAATTTGTTGTTGCCTTTTCTTAAGTTCAGCAATCAACTCTTCTCCGGTTAAACCAGTGTCGTCATTTTCATGGAATAGCAGTGCTTTCTTGATAAGAGTATTTCTGTTTTGGTTTACATCCGAGAGGAGGATTTTGCACAAATACTTTGACCTCAACCATTTTAGTTGTCTTTGTTGTTTAGGGCCTTCCTTTTTGAGATTACACCCCCATGGTCTCTTCCCATCATATTTCTCCATGTGTCTCATAGCAAAAATACCACAATCTATTCCATTACTTATTGTTCTCCATGTCATCTTCAATATATTGATTCTTGCTACTTGGATTTGCTGAGTAATGGGGTGTTTTATTGTTTTAAGATACATGCAAAAGACGTTTCTCTACAAAAAATAGAAAGCAATTTAAATATTTTGACAATTTTTATAACAGGTATGTATGTTTTTTGGGTTAAAGGTATATATGTTTACCAGTATATCAGGAGTCTTTCCGTATCTTTCTTCAAAATTCTCTCTAATTGCTTTTGATTTGTCTTTTAAGCTTTTAAACTTTGCATCAGCTGGTATTTCTTGATTTGCGTTATTGTCAAGTAATTCTATCTCTCCTGTTTAAAGATTGAAGGTAACCACAAAGAAATTACCGCGTTGTAGAATTGGCACGAGCACTATAGCAACCTCCTTTAGTGATAGAATTCCAAAAATTGCCATTTGTTTTTCGATGTCTGAAAACACATCCAGTCTTTCTTTGTCTGTGTAACCCCTTGACTCAACATAATGGTCACTTGTCTGTATAATAATTAAAATGCAGATGATTAAATCGTTTATTGAACGTTTTCTAATAGTACAAACAAATAGATTAATTTGTACCAGCACAGTGCTTGAAGCAAAGAATCTGAACGGTGATGCTGCAAATTTTTTCTTTTTTTCATAGTTCATTAGTTCAATGAATGTATCCATTGCATTGGTGGTTACATAAATGGCAGGGCAGTAGTTTTCAAAGATCACCTTGAACGATTCTGTGTGAGTGGACTTGTAGACCTCCTTCCAAATGTCTTCAAGACAAAAAAAATATATACTCTAAAATTATTTCTTCATCTTCTGTGACACTAGCGGATACGTCAACCTCTCTCAGAAGATATGGAGATTTCAGTGTAATGAGGCTATCACTTGCTGAAAATCCGGTGTCAACTATTAAACATAAAATTTGACTGAAAATAATTGTAACTATAATTAAATACATTCAATCCCTTTTCATTTTTATTTATAATTAAATACCATCTTTTGCCCACTTAACCACTGTATTAACAACTTTATCAATATATGCGCATGAGACATTGTTTTCTTGACCTGCATCACCTGCATCATTTTTTACGACAGCCAAAGATGTAATATGTTCAACTGTGAGTATAATTAAGCTGGTACATATATGATATACCTTTTTGAGCAGCCACTGGACCACCAACACCAACATCTGAATCAAATGCATCACACAGATGTAATAAGTTTAAAATAACAACATAAGCGTTTTATGAGCGTTTTAATTATATTAATAATTAATTTAGCCCAAATACCTTTTAGAGCAGCCACTGGACCACCAACACCAACATTTGAATCTTGTGTTTTAGGGACCACATTATTAGTGAATCTGTTTTCCCATTCACAACATCTAGCAAATATATTGTGATTTGATGGATGTCTATCCTATCCTTGACGGACCAATACTTTGATCTCTGAGCAAATTTTATCAAATTTCTTCAACTTTTTATCCATTGCCTTATTCTAAGACTATAAAAAGAAAATATAGTTATTTTTAATTCAAAAACATTTTCAATTTATCCCAGCCAGTTGTAATGGAGTTAAATAATAGTCAACAAGCACGAAAGGCATTTGCAAACTTAAATGTGAATAATCGCTTACATAATCATCCAAATCTTATTCAGCTGTTTGATGGGCATTACTGTTTCAGATGCACTTTAACCATATGTTTTTAATTACATATAATGTTGTATTACATAAAATGCATTTAGAGATAAGAGATATGAGAGTTTTTTTTAGAGGAAAATAACAAGTTTAATACCATGTTCTTGTTTCTCCTCAGCTGCAGTGTGTTCTTCAACTCCAGGCTTACCGGCAGCACTAACTGTCACAGCAGCAGTAGCAGCAGCAGCCGCAGCAGCAGTCTCATTAAGTCTCTTCCCGGTAGTACTAACTGTCACAGTAGCAGTATTAGCAACAATAGCATCAGCAGTCTCATCAAGTCCCTTCCCGGCAGCCCTAACGGTCACAGCAGCAGGAGCAGCAGCAGCCGCATCAATCCCCTTCCCGTCAACACTAAACGTCACAGCAGCAACAACAACAACCTCAGTAGCATCTTCTTCTAAGGGAGGACCATTATTCTCCAAGTATTTTTCCATCTTATTAAGAGTAGTTGTTGTTATGTAGTTGACAGCAGGCGTTGTGACGGGAGTCCCAAATGGACCATATTTTTTCTGGTATTCATGCGTGTAAAGCATCACAAGGAAGGTGATCGGACAGTTGTATTTACTGTTGATATCTCTCCATTCTTCCTTTGTCATTTTCAAGTTTTCAATAACATAGCTGCACCAGTCCAGATTTGGAATATCCGAGGTTTTATCAATTGTGGCGATGAATCATTGATTGACTGATGTTGATTTTGTCACAAATCCTATACAGGTGTTGAACAACACAAGGAAATTAATCTTAAACAGTTTGTCTTTCACATGCTTTATACTTATTCTTGAATTTGTCGGGAATTGATTTTGAACAAATCTATAGTAACATCTTCCCCCAATCTTGGTCTACTCTTGTCTAAAACAGGAATCTTACCCATTGGTATCCCCAACACTTCATGTACTTTTTGTGGTGTTATCTTAATAACACCACTCCCAATGTTCAATTCATTTAAACGGTTATTATAGTTCATGAGCAATCAATATCCCAAAGTTTTTGGAGTTTGGGTTACTTGAAGTCTTAACATTGACCCGAAACCCATTTCTTCTACTCAAGTTTTTTGGGCAGTGGTCATTGCCTTCACTGCATAAAACAATATTAATAGGTGCACACCTATTCTTCAACCTTTTGTCTACAAATTCAACAAAAGGTTTTCCCCTCTTGCCTGGTTTCTTTTCTTTAATGGCTTTCTTTTTCGGACGCTGAAAGTCCGGGCCAGAGGTGCTGTGTTCCACCTGTTTCCGCTTTGACAATAACCTGTCGATATTTGTGTCAAGGTCTGCATCAGAGTCTGCTTCCACAACATGTTTTGTTTTCCCCCACCGAAACTGAATCACATACATACAATAAAGCATGGGGGTAGGGGATAACAACACGAATCACAAGGAAACAAAAAACTCTTATCAAACATCACAATGATAAATTCTCATACCAAAGCCATAACACGCTTAGCATATGCTTATAAAATGCTTTAATATTATACATAGATTTAAAAAAAACCAAAGATATGTATTACAACAACAACACGCTTATAAAACGCTTTAATGCATTAGAAGATTTAAACAAATGCTTACATTTTAAGATTAATTAAACCTAAAACGCTAAAAAAATCATAAATTAACACCTATTCCATCTTTATTCTTAGACCTATCGTGCTTTTGCTTCGTCCTTGGTTCCGTTCCAGAAGTAGATGAGTTAGGGTTCTTCATTTTGGTTCCGTTCCAGAATAATTAAACCACTCGGGCTTGTGGTTGTGCTTGTGCTTCACAGTAGAAATGAATCGTCGACAGTTTTAAGGAATATTGACTTACGAGGTTGAATTTTGGGAATAATTATCGCCGTTCCAGAAGTAGATGAGTTAGGGTAATTATTTGACCCTTTTAAAAGAAGGCGCGTGATTTTAAATTTTAATCGTACGGCTAGCATTGTATAGTATAAAATATATATATATATAATATTAGTGGGTGGTGGTGGGTTCAGGTGGTCATGATGGTGGTGGACAGTGGCGGAGGTGTGGTGGTTCGTGGTGGCGAATGTGTGGTGGTGGGTGGTGGTGGTGGTGGTGGGTGGGTATAAATAAACGAATATATATTTATATATAATATTAGTGGGTGGTGGTGGGTGGTGGTGGTGTGGTGGGTGGTGGTGGTGTGTGTTAGTGGTTGGTGCTGGAGGTCGTTGTGGCGAATGTGGGCGGTGGATGGTGGTAGTATGTGGTGTGTAGTACGACGGTGCTATCCCATATGATGACAATGATGATTGGCCCAATTATGAGGACGACGATGCTAATATAACAACCTGGGTTGGTGGTGGTTATCATAATAATGCTGCTAACCTATATGGTACCGTTTTCTTACGCCAACCCATACGATGGCGACTGTAGCTCTTACGATGAGCATGACGTCTATGATGATGATCACACATATATATGATGATGACCAATTATATGTACCTATATGACATTACGCCACACACACACACAAAGATATATATATATATATGTTGATGATGATGGTGACACCGATGTTTAATGACATGTAACCCGTATGATCGACGGCGACCATGATAACGTATACGATGGTCATACGGATGGTAGCCTGTACGACTGATGATGTCGTTTGATGACGACAACAATTCATAAGATGGTGCCGACAGTGATCGCTAATATTGGGCGTTTTGTTTACAAATACCAATACGATGCTGACTACATCCCGTACATGGAAATAGGATGATGATGATGCTGATGCTGATGCTGATGATGATGATGATGATGATGCTGTGTGACGATGATGACCACACTGATAGCGAGATATATGTTACCCGTATGATCAACACCGACTACGATAGCTTATACAATGACCACGTTGATTACCCGCACGTCTGATGATGATGCCGTTTCATGGTGACAGTTATCGATGATTATAATGATGATAACCACTATAATGCATGATAATGATGATAACTTTATGATGTTGATCATCATCATAACACATATGGTGATGATGATAACCTAGAAGATGATAATGAAGCAAAACTACATATGATAATGATAACACTAGAATGTTATGAGCTTCTCTATTACAAAGTTGTAAATCTTATCCATAAAATCTTACTAATGGTTAAGATAATACTTCAATAATGGATAAAATTTTAATTTTATTTAAAAAATACGATTTATTAAACGAACTCAACTTTTAACGAAATTTATACTGGAATGTTAGTAAAAAAAAACTAAAAGTAAGACTATGTTTTTATACTATTTTTAAAAATTTATAAAACAAAAACCAAAATATATATATAATTAAATGTGTAGAAATAAATAAAACCAAAATTCAAACCCCTTTCCTAACTTCAAACCCTAAATCGGCTTCTACTTCGCTTATCCTGGTAAGAACATAAAAATGTCAAGTCTCAATAATGGAGTTAAGTTCCTGGTAGATATCGACAACGATTCCATGAGTAGGATGGTATGCTAATATTATCTGGTTAATTTTTTTTTTATGAAACATTTTACAATTTTGCAACATATACATTCTAAGAATATTTTTTGTGTTACTTATAGCCCATTCTAAAGTTGTTCAACCAATGTTTGCTGACATGAAATCGAATACCGGCTGTTGTTTGATTTATGATCAAAGTGGTAGAACGTTTTCTGTAGTTATAATCAAAGTACTTGATGAATTTTATTTTGGAACCGGTTGGACTGAATTAATCAGAGAATATTGTATAGAAGCTGGAACATATGTTGTTTTTGAGCTTAAGTCAAGATCTATGTTGAATATGTTTACTTTCAAAAGAAACGTAAATGATTAATCCGGTACTATGATATGTATTCCAGTCAGAAACCGACACGTCCATTACTTGGTAAGTTTTAATAAATGTTTTTAATGATTGTTTCCAAATTCAAATGTCTTTTAATTAACATGTATAATAGGATTTCCCTGAGTGGTACGTGATTCAAGAATTTGGTGACAATTACATGAATTTGCTTTTCTTGCTTATTGCTCCAGATATATATATGTTTAAAGTTTCATGTCTTTGGGATGGAATTAATTGTAGGCTAGAGGATGGATTGAGGTTTTTAAACAAACCAACTTGAAAGGTGGTTCGTTTGTTGTGTTTGAAATCTTATCAGATATTACATTTCATATTAATGTCTTTCATGAAGATGGCATAGAATTTATCCTTCCTAGTCCAAATCAGCTGTTTCTCAACTATCAATTAAGCAATCAAGATAGTTCCTTCCAAAACCCAATTCATCTTGATGAGCAAAATGATGACTCTAAAATCGTCTTCCACATGAACGTCACCAAGAAATCGGTAAATTGAATTTTTAAATTCCTTTTTCATTTACAAGTATATTTGAAATTTGCTTTTCACAGCGTCTTTCGGGTCACATTGCTACCAAGATTGATGCCTATGATGGAATGCTAATCACTTGGTCAACCCCGAAGGTCGTAAAAAAATTGAAACTTCATGGTGAAGTGTTGGAACTGAAATTCAGATATTGGTTACCAAAATGGAAAATTTTCAATGAGGAAAATTAATTACAGATTGGTGATAAGTGCATATTTGAATATGACTTCAATGAAGGTACTTTGTTAGTTTCAAAAGTTGATTAGTGATTTTGTGATGTTTGGAACATTTGGGATATATTTGGTGATGTGTTTGGTGATTTTTGGAACATTTGAGATTTGGTCACTTTGGGTAATATTTGTATGGTTGTATTGATACACATTTTAGTTTATTGTGTTGAATGTTGGTTGGCTAGCTTTTAAATGCTTTACTTTTATAGTTTCTTGTATCATATATTTTGTTATTCACTCTTATTTTGTTTCATGGAATGTATTGTAATGGTTCCTTTTGTATGAAAACTTTTAATAAATGGTAATTATGGAGTATCTTAAAACAAATCGAAAAAACAAAAAACACTTAGTTAAAAACGCTTGTGATACGCTTATTAAATCGTAAACAACACTTGGTTAAATATAAAAATAAAACAAAAAACACTTTGTTAAAAACCACTATTACGCTTGTAACACGCTAATGTAAATAAACATATATAAATATGCCAATAATCTTGTAACCAGTATTACGCTTGTAACACGCTAATATACAAAAAACACTTTGTCAAAGTGTCTATTTTCAGCCACAGATTCTCTGTCGTAAAAACTATGCCAATAATCTATTGGTTCTTAATTAAAGGGGAGGAAAAACTCAAAAAGCTCCAAAATATTGGCTCCAAATTACATTTAACACTCCAAAAATCAAATTACACTCCAAATTATTAAAAAAATTTCCACTCCACAAATCAGACGACAGTTATTCATACTCCAAATAACACTCCAAATTATTAATAAACAATCGAAGATGAAGCTTATAGATGAAAGAATCGAAGAAGAACATGTTTTATACTCCGATGAGGAAGCCAACGATGACAACGGCGCTCAATCATACGACACTGAAGGCTACTCCAGCGATGAAGCCAACGACGACGACGGTCAAGGAGACGATGATATAGCGACGATGGCTATCGAACCCATCAACAGTTTTGCTACTACGAAAAAACCTACAAGGGGGTTGACGAGTATACCTAAGCTACGTACCGATTATGCAAACTCTGGTGGTGTCAGATTGGTAGTGGAGTTTGATAATCTGGGTAGATTCACTGGCCAAAACAGATCAAAGTTTGCAAGTTTTTTAGGAGATGCTGTAAGGGAAACAGTTGGCTTGAGATATCTAAGTTGGAGGGAGGTCACGAAGGAGCTTAGAGATAAACTGTGGGAACAAATAACGGTTATTGTTTATTTTTATTTGTGCAATTTATATTTGAGATGTAATTTACCTTTACTGTATTATATTATGCATAAATATTTTGAGATTGAGGCGTGTCGCAGGCCTTCTGTGATGAATCGGCTCGGACACATTCTTCGGGATTTCAGAAGAAAAATGTATGCCAAATACATTATGCCGAACATCGGTAAACCTCTGAAGCTGAAGGCGATACCCAAGGGACACAGGACGATGATCAGGCAAAAAGACTGGGATCGCTTCGTTGAGTACACACAATCAGAGCAGTTTCAGGTATAAATCCTCTATTATACAAACGTAGATTGATCTACTTTATATGGTTTATGTTTTTTGTTTAAATACAATGAAATGGTTATAATGTGTGGTTGAAGAAAAAATCGGCTTCATCAAAGGGAGCTCGAGCAAAGAATGTTTTTGATAATCACATGGGACGAGGGGGTTATACCTACCTTCGAGAGAAAATGGTAATCACCGTCAGCTGCTTTCTTTCTAGTTCAATGATTTGTTGGTTATGTGTCTAATGCATCACCGTCAGCTGCTTTCTCTTGAATATTTTACAAGGTCAAAAAGAAGGAAATTGAACCGGATGAGATCCCCGGTCGTGCATTAATGTGGATGAAGGCAAGGGAGGACAAAGATGGTGCATACAAGAATGCTGTTGTCGAAGGCGTGGCAACCAAATTAGTATGTTTTAGTATTAAACTTTTTAAATCATGTTAAAGTCAATTCATTGCCTTATATTGGTGTAAAAAAAAACTTGAGTCTGTATAACTTGTCTCAACACTTGATGTGGATACATAAGCGTGTTACTAGCGTATTAGAATATTTATATATGTTTTTGTACATAAGCGTGTTACAAGCGTATTAGAATATTTATTTTCTTGCAGGTTCAGCATGAGGAGCAGATCGCCTCCGGAGCCCTGACACTTGAACCGTGCACAAATGCCATCACCTTAGTGCTTGGAAAAGAGAAAGGTGGGTTTATAAAAGGGACTGGGTACGGATTGACAACAGGTATATATTGGGGTGTGAGTCGGGTAAAAGGCTCCTTTATGCAACGGATTTCCCAACTTGAGTATGAGGCGGTGTAGAGAGATGAAGTGGTGAACAGGTTGACTACTCTACTTGAATCCACGAATGCTATGCTAGCAAGACGTGAGAAGGAACGGTTAGCATTTGAGGCCAGGTTCAGACATCTCGAAGGATTTTTGTTGCAAATGTCGGCAATTCAAGTAAGTGACGTATGCTTCATATTAATTAATGCATTCGACATACATAATTGGGATTGTTTTTGTCACAATTCGTAGCTAAATCCTATTCCCAACCAGGTTGGTTCTAACCAAAGTACCGTGATGTGGCGCAAAATAAAATGCTAGCACCAGTAAGTATCTGACAGTTTCTTTGTTTATCACAACTTTCCATGTGATTTTTTCATTTTCCATAACCTAATAAATTGATTTGTAGGCCAGTTCTGTGGGAAACATCTTAACCTCAAGTGAGGTTGTGCAACAAGAATCCGCTACTCAGGTAAGCATTTGACAGTTTTATTGATTTGTTTTAATAATTAACTTTCCATGTGAGTGTGCTGATTTTGCATAAGTTAATTGTAGGCCAAGTCTGTGGATAAAATAGTTGTCGAAACGGTACCCGCTCCCTATATCGCGACATCAGTAAGTATTTGACAGTTTCAGTACTTTTTATAATTCGTTTCCAATATGAGTGTGCTCATTTTCTATTATTGAACTGCAGGCCAAGTCTGTGGAAAAAAATGTTGACCAAACGGTAGTCGATCCCCATAGCGCGACATCAGTAAGTATTTGGCAATTTCAGTTTTTATATTTTATAACCTAATAAGTCTAACAATTCCAATTTCTTTTATATTACCAATGAAGCATGTAGAGAACAATGTTGACCAAGCATCAACACAACTACACCACACTCCGGATAGTAACGGCTCGAAAAAACCATCAGTAAGTATTTGGCAATTTCAGTTTTTCCTTTAATTGTTGATTGATTCATTGAATTGTTTTTAGGTAAAACGGAGAAGCCGTAAAAGAAAAGTTGATGTATCTACGGATGAAGCTTCCCCACCTGCTGAAATAAAGGTATGTACTACGCGAAACATTGTTAATTTCCCACCAACATGGGTATGTACTTATATATTGACTTCAACTAAGCCATCTTAATTTCACATGCTTGTTTATAGGTGTAAGAGTGTCGTTTGTGTGTGCATGACAAGCGTAACAAGGTGGAAAATGCTACAGTTCATTGGTCATCGGTTCCACAATAGTTGCATGGAAAAGCAATCCCGTAGGGTTGCTATAAAGTTAGTATTGATGAAGCCATAAAGGAACAATCAATTATTCCTTGTGAGACAGGTGAAATTATGATTGTTGGCGACACAACTAGTACTTTTGTTGCTTGGCCAGAACACCTAATCTTATGTGACCAGGAGGTTTGTTCCCTTTTAACTTAACCGAAAAAATATCTACGTTCATGATCATTTAGTTTAAAAAATGAACACTTGTGTTCGTTTATGTTCGTTTTTTAATAATCTAAACTAACGTAATTGAACAAAGATAAAAGAACATAAACGAACTTCCCGTCGAAAGGTTCACGAACAGTTAAACGAACGTTCGGTTCGTTTGCAGGCCTACTATTTTGTTCTATTCAATTACAAAATACGACATTAAATATACATATTTGTTTTTCATATTCTGTTGTTCCAGCTACCACCACTCCCATCCTCAAAAGAACCAGACAGAGCTGGCAAGAAGGAAAAGGCAAAGTACACAACGATAGACACGGTGACCAAACAGAAGACAAGGAGCAGTGCCAAGAAAACCGACGCCTTAGCTAGTATATAGGTAGTCGTTATTTTTGTATTTTGTAAGATATTTTCCATATACATTTGCTTAAGTGAATATTATTGTTAATATAATTTGTTTCTAATTTTGTTTTGTCATGCTTGCTTATAGTTGTTTTATTACTGCACAAAAAATAAAAATAATTATATATTGCCTAATTACACACAATTTGGCCACATAGAACACATTAAATAGGTGTGGCCAAGCCACACTTGAAATTACAAAAATTAGAGTCTATAAATAACCACTAGCCACAACAAAGACATTTTTGTGTGACGAAAGGGTACCAAAAACATTGGCCACTCTTTCATCAGTTGGTTTTTGTTTGTGTGGCAGAACGAGATCAAACGTCATTGGAAAAATCACTATGTGTGACGAAGAGTATGATAATAGCCACACTTTATATTACAAAAGCATTATGTGTGACAAACGGTAAGACAATAGCCACACCACAAACTACAAAAGAGTGTTTGAGTGGAAACTTCACATTTTTAGCCACATTAACAATAACCTCCAGTGTCTATAAGATATGTTTGGCCACACAATACATCACTATGTGTGACGAAAAGTTTGACAATAGCCACACTTTAAATTAGGCAAAGCATTATGTCTAACAAACGGTAAGACAATGGCCACACCACAAACTATAAAAGAGTTTTTGACTAGCAAGTTTACATTTTTATCCATATTGACAATAACCTCAAGTGTCTATATGATATGACTCGCCACACAGTACCTCACTATGTGTGACGAAAAGTTTAACAATAGCCACACTTTAAATTACGAAAAACATTATGTGTGTCAAACGGTAAGACAATAGCCACACCACAAACTACAAAAGAGTGTTTGAGTGGCAACTTCACATTTTTAGCCACATTGACAATAACCTCCGGTGTCTATATGATATGTTTGGCCACACAGTACATCACTATGTGTGACGAAAAGTTTGACAATAGCCACGCTTTAAATTACGAAAAGCATTATGTGTGACAAACGGTAAGACAATGGCCACACCACAAACTACAAAAGAGTTTTTGACTAGCAAGTTCACATTTTTAGCCACATTGACAATAATCTCCAGTGTCTATATGTTATTATTAGCCACACAATACCTCACTATGTGTGACGAAAAGTTTGACAAAAGCCACACTTTAAATTACGAAAAGCATTATGTGTGACAAACGGTAAGACAATAGACACAATATAATCTACAAAAGAGTTTTTGACTAGCAAGTTCACATTTTTAGCCACATTGAAAATAACCTCCAGTGTCTATATGATATGATTAGCCACACAGTATCTCACTATGTGTGACGAAAAGTTTGACAATAGCCACACTTTAAATTATGAAAAGCAGTATGTGTGACAACGTTAAGACAATAGCCACACTATAATATACAAAGAAGTGTTTGAGTGGTAGGCAAACATATTTAGCCACTTTTAATGTAATATCCAGTGTCTATATCATATAATTAGCCACTTTATTATTAAATTTAAGTGGCTATTTCTTTGCTATATCCACACGGTATAGGTCACAATGCAAGCTTCACACAGCCCTATTGGCCACATTAATATAAAATTCATGTGGCTGAAACATGAAATCATTTGGCTATATACGTGCAATGGTCACTCATAGTAAATTGTCATGTGGCCATTTTCTACCTTTTAGCCACACTTATTGGAGAGGCTTCTTGATGGCCAGCAACTAATGCATGTACCCTTTAGCCACACTTATTACCACATAAGGCCACTAAAAACTGTGTTTAGCCATATCATACCCACGGTGTCGCGACCTTTGGCCACATATGACCTGAACCAAATGTGTGTAGCTAAAGGCCTATGGTCACAATTTTTTCATGTGACCGCATCTCAATTTTCACGTAGTGTCATCAGTCATGTTCACAACAGGGAAATCAGTAGTATCATCTTCATCAGGTTCAGACAAGTCATCAAGGGCATTGATTTTAGGTTCATTGACCTCAGGTTCAACTTCATCTGATTGTTTGTAGAGGTATGGCTGAAATAGGAACATCCTTGATAGGGCTCTTCATCTTCGGTTCATCATCATCTTCATTTTTGTCATCCCTCTTCCTTTTTCTTTGATATTTCTTTCTATACCTACCCCAGTTTTCAGGATCCCATTCTTCTAGATGCTTTGTCTGGTCATCCTTCACCTCTTCAATCCAAGCTTTAAATACTATTAGAGTTAAAGATTCTCCAACTTCATTAGGAACCACTTGCCTCTCATCATTTTTCATTTTAGGTTCAGTAGAGGCTTTTTTTGGTGTTTTTGTTTGGGCTTGTTTGAAGTTATAGATGACTAGTGCCAAAGTGTTATCAACTTCAACTTGTTTCAATTTTATAAGCCCTTCAATCACGTCTTGCTCCAACTCCTCTTTTTCAATCAAATTTTATTCAACTCAGCTTCCTCCAACAAGATTTTTTGCTGTTCAAGTTCTTGATCAGTCAAGGATCTTGTTATCCTTTCTCTCTGTATCATCCCCTCTACAACATTATCATGATTTTGTTGGATCCTAAGGGTTGTAATTGTTCTTCATTCTCAGCCACAGACTTACCCTTGATCCTTCTTATCTCCTCTTCATCAGATTCCCTTACCTCAGACGGTTCACTGGGAAAATTATCAATTTGCTCAATTAGATCCTCCATCTCTTCATCCACGGTTTTGTTCACATCAACAGATTTTTCAATCACAGTCTCCTTTTCCTTTTCCAACAGGTTTTCAACATTATCAAACTCACCATATAACACATTTAAATCATCCTCATCGGTAGCATCATGAACCATCACATTATCAACCACATCAACTTCAATGGTAATATCAACATTCTCAGTTACTTCCATCTCATCATCCACAAACACCTTCTTCTTCACAATCTCCTCACTTTCATCATTCTTTTCAACATCATACTCATGCTCACCACCATCTGGCTCATCAGCTTCATAACCACCTTTCTCATTCTTCCGCTCATCACTCTCATCGCCACTACTTCCATACATATCACATAAATTTTTCAAAGTATCCTCCTCCATAATATTATCCCTTGTTATATTAACCACATGTGGATTCCCCCCCCCCCCTGTTTTGGTACAACTGAGGTCTTCTCAACCTCAATTTCCAGGGTTTGAATCTTTTGTTGTGCATGTGCCAACGTGGATTCTAGCTTAGTTTTCTTCTTATTCAACTCCTCATTCTCCCTTCTCAAGTCAACATTTTTAGCTACAGCATCCATGTATCTTCCAAACAAATGGGCACCAGGGGAAGGGGACCTGGAAGGAGAATCTGAGAATGGGTCAGTATATTCGTTTGGGGTTGGATGGGTTCATGGGTGGGCTTTCAAAGCTATTTGTACCTGTAGAGGGTAATGCGTTTGGGTTTTGGATTAAAGGTAAAGGTGCGTAAGTGTGGATAATTTCAAAGGTTGGTATGTGGGGTTGGTTAGTGGTATGTGATTGGGTTGGGGATTGGTATGGTGTGTTTGGCTTGTTTATTAGGTGGGCTGGGACATGTTCGGGAATATATGGTTCATGGATAGGCTGGTCTTGGGTTTGGGTTAATGGTTGGTTAAGGATTTGGGTTTGAGGTAGGCTTTGGGTTTGTGGTTGGGTTTGTTATAGGTTTTGAATTTGGGAATGGGTTTGGGTTTGGTCTAGTGGTGATGTTGGTGGGGATGGGATGTATGGTTCATTGTCTTGGTATTGGGGTGGGGATATGGTTTGGGGTGGTGATATGGGTTGGTTTAGCGGCTGGTTTTGGGGTTAGGTTGGTGGTGTGGGAATAGGTTGGTTCTCCCCCTGAGCCTCAGCATTAATGTTTTCTTGAATAATCACATTATCACCTCCTCCATCATGTCCACCATCACCTCCATCATCTCCATCATCTCCATCATTACCTCCATCATCTCCATCATCAGAATCATCAATATTTGTTCTCACTCTCCTCCTCCTCAGAAGTCACATGTGGTGATTCTGGAACAACCATTATTTCCAAGTCATTATCAAGAAACCATGGCAGAATATCAAATTCGACATCTGGGTTAAAGTGGCTTGTTGCTGCCAACTTTGCTATTCCCTTGTAAACATTTGGATCTTGCAATAGGTGTGCTGTGCCCATGGTTAGCAAATCAGGTATCATCAAATTAAATATGATTTGCAGGAATCTTAGATAAACCAAGAATTTGTCTTTATCGTCTTTTCTCAAATTTGACGCCAAGCCTTCGAATATCATACGTGAAAAGTTGAATGGCAGTCTGTAGACAACAGCCACTGTGGCATTGGCAATATCTCGACTCATCAAAGTCCATGGCCCTTTCCTGGGTGCATACCCCTGTACAATGTGGTGTATTAAGAACGTGGTGTATTAAGAACCGATAAAGATTAGAGAACATGCCCTTTTTAAACTGTCCCTCATGGACGTCCCTTTGATATCCCATAGTCTCCTAGAATATTCTCAGTAAATGATCTGTAGAGAAATGAACTGGGGCTTCCACATTATCATTCAATTTAAGACTAGCCCTTATTAGTTTTTCATTGATAACAATTTCGTGTTATGCCATTGTAGCCTCTATACGCCTACCACCTTCACCATCAATTAATTGCGCCGAATGCTAGAAATCCAGATGATGATTTCTATATATAACCGGGAATTCTATTAATGAGAATCTAAGATATGATCTTTGAAGCCATCTTATCATCAATTCAACAGGTTGATTATCAGCAGTTACTTGGAGCAGCGCACACATGTTGTGTTTGTTTTCGAACGGGTATGTCGCCATAACTGTTCAAACAAATACAAAAAAACACATTCAAAGTGAAGATTAGTCATAAAGTTCACAACTTTGATATGTTTTAAGTTAAAATTTGAAAAAGAAATAAAAGATTTTCTTTAAGAACCTATTATCTGACAAATTGTTAACCTACAAAGAAAACAGAGACATTAGTGAGATGAAATTAAAGCCCTAATTCCGTATGATAAGTGTTGGAAAACTATCAATTGAAGCTTACCGAGTTGAAATTAGTGCGCTAACAAGTTTAGGTTAGGATTATGATAAAAAAACGATTGAAATTCTGGAAAGAGCGAACTGGCAATAATGCAATAGTGGGAAGAGGGAGAAAAGTGAAATGTAAAATTTTCTAAGTCCCTTTTATATACCATTTTGAAAGTGGGTTTTAAAAGAATTTTTTCTTTTAGTGTGAGACAACTGTCAAAATATCTCAGTCAAAATATATTCCCTTTTAAAACCTTGCTCGGTAAAGCACAGCATACAAACCTTGCTAGGAAAAGTTTATCCATAAAGCTTGCTAGATATAGTTTATTTACAAAGCTTGCTAGATAAAGTTCATTTACAAAGCTTGCTAGGTAAAGTTCATTTATAAAGCTTGATATGTAAAGAAAGTTTATATAATTTTCTAGATAAAGAAAGTTTGCTCGTTCCAGATTTTGTTCAGATATTATAAAGTAATTAAAAATAGAACTAAGTGGATAAGATGAAAGAAGCTTATTCGAATATACAAGATTGCTTGAGAAACAAATCACAAGACAAATAATCAAGTATAATGCATCAAATAGGCAACCTTGCTCGGAATCAATAAAGATTTCAAAATAATAACTTAGACATTGTCGGTCACGTTTGATCTCTCAATCAAGGTATGTTGCAACCCACACAAATGGTGTTGACAAGAAGGTTAACGACGAACTTGATTGGAAAAGAATAATAGTGTATTAAATGCGGAATCAATAACACATTAAGTTTTTGCTATCAAGGACACAATAAGAACACACACACTCTTAAACTCAAAAGATTTCCCTTAATAGAAAGGTCGATTACAAAACAAAAATAATTAGGGTTCAAGAAAGGAATGATTTTATTCTAGGCAGAATATCCGTACGAATATAACAGCCGTCAAATCGTTGTCAATCAATATTCAGGTGTCACGCGCAGATCCATCATAGGCGTGCCCTAAATTATTCTATTTATAGGTCTGCCCATACAGCTGTCATTCCTTCTAGAAACCCTAATCATTAATACATATTTAGAAAACATATTACAAAAGATTCTAAGTGTAAAACAGGTCTTCGGGTATACTTTGAGTCTTTTGTCTTCTTCGAGCAGACCTGGTAACCAAAGTGTGCTGGGGAACAGTTTTCCGGGTAGACTTAACTTAGAATATTTTCCTTAGAAAGTATTCACCTAGCAGACTTCAATCTTTTTGACCATAGCAAACTTTGCTCGATATGGTCCTACGAGAAAACTGTTCTTCATGAATCCCTTCAACTCTTTATCAATGAATAACCTATTAAGCAAACTAAACTGTGCTGGTAATACAGTTTAACTTGTGCTGGTATCACTATAGCCTGCTCGGAGTTCAACCTTGCTAGAAAAAGTCCTTAGAATATTTCCTGATCAACTTTCTTCAAGCATGCTCGGACATTTGTTTATTAATCAAACCTTGCTAGATCTTCCAAAATACTTGGCTTCATTAGCTTGGTTTAGTCAAGGGTTTTCTAGTAAGCAAACCATGCTTGACCTAAAGAACACCTTTTCTAGACAAAGTGAGCCCTGCTCGAATTATCACTTAAGAAGACTTCAAGAAGTTAACCTTACCCGAAAGGCAAAATACCTTGCTAGGTTAAGAAAAAAGCTTTCTCGGAGGCCTAAGTGTGCCCGATGTCAATACTTAGCCTTTTCTTGAGAGGTTGAGAAGATTCCAATCTTCCTTTAAGCATTTTCTCATCCTAGTAATCTCCCCTAGATTGGAACACCTCAGCTGTACCAAAAACACTCTATGGTTACATACACTTAGTTTAAAAAATACACATCAAATTCTCAAAATCAAAATTACATAACAAAGTCAAAATATTACAAAGTGAGAATTCTGTTCAGTGGACATTACAAAGCAAAACCTAAGCTAAACATAGTCTTCATCTTTTTGAGCTACAGGCTGCTTGACGTCTTTCTATTCTCACTGCACCTACCCTTTCCTTGAATATAAATAGTTGTTGTTGATGAGGATGATCGACAGGAAGTGTCCAGTGCATTATATCTTTTTAGATCCTCATCATGATGGAAAGCAAGATCTTCATCAGTTTTGATAGTGCCCAATGCAAGTCCATCTGAGTTCCTAAGAATGTAGAGACCATCATTTTCATTATAATCAACACTTGCAATTCTACCATTCTGCTGAACTTCATGGTTGGGCCTATTCATCCTTCTTCTCATACTTATACAAGTCATCATGTTGGCTAAAGGATTTTTGTTCCTTGCTCTTGTGAGATAGCCAAATTCCATATGTTTTATGTCACTTAACCTCTTGGATCTCTTTGACTTTTCATACTTTGATAACCTCCATTTCTTTTTCTTGTTCAACAAAGGGAATCCCATCCCTGATTCACTCTTGAGATACTTAGACAGCTCATTTTGTTGTCTACCTGCAAGTTTGTTGTCGTTATGGTAGTCATACAACTCCAGTTTTGCCATCTTTTCAAGTTGCTCTTTCTTGTAGTATGCAAAATCATCTTTAAAGATAATCTCTCTCAATTCTCTACTTTTCATTACCACCTTCAATGTATGAGAAACAGAGTCATAAAAGAGCTTTATAGGTAGGTCCACATCAGTTGGTGGCCTCTCTTATCTTTGTGGTTCTAATCTTTGTGGCTCATCTCTGGTTGTGGAACTCTGTCCTCTTGAGGCTAAGGGCCTTGATGGAACAACTTTCTTGGGTTTAGTGGCCCTCAACACCCCAAATTTTTTCATGTACATGGAGATCACCATCTCCACCGGCATATTCATCATATCCAGAAGATTTTCACCTCCTTCTCTGAATAACCTACCAATCATATTCAATACTCTGTCATCCCCAAGCTGACCGGCTGGTGCATACCTTACTCCACCAGGTCCAGCTACAAAGTTTCTGGGGTTCCTATGTTCTGCTTCTAATTTCTCCCATTCAGCTTTTTCTTCATAGAACAATTTTTTCGATTGGGCTTTTCCCAGCAGATCAAAAGTATTTTCATTCGTACCCTTACTCATCATTATTCCTTTCAAGGTCTTGATCATCTCCTCATCCTCCCATGGATCTCTGTGTTCAACAGGTTCTTGTTTGACTTGTACAAGGATAGGAGTTTTTGAGGCTTCAGCTCTTTCCAGATCATCCTTCTCAATTTCAGACAAGTATAGAGCCAGTTTCTCTGATCTGCTCATACCTTGAAGTTCACTTAGTCTCCCCCTTGCCCCCATCAATCTGTTCAACAAATCTAACTGCTCATCTTCCCATTTCTATTTCTTTTCAATCGTTCTCTTCTCACCCAAGGTTACAAGTCTTGGTCTTTAGCATAAGTTTCTTGTTGATCTTTCATGGATAATATTCTAAAATGAGATTCAACCTTTTCTTTTGTTAGACTTTCAACCAATTCCGGAGCCATTCCTCTCTCAATTAGATACTTACACTTTCCACAAAATCTTTTCATCAATGCATTAATCTTTTCAGTATATTTCACTTCTTTAGCCAATCTCTCCTTCTCTTCTCTCTCAATTGTTTCTCTATTCATGTTGTAGTGTCTTTCCAAATCATAGAAACTCATTTTACTCAAATCCTTTTCATTTAGTCCTTGCTTTTTCAAATAATCTCTATACTTCATGGAATCTTTATTTTTCTTTTCCACCCTCTTCTTGATTTCATAGTCCTTCTTATCAATTAACTTTTGCAACTCATCATCAGATAAATGAGCCAAATTTTCAAATCTATATCCAAGTCATATCAAACTTATCACCATAGGGTTATTCCTTCTTGCCTCATTCAGAATTTGTTGTATATTCATCCTCTGTTCATCAGTCAGTTCAATTTGAGGGGATTTAAACATTTCAGCATCAACAGTTTTCTCACTATCATTTTCATTTCCATTTTTTTCATTTTCATCATCTGCACTGTCATTAGATTCAGTTTCATCATCTTGTTCAGTTGAATCATCCAGTGCTTCAATTCTGGGTTCATTTAGATCATGTTCAACATTAGGTGCAACAGCTTGGATAGGAACAGCCATCAGATGGCTTTCATGTTCCTTTGGGCTCTCAACAATGTATTCCGATTCATCATTCTTTTTAGCCCTTTTAATTGGTTCATCTTTTTCTTCATCAGTATTTTCATCCAACTTCCTCTTCCTAGTATAAATCTTTCCAAACTTTTTCTGACGTTGTTCATCATAACACCATTCATCTTGAGGATTTTTCTCAAACTCCTCCTCATCTTGTTTTACCCATTTCTTTGTTGCGATTTTGGTTAATGATTCTCCAGCCTCATTAGGTACCAACTGCTTAAATGAATCATCATTTGTAGTTTTAGCAGTGGTTGGGGATTTGTTATCAGGTTGAGTTTAAGGCCTCGTTACCGGTACCTCACATCTAGACGTTGGATTTACTCATCAACATAGTTCTAATCATCAGAGTTAATAAAACGTTCGCGGAATATAAAAACTTTCATAAAATATTACATAACTTGTCTTAAACAAGCATCTTTGTCCTTTAAAATAAACAAAACATTAAACATAAACTGATAAATGTCTCGAGTCTTCCGATGCTAGCCTCTTAGTCAATGCCAAGTGTTCCCCTCAAACGAGCTGCCTCATCCTACTCACCTGCGTGCATACTAAAAGTCAGCTACGCTGAGTGAGTTCTAGTTAATCACGTAACATACAATTCATTCTCATACATTCTTCCCGTATTCGAAGACACGTATTACAACCTTAACCTTGTATAAATATCCATAGGAGGATCGTCACGTAATATTTATTAAAAGAACCACTACTATTACCCATACTATGTATATATATTCTCCATAAGAGGAACACTCTATATACTTTCCATAGAAGGAAAACTATGCTATCCATAGAAGGAACACTGCGCTATCCATAGAAGGAACACTACGCTATCCATAGAAGGAACACTATGCTATCCATAGAAGGAACATTATACATTATCCATAGAAGGATCTCTATATATTATCCATATAAGGAACACTGTATATAAACTATCATTTAATATCCATGTAAGAAACTAATTTCTTCCCTTGGCAATACGTGCAATATTCGAAGATCGTTCACGTACCGACAAGCTTTCTTTCATAACATCCATACGTCATTCTTACTTTACATACAATATTCATATCTTTATTCATAACCTGACATTGCTTGCAATATCCGAAGATCGTTCACGTACCGACAGGCAATCAATCGTATCTATCACGTATATCATACATGGCATACACTTACCATTTAAGGTAAGTGTGTTAACTGTCACAACGAGTATGCACACAGCCCCGAAAACATAACGCAGAAATGGGGTAAGAAACTCACCTGGATCCTGTTTCTTTCTCCGTTTATCGTAATTCCCTTCTTTAATTGTGCCTTGCTAGCTGTATACAGGGTACACGTATTAAAACTTGTCGTATTTGTGTTTCTGACACAACGACTAAGTCTGGTGTAACTGTTGGCCTTTTTTAGATTACGTTTACTTATTATATTTTCGTACAAACTCTAATGTAAGGTTAATAATTATTTATTTATTATTTTCTTATTCTTTTAACATTTTATTATTAATATAGGATTTTTGGATTATCTTAATATTATCTTTCCATTTTGAAACCCTAATCGTGCTTTAGCCTTTCTTTCCTTTTCTTGAACTCGGGTCTCATTGTAAACGAGTTAGGATGGTCTCCGGGTTTGATCCAAGAGGTTTGAACTAGGCCCAAGTGATCGAGTGTTCAGAGTGTGCTAGGATTTGGGTTTGTAATTGAGCTTGGGCTAGTGTTTGGATCGTGTATTGATATTAATAGATAGAACTATAAGGCCCAATCTCCTGTATTCTCATCGTCGGTTCATCCATCGTACTCCTTCCTTCATTCATTCATTTTTTTATCCCTATAGCCGATCCACAGTAATCGAGTCTCTGTGATCGACCTCCATGTAATTGACCATTCAATCATGTAATCGATTCCCTATATCGTAATCCCCCCCTGTGTATGTGAATGTCATTGTAATTGGTTTGCGATCATTGTAATCGAGTTCTATAAGAGGTCGATTACAATGTAATCGGACTGGATTGTATGCGAGTTACAGTGAATGTAATCGAATTAATCTTGTAATCGAGTCCTGCAGATGTATGCGAGCTTGTATATACATATTGTAATTGTATGCGACTGTGTATGTATTGTAATCGGGTTATGTAAATGGTTCAATTGTAATCGAGTCTTATAGATCTGCTTGTCATTTGTAAGCGATTTCAATGTATGCGAGTATATGTGTGTGTTGTAAGCGATGCAGGTTATTAATCGGCTTCTAATGTAATCGATCTAGGGGATTATATGCGTGTTCAGGGGTAATCAGGTCTTATGTAAATCGACCCTTATCATTGTATGCGACCTCGGAGTGAACGACTCGCGAGTGTAAGCTGTTTCACATACGGAATCGCGTCCTCTTGTACACGAACTTAATGTAAAAAAGCTGTGGGATTCTAGGAAAGCCAAGGGCTACGGTTCGGTTTTTTAAAACCATCTGTTTATCCCATTTTAACCCTAACATCTCACGGTGGTTTGGTATCAACCGTATTCATTTCCTTGACCATCCTCGGCCCAAAACCTAACTCGATTATCTTTAAAACTAGATTTATGGTTCCTTTTGATGAGCCGTTCATCTTTCGGGTTCATTAGATTCTTTTTTAACATCAAGTTCTCTACTTTACGTTCCGTTTAGACCCGATCTACTTTACGTTTAAGTTTCAAGATTAAACGTTTATAAAAACGTAAACTTTAATATTGAAAACATACCTTTTCGTGTTCGTTTGGTCTCGGCTAGCCTGTTTATGAATCTTAAACCTTGGATCTAACTTGTGTATTGAAGGTCTATTAATGTTCAACGTTCGTTTGACCTCGAATCTTCTTCTTTCTCTTGGCCGTTTATGTATAGTAAGGAAGGTGTGTGTGTTTGAGTGTGTGTAGAGATTATGGAAGATGGAAATGAGGGGTTAAGGTTTTAGAATGGTTTAACAGGGTATTTATATCCCTTAGAGCCCATGAACTCTAGGCCCATCCACCATCTTAATCCTTTTTTCTTAATCTAGGTCCATGATCTTCTCCTTTATTATTTATTAATTAAATATTATCACACGACAACTCGACGCAACTTCCTTTATTTATTATTATAATATTTGGGATGTTAAACTGAGATTCGTGTTGTGGCTGATTGAATTTGCTTAATACACGTGCTAAGATTTTGTCCACCTCTTCATCTTGTTTTAATTTGATTAGCACTTCAATCACCTCCTGCTCAACATCTCCTTCTTGATTTAGAGTTTTGGTAATACTGGCTTGTTCAATCAACTTTTTTGCTCAGCCAACTCTTCAGTAGTCATGGTTTGGGCAAATAATTCCCTCTACATTGTCTCATTCACAATATTAGCATGCCTTTTGGCAGCCTAAACATCTTCATCATCTTCATCCTCATCCTCATCATTCACATCCTGTGTATATGTTCTTCTTCAGATTCAGATTCAACTATAGCTTTTCCTTCTCCTTTCCCCTTTTCTCATCTTCTGATTCAGATGGAAAATTTTCAATATCATCCATAAGATCCTCCGTCTCCTTATCATTTACAACCTTCTTGGAACTTTCTTCATGTGTTTCCTGTTCTGTTAGAACTAGTTCCTCAGTTGCAGAATCTTCATCCATGATCACATCAGTATCAATAGCATCGGTTGCTATGACTTATGTAGTTAGTTCATTATCAGTGATTTGATCATTCATATCAGCATCAGTCTCCTTCTCTACTTCTTTCACCTTTTCCACATTTACAACTTTCTTCTTTGCTAACACATCTTCAGCATCATACTCTTGTTCATCAATTTCAGACTTGTCACCCTCATAACCATCATCATCAGTCATTGTCTCATCACTATCATCAACATCACTGTCATACATATTCAAAATACTCTTCAATCCATCAGCCTCAACATTTACCATATCTTCAATAACAATAGTGGCCACTGGAATATTCTCCCCTTGTTTCGGTACAGCTGAGGTATTCTCAACCTCAGCCTCCAGGGCATGAATTTAGTAAAGCTTGGGCCAACTGTTCTTTCAGCTTAGCATTCTCCTTCAACACCCTTGCATTCTTAATTTTCAAATTAATATTTTCAATCATGAAGTCCAGGTTCCTTTGAAATAGAAAAGTTCTAGAAGGAGGGGGTTTGTGGTGGTGAGACAGAGAATAAGTCATGTAAAGGTTGGAATTGTTCAGTGGTTGGGTTTTGGGTACTGGTTGAGGGTATAGGGTTTATGGTTTGGGTATGGGTTGTTGAATGGATGATTGTAAAGGTTGGTTGGGTTGGTCTAGGGACTGAGAATGTGTTGGGTATTGGATTGGTGTGGGTGGGAAGTTTAGTAAGTGAGTAGGAACTGTGTGACGAATGTAGGGTTCATGTATGTTATGGCTTGGGTCTTGGATAAAGGTTTGGGTTTGGGTTAAGGGTTGGTTTATGGTTTGGTCACTTTGGTCATGGGTTTCAGGTGGGCTTTGGGTATGGGTTGGTGGTGTTTTGATGGGTGGGGATTGGTTAATTTGGTCATGTTGTGGTGGTGGGGAAGGTGGTGTGACTGGTGGTGTAGGTAAGGGTATATTCTCCCCCCTGAACTTGTTCATCATAATCATTTCCTCCAACTCTCCTTACATCTCCGTCTCCACCATCATTTCCATCTCCTCCATCGTCAACATCAGAATCATCATCAATCTCCTCATCATCCTCCTCTTCCTCCTCAGAGGTTAACTCTGGTACAAGCATAATAGCCGCATCTTGATTTACTAGCCATGGTAATATATCAAATTCAGCTTGTGGATTAAAATGGCTTGTGCTTGACAATGTAGCAATCCTCTTGTACACATTAAGATTCTGGAGCACATGAGTGGTTCCCATCGTGGGCAGATCTTGTAACACATGGTTAAAGATAATTTGGAGGAATCTGGGATAGGCTAGAAACTTTTCTTTGTTGGGCTTCCGCAAGATACTTACCATCCCTTCAAAGATCATCTATGAGAAGTTAATTGGAAGATCATATACAACAACAACTGTTGCATTTGCCAAGTCCCGACTCATAAGAGTCCATGATCCCTTTCGAGGGGCAAATCCCTGAATAATGTGGTGAAATAAAAACCTATACATGTTTGGGAATGTGCCTTTCTGGAATTGTCATTCTTTGACATTCCCTTGATAACCCATTGTTTGTGAAAAATCTTTAACAGATGTTCAGTTGTGGAGTGAATGGGGTTGTGATCATCATCATTCATTTGTAAGCATGTGTGTATTAATCATTCAGTGACTCTGATCTCATAAGTAGCCACGGTAGCCTCCAGAGGCCTACCATCTTGATCAACAATAAGTTTAGCAGAGCGCCATAAATCCAAAAAATGATTTCTATATAGTACAGGGCACTCGGTTAATGCAAATCGAATATTAAATCTTTGGAGCCATCTGATCATGTACGCCACCTCCTCATTATCCGGAGTCACCTGTAGCAGAGCACACATATTATGCTTATGCTCAAAAGGATATGTCGGTTCATCATCCGCCATATCTGTTCAAACAAAAACACATTCAAAGCAAAGATTTGTCATAAAGTTCATATCTTTGAATAGTTTTATGTATAATTTGAAGAAGTAGTAAAGAAATGCCTTTAAGAACATGAACTTTGACAAACTGATAACCTACACAATAAACAGAGAGTTAGTAAAGATTGAATATTAAATGCCCAAAGTCATATAATCATTGTCGGAAAACACTTAATTGATTACCGAGTCAGATTGTGTGGGCTGATTAATTAGGGCTAGGGTTTTGAGTTAATTGAATAAAGTCGGTTTGGTTTCTGAAACGAGAACAAAAGTGGAAGGAGAGAGAGATGTAAATGTTAAAAATTTCTCTAACTCCCTCTCTTATACCCATTTGAAAGTGGGTTTTAAATCCATTTTTTCATATGTGAGTAAATAGCTGTCAAGCATTTAAAATGTATTAAGGAAATATATTTCTTTACAAACCTTGCTTGTAAAATTTTTCCCATTTAAAACCTTGCTCTTTAAAGTATATTTTAGTAAACCTTACTCGGAAATCTCAATTTTCAAAGCTTGCTCGTTTCAGATTTATTTCAGAATTAATAAAGTACTTAGAAATAAAGCTAAGAAAATAAAATGAAGGAAGCTTACTCATAATACAAGATTGCTCGAGAAATAAATCACAAGACAAATAATCAAGTATAATTTATCAAATAGGCAACCTTGCTAGGAATCAATTAAGAATCCCAAAATAATATCTTAGACATATTTCTAATTGTCAACCTTGCTCGAACTTCTGAATAACACACAAACCTTACCCGAAATTTCATAAACAGTTAACAAATATTCAACCAAGTATACTTTGAAGCAAAGTATGCTTGATATACTTCAAGAATACAAAGTGTGCTAGAGATGGTCTCTAAACATAAAGTGTACTCGAAAAGTAAAGTTTTTGAAATTACCAATTATGTTGAGAGAAACATTTGAAGATTTCAAAGTGTGCTTGAAACATAAAGTGTGCCGGGAAAACTAAGTTTGCCTGAAAACTCTTGTAATTTCAATGAATCATATTCACAATCATGAACTATGTCAGACAAGAACTTGTAATAGTTAAAACATCAAAGTATTCTAATCATATTCACAAGTAACACATAATTATTAAGTGTGCTTGAAATTAAAGTTTACCCGATGATATACGAAAACTTCACTTAAACACTCAAAATCACAAAGCTTGCTAGAATGAGTTCAAACAGTCAAACAAAACACCTAAGTGTGCTAGAAAGTCCAAAAACATTAAAGCTTACTGGTAGTAACATATTCAATCACAAAGCTTGCTAGAATTACCTAAACAACCTATAAAACAATTAAGTTTTCTAGAAAGTTCAAAAATCAACAAAGCTTGCTAGTGAACAGTGTTATCAAACATATCAAATAACTTGATAGAAATAGTTGTACTTTCAATCAAACAACAAATTATGCTAGAAAGTCTAAACTATATAAAAGCTTGCTAGTAACATCATATTCAGACATAATCAAATATCAAGCTTCCTAGAAAGTTAAACTTCAAGTAAAATAGTAAACTCTACCCGAAACTTTGCAAAAACTTCAAAGCATGCTCGAAAAGGATAAACTTAGACCAATATATCTAAGTTTGCTCGAAAAGGTTATAAATCATCAAACCTTACTCGAGAATACATATTCAGACCTTTTGAAGGTAAAATGCAACTCTTTTTGTCTTAAACCAAATGTCAAAATTTTTTATCTTTAAAGATCATTATTTAAGAGCAAATGGTGCATTAAAATATCAAATTTCAGTTATCATTCCTTTCAAATCATTTTCTTTCCTTTTATGAAAAGATCTCAACATGGATCATATTGACTAAGTTGTTTCTCAATACTTCATTCTCAGCATTATTATGACAGTTTAGAAAGGTTATCTGCAGGTCTAGACTTAGCATGAATTCCATTTCTTTGGTGATATGATTAAGGTTCATTTAAGATGCATAATAGTAAATGGATAACACATATTGCTTTCTGATGCTCCATATCTATTCTCAATGCTTGTTTGGCTTTCTCCAGATCACCCTGATTTGACTCTGACCCCCTGATATTTAATAAAACTTTTTCATGACAGAACTCATGATATATATATATATATATATATATATATATATATATATATATATATAAGAGTAACATAAGATTGTGAACATATATAACAACATTGTGTTGTTTAGTCAGTACATTTTGTTCACTTGTGTTCTTTATCATTCTCAATAAATACTACATTTTGGGGACCAAATACCAACGGGCTCGTGTATGACTGGATATTCACTTTTCTGCCTATCATTCGGAAAGATGTATATTGGAATATTCATAAACAACAATATAGCTCCACAGTAAGCTTAGCAGTTTCTTTATGTTTATATCACCTTAGATTTTACACATTATGGGAAAGCAACCATACGCGTTAATGACTGCACTAAGTGTCTTTTTAGCCTATTAAATCCATATGATTAGCCAAATAGTCAATGTACTATCATTTCCCAAAAGGTTGGATCAATTTTCATTGAAAACCTCTTTAACCTTCTATAAAGCTTTGAACTGAATAATCTTATCATATCTCTACACCATTAATCAACTTGCTCTGTTTTTGTAAAGATTGTTTTAAGCAAAATTCATTTGAAAATTACATTTGAGCATGCAATTTTGACAAAAAATCATATTTTGACTCTAACAGAAAGTAACATATTCAAATCTTAATCATGACATCATCAAAACAAGCAGACTTCACAAAAAGCATAATCTAGCAAATCCTAACAATATCATATCAAATAAATCACATACTCAAGACATCAGATAAGCATACATCCAAATAATTCAATTCAAAATACTTATCAGGATATCACACATGTTAACTGATAGAAACATAAGTATCAAAGTTACCTAAGTTGCAAAGATATCCATTTAAGCATACATCATTTAACATCAAAATCACAAAGATCTCATGAAAGCACTTAAGAAAGCAAAGTGTTGCTCTGCTTCTTTCATGTTAACTTGTGGTGGTTTAGAAGTAGAAGAATTACTAGCACCAGCAAATGAAGTTCTTGACCCACAAGATGAATTATTAGAACTAGATGCCATAAAGCAAACGTTAGGCATAAAATCACCAGCAGCTCGTAGGATTTCTTGAGTATTCTGGGAGTAAAAAACAGAGATAGGAACCGAACAACTACTCATAGGTGGAGAACCACCATAAAGAGTAGGATCTTGATTATCCTTGGAAGAATTCTGACATCTCAAATCATACTCTCTTTCTTCAATCTTTTGCATGAATTCTAATGCAGTAAGATCGTCATTCTTAGAGAAGTTGCTCTCTTTCAAAACCGGTAAGAAAGTAGAATATGAGTTTGGCAACGAATTCTTAACCGTTTCAATTTGATCAAATTGAGTAGGTTCCATCTTCAATTTGGTCATTTCAACAATAAGGTGACAAAATCTCGTCAACATTTCCTCGAAGGTTTCACCTTTCAATAAACAAAAGTTTATGTATTGAAACTTCAACATCACTTTCTTGCTTTCCAATGTATAACCATACTTCTCATTCTCAAGTGTTGAAAAAGAGAAGCACAAATCTTAATACTTCCAACTCTATGGAATATATTATTAGGTAATGTCATGGTCAACGTCGAATAAGCTTTAGTCTCGATTTCCAAGGCTTTCTTCTCATTTTGAGAGGTATCAAACGGTTTTTCTTAGTAGTTTGTACTCGGGTCACCAATTATGGGAGGAGTGTATACATTACCGATACTTCGAGCACAATCAGGATGTACGGGTCCCAAATGAGCTCTAATCGGTTCCCATTTGGCGAAGTCACTCAGTTTCATCAGCCTTGAACACTTCAAATAAGACCCCGATCTCAGCATCCAAATCAAGCATTTGTTGCATAATCATGTTCTGAGACGATAATACATAGAAAGTAGCCATTTTAGTAAGTATAGGGTTCAAACAGTCAAACTTGTACAGTTATGGGTTAAAATTGTTAAATGATGAAAGTTATGGTTTAAACTTGTAAAATTATGATATAACGAATGAGTGTAATTACTTTAACGAATGAAACAGTGGTTTTGGTAAAAAATAGGTTAATAGTTTTGGTAATGAATGATCTTAATGTATCACGAATGGTGAATACTGGAAGCTACTGTTCACACAAATGGTACATTAACGAATGATCACACGAATGAAAAGGAATGATGTTTAAGAAACGAATGTGGTACTGATGATATAACGAATGAGGTACTGTAGACGAATGATTAGTTATAACTGAATGACACATGTCAAAGCGGTCACTACTGTTCATACGAATGATCAGTTACGAGTAACAAATGTGTATTCATCCATAACGAATTGGCATTCAAATATTCAAACATTCATAAACAATCCAGATTCAAACTTAAATCCAGACTTCGATCAAACTTGGATTACAAGTCCAAATTTCAACCAAATTCAACAAATCAACAACCAAATCACTCGTCTAATCATTCCGAACCTCGACAAACCATTCTAGACATCCAATACCAATCCAAACTTATCCAATTTCACTCAAATCCAATCCATATAACCTCTGTTCCCGCCAACACTTTCAGATTTTCAATTCACTTGAATTGAAGCAATCTAATATAATTAAACACTAACGAACACTCAGGATCTAATTATGAAGAGTTTTCAAGTCATTTTAATATTAATTAAACACAAATCACTGAGTAATTGATCAAAACTTGTTCCGTACAGTCTCAGAATCAAATTTAATATAATTAATACGCAATTAATCAGTTGATGTTAATCTAATAGCTAATCTCTCAATCAATCGGACAGTGTCTCTAATACTACTTAAGAAACCATGTCTGAACGATTTTGATTACGAACATTATGATTACGATAGGGATCTAGTTGCTTGATATGATCAATTGATTAGGTTTAGCTTGAATACGTTAAGGCTAATGTGTGAGTGTGTATTTGGGCAAAATAACGAGAAGATTTCAATAATAACAATAACTTTTTAATAGTTCAATAAGTTACATAGTATATAGAGATTACGATGCCATTCGTTATACATCTCATAACTGTAACAACTCGAATCTTTCGATAATTAACATATACCAAATTACCCGACCCGTTTTCGTTTTCGAAAAATTTAAATCAATATAAAAACTCACTTAATTATTATATTGTTTATTATAATAATAATTATTATTATTATTATTATTATCGATATATTTATTATATATTTAAAAATATACATTTTAACCCAAAAACTAAATTTTAACCCTGCTTTTGTTTCCATCTCCAACGTCCAAGGACCTTAATGCACATCTGCCCCATATTATAATGTTACATTCAAATCCATTAACCCAAACCCATTTTTCCACCACCCGAACTTGAATCCATGACCCAAACGATGTCTTGCACCAAAATTTACGGGATTTTAATCAAAATTGATCTCCTAAGATCATTACCAGCCTAATTTCGCCCTAACCGACTCAATGGATTAGGAAACAATATCAATATGGATACGTATTGAACGTTTAAAACAAATCGTTGCTAACCTAATTATCAATATACACTATAATCATCTTCATAATTCAATTCTTCGCACAAAAACCAGCCCCTACCCGTCGCTAATAATAACCCCCATCTTTAATTACTTTATTGATGTGTCTGATGTCGTGCTCTTGAACCTGCGGCTGCCGTCATTTGCTACAATCCTTTAAGCTGCATATGTAAATCGTTTGAGGTAATTAATTGTCACACCCGGCCCTGAGCGGCGGAAACAGCCGGGCGCGCGCGAGTGGGGATTGATAATTAAGCACGGGCCATTGCAAAGATTTATAGTAAGATTTTCATTGCGCATGAAATGTTTAATACAAATACATTACATTGTTTAAAAATTACATAAAAACATCCAAGTATAAAACTGTTGAAGATTTCCACGCCCTATCCCCTTGCGCGGCGGGAACAACCACGCGCATCGAAGGGATAGAACTAAAATCTTCCAAAAAGCTAGTTTTAGATGTTCAGCGTGAGGTGCTCTAAGTGTGACTCCATGCGCTACCTAGTTATCTCCTGAAAGACACGTAAAAACATTTGAATCAGTATAAACTGAGTGAGTTCACAAGTTTTAGTAACTTTATAAATCGCATTGCATCATAGTCTTGATAAAAATCATATTGAAACACATTTCTGATTTCATGTCTAAACATATACTTGATAATCCGTATGAAAACATAGATCTGACACATATTTCTGATAAAAGTCGTTCCGCGGGCTACGCGCGATCATTACTGGAAGTGTGCTCGTCCATGCAAAGTGGCGCTGCCACTACGAGCTAAATAATATAATGCCGTCCCGCGGTTTACGCGTGGACATTTCTGAAAAACCGTGCTCGTCTATGCAAAGAGGCGCTGCCCCTACGAGCTAATCAATAATTCCGTCCCGCGGGTTACGCGCGGACGTTGTGCCGGAAAACAAGGCGCTCGTCCATGCAAAGAGGCGCGACCCCTACGAGCGGGCTCAAACCCATAGTACTGCCCCATGACCATACTAGGCACTCGTCCATGCAAAGAGGTGCGACCCCTACGAGTGGGTGGATCAAACCAGCAGTCCCTACCCTTAGAGTTCCAATGGTAAAGTGATCACTTACTCGAGTTCTAGCGCACATACATCGAAAACCTTAGATAACCGTTCGCATTGCTCATCATGAAATATAATTTAAACACGTAATCGCTTGCATAGCTTGTAAGTATACCATGATAAAACATTATTTAAGTACGTGTCCCTCGCCCCGAAAACAGTTTAAAAACAGTGAAAACAGCGAGAATAGGGGCTGTGAGACTCACCTGTGGTTCTTGTTAAGGGATTAATCGAGATTCGGGTTTTCTTGGTGTTGGCCTCGGAATTGAAGGTCTAGAATACGATTAAATAACAAGAAGTATATATATTAAAATCAAGAATTAGGAGAATATAAGGGTTGGAAAGCAGATCTCAAGGTTGTATTCTTGGCTTACCTGGTAACAGGATCGGAAACGAAAACAACGGATGCTTGGGAGATGATTAGTGCAAGTTGCAGTTCTTAAGAGAGAAGTTTGAAGTGTGTTTTGGGTGATAATTTAGGTTACATATTTATAGGCAAACTCAAGGAAACACAATCCCTTGCTTTAGGGGATTGTAATCTCTTTATATCTAGGTGTAATGATGATAAAGTATGGAAATTATTATTATTTATTTAAGAGTGGAGTAGTGGATAAAAGATTTTGATTTGGACAGGACATGCAGGTCTGTGGTTGGTGGGAGTAGGGTGGCTGACAGTTGACTTTTCATGTTACAGTGTGCTTTTTCAGGTACTTTGTCAGTGTACAGTAAAAAGTGGAAAATCTCTGAAACACGCTACTGTTTCCTTTTGGGCGGGAGTAATCTCCTTACATCTGGAGAATAGACTAAGTGTTCTGCGCGTATCACTTTGTGCGCATAGCTTTCTGCGTGAAGGACATTTCTTTGCTGCGGGTAGGTGCGTAACCTTCTCGCAGTCAGGGACATTTGAGTTTCATTTGTAGATTCTCCAGGTGGTCTTGGTATTTCAACATAGTGATCAGTCATGTTGAAGTCAATTCCCTCTTGGAGCTTCAGACAAACTAGTTCTCAATGTTCCCGCCATGCGGGAAGGTTAGTTCCCCTTCCGCACGCGCATAAACGATTTGGGATGCACCCGCCTTAGCATCATGCGAGACGGTCAACCCTTTAGACAACATTAAGTTATAGAAACATAAAACCAATACACTCGCGCATGGCGCATATAACATATGCCCACGCAGGTTCTTAACATGGTGCGCTCGCGCAGGGTGCTCATAACAAATACCCGCGCCGATTTAACATAGCGCGCTCGCGCAGGGCGCACATAACATGCCCGCGCTGGTTCTAACATAGCGCGCTTAATATTTACAACCACCTAATTATTAGGTTGATTACTTAGTTTATAGGATTGAGAAATTTACCGGGTGTCACATTCTCCCCCTGTTAAGAGAATTTCGTCCCGAAATTTAGGAGACGTCGCTGGCAGAAGCCATGCTCTGAAAGAGGTGTGGGTATTTCTGGCGCATTTGATCTTCTCTTTCCCAAGTAAATTCAGGCCCACGCCTTGAGTTCCATTGAACCTTTACTAACTTGATTCGACTTCTGCGCAACTTTTGTTCTTTCCAATCGGTTACTGCTATAGGTTCTTCTACGAAGTGCAGTTGTTTGTCGATGTGAATCTCTTCCAACGGTAAAATCAACGTTTCGTCAGATAAACACTTTTTGAGGTTGGACACATGAAACGTATCATGAACTCCACTGAGTTCGGCGGGTAAACGGAGTTTATAAGCAACCGGACCGATCCTTTCCAGGATCTCAAATGGTCCAATGTAGCGCGGATTCAACTTTCCTCGCTTGCCGAAACGGGGGACTCCTTTCCATGGAGAGACTTTCAAAAGTACTTTATCCCCTACTTGAAACTCCAATGGTTTCCTTCGCACATCTGCGTAGCTCTTCTGTCTATCGCGCGCTGTCTTAAGGCGATCCCTTATCTGAAAAATCTTGTCTGTTGTTTCTTGGATCAATTCTGGACTAGTCATTTGCTTGTCACCCACTTCAGCCCAGCACAGTGGGGATCTACACTTGCGCCCATACAAAGCTTCGAACGGCGCAGCCTTGATGCTTGTGTGATAACTGTTGTAAGAAAATTCAACCAAAGGGAGGTGAGTATCCCAGCTACCACCGAAATCGATTGCGCATGCGCGCAGCATATCTTCCAATGTCTGGATTGTTCGCTCGCTTTGCCCATCCGTTTGGGGATGATATGCCGTACTCATGTCAAGACGAGTACCTAAAGCCCCTTGTAACGATCTCCAAAACCTTGATGTGAACCGACTATCTCTATCAGAAATGATGGACACTGGGACTCCATGTTTTGAAACTACTTCTCGAATATACAGTCGGGCTAACTTTTCCATCTTGTCGGTTTCCTTGATCGGCAGGAAGTGCGCTGACTTAGTTAGCCGATCTACAATAACCCAGATCGTGTCATAACCCCCAGGTGTCCTTGGCAGTTTGGTGATGAAGTCCATAGAGATTTGTTCCCACTTCCACATGGGAATTTCTGGCTGCTGAAGTAACCCCGACGGCTTCTTATATTCAGCCTTTACTTTTGAACACGTCAGGCACTTACTGACATACGTCACGATGGCGCCTTTAAGATTGGGCCACCAATACAGCGCTTTAACATCTTGGTACATCTTGTCTGCGCCAGGATGTACGGAATACCGCGTCTTGTGAGCCTCGTTTAATACTCGCTCGCGCAATCCTCCCTTGAGAGGGACCCATATGCGGTTAGCGAAATATAGATTGCCGTTCTTAAGTTCCAAATTCTTAATCATACCCCCAAGGGATTCGTTTTTAGCAAACTCTGGTTTCAAAGCTTCTTGCTGAGCGTCTCGGATGCTGGTAAAGAGATCTGCGCGAATGGTCAGCATTAGAGCCTTGACTCGTAGCGTTTTTATTCGCTCCTTCCTGCTTAGCGCGTCTGCCACCACATTCGCCTTTCCAGGGTGATACTTTATTTCACAATCATAATCGTTCAACAATTCAACCCATCTTCGTTGCCTCATGTTTAAATCCTTTTGATCAAATATATGTTGGAGGCTCTTGTGATCCGTAAAGATTATACACTTTGTACCATAGAGGTAATGGCGACAAATCTTTAGCGCGAAGACAACCGCTCCAAGTTCCAGATCATGCGTTGTGTAGTTCTTTTCATTGGTCTTGAGTTGGCGCGAGGCATACGCTATGACTTTGTCTCGCTGCATAAGGACACATCCGAGTCCCTGATGTGAAGCGTCGCAGTAAACGACGATGTCGTCCGTCCCCTCGGGCAGAGACAAAATTGGCGCACTACATAACTTCTGTTTCAACATTTGAAACGCTGCTTCCTGATTTTCGCCCCAAACAAACTTCTTGTCTTTCTGAGTTTTTTGCGGTCAGAGGTAGAGCTATCTTGGAGAAGTTCTCAATGAAGCGTCGATAGTAGCCAGCTAGTCCTAGGAATTGCCTCACCTCAGTTGGGGTTTTTGGCGCTTCCCAGTTTTCGATGGCCTTGACTTTGGAAGGATCAACGTGTATTCCTTTCTCGTTTACAACGTGACCGAGAAAGTGAACTTCTCTAAGCCAAAACTCGCACTTGGAAAACTTCGCATACAACTTTTCTTTCCTCAACAATTCCAAAATCAATCTCAGGTGCTGCTGATGCTCGGCCTTGGTCCGAGAATAAATCAGAATATCATCTATAAATACAATCACAAACTTGTCCAAGTATGGTTTGCACACGCGGTTCATCAGATCCATGAATACAGCCGGCGCATTAGTTAGCCCGAAAGGCATCACTAAGAACTCATAATGGCCGTATCTAGTTCGGAAGGCTGTTTTCGGCACATCTTCCTCATGGACCCTAAGTTGGTGGTATCCGGACCGTAGATCTATCTTCGAATAGTAACTGGATCCTTGCAACTGGTCAAATAAGTCGTCAATCCTCGGTAAGGGGTACCGATTCTTGACTGTCAGCTTATTCAGCTCCCTGTAGTCAATACACATTCTGAACGAACCATCCTTCTTCTTAACAAATAGTACTGGAGCTCCCCAAGGTGAAAAGCTTGGGCGTATGAAACCCTTATCCAATAGTTCCTGTAACTGATTGGATAGCTCTTGCATCTCAGATGGAGCTAGTCGATAAGGCGCTCGAGCTACTGGCGCAGCTCCTGGGACCAAATAAATATAAACTCGACTTGTCGCGGTGGCGGTAATCCGGGCAAATCTTCAGGAAAAACTTCTGGAAATTCGCGCACTACTGGTAAGTCTTCAATTCTTCGCTCATCTCCTTTCTTCTCTACTACATGCGCCAGGAAGGCGTAGCACCCTTTCCTTAGGCACTTGCGCGCCTTTAGGCACGAAATCAGTTTTGTCGCAACTCCCCTTCTTTCCCCTTGAATTACCAAGGTTTCTCCGTTCAACAATGGGACCCGAACCTGCTTCTCATGGCAAATAACTTCCGCGTGGTTCTCGACTAACCAATCCATACCTATCACAATGTCAAAACTTCCCAAGTCTATTGGCAACAAGTTAATATTGAACCCGTGACCTCCCATGACTATTACACATTGTTCAGTTCTTTCGTTCGCGCATAACTGCCTACCATTGGCTAGTTCTATAGTATAAGGTGTGTCTAGCCTACTGGTTGCTAGGCCTAGGGAGTCTTTAAACTCAGCGGATATAAAACTTAGGTCAGCGCCAGTATCAAATAAGACAGATGCAAAATGTCCGTTAAGCAAAAACGTACCGGTTACCACATTCGGCTCTTCTTTAGCTTCGCCTGCGCCGATCACAAAAGCTCTCCCGCGAGCTTGGTTTCCCTTTTGCGGGCAATCCCGACTAAAATGCCCTGGCTTCCCGCATGCGTAGCAGTTGTCGCTCGCTCCAGCTTCTCTGACACGGCAATTCATCGTCTTGTGCCCTAGTCTGCCACATTTGGCACATTCGATTCTTGCGCATTCACCCTCGTGGTGATACTTGCATTTGTTGCACCATGGGCGAGGCCCGCTGTATCCTTTTCGCGGTGGCTCCGCGGCCTGAATCGCGTAAGTCCTTGCGCTTTCTTGCTTCTTGAACGGTGGCTGCTTGGAGTCGGACCCTCGGTGGTGAGAGTTCCACTTCCTTTTGGGATCAGAGGTTCGCTGCTCGATTCCGCGCGTAGTTAACATACCTGCACGGACCGTATCCCTTGTAAGGGTGATGGCCCGCGCTACCGCCTCATCAAAGGTTGGAGGCGCTGCGGCGTTGAGCGGAACCCTAACAACAGGAGGTAGCCCAAAGATATACCTTTCGATCTTCTTTTCCTCCGTGTTTGCCATGTCTGGCACCAACTGGCAAAGCTCGTTGAACCGGTTGTTGTAGGCGTCGATATCCGTTCCTACCATGGTGTGGTTCCAGAATTCCTGTTGTAGGTTCTGAATTTCTGCGCGAGAGCAGAACTTTCTCATCAACATTTCCTTCAGTTCCTCCCAGGTCTTGTGAAGAGCAACTTCTCGCCCCAAGGTCTTCACTTGAAGCTTCCACCAAGACGAAGCTGCTTCTTGGAACATGCAGGTCGCGTAAAGGACCTTCTGGTTCTCACTACATCCGCTAATGGAGAGAACTGTCTCCATCTTGTCAATCCAGTTGTAGAGCCCAATGGCCCCTTCGGTACCCTTGAATGGCCAAGGCTTACAGGCCATGAATGTCTTGTAGGAGCATCCTTTGTCCAAGGTTCCTGATTCGGGTTCTGGGGTCTCATTCTGACGACCCTGACTTGATTCGGCCTTGCTGGCCTCATGTGTTGCGATTGCTTGCGCGATTATTTCCGCGAGTTCCTCGGGTGTCATGGTAATTCCCTTGGCTTTAGTTGGAGGCATTCTCGCTTTAAAAGAGTGAAAACATATCAATCTTAGCGCATGTATTCTGAGCACATAATATTATCATTATTTACTAGACACTGTGTGACCCGTGTTCCTAAGTGTGTATATAGTTTCTTTTGAAAATATTTTCTTTGAAAAATATTTCATGCGATTTCCCCCAACGGTTATAGTCTAGGTTAAAACTTCTTTTCCTAGTTCGCTATAACCAGTGCTCTGATACCAATCTGTCACACCCGGCCCTGAGCGGCGGAAACAGCCGGGCGCGCGCGAGTGGGGATTGATAATTAAGCACGGGCCATTGCAAAGATTTATAGTAAGATTTTCATTGCGCATGAAATGTTTAATACAAATACATTACATTGTTTAAAAATTACATAAAAACATCCAAGTATAAAACTGTTGAAGATTTCCACGCCCTATCCCCTTGCGCGGCGGGAACAACCACGCGCATCGAAGGGATAGAACTAAAATCTTCCAAAAAGCTAGTTTTAGATGTTCAGCGTGAGGTGCTCTAAGTGTGACTCCATGCGCTACCTAGTTATCTCCTGAAAGACACGTAAAAACATTTGAATCAGTATAAACTGAGTGAGTTCACAAGTTTTAGTAACTTTATAAATCGCATTGCATCATAGTCTTGATAAAAATCATATTGAAACACATTTCTGATTTCATGTCTAAACATATACTTGATAATCCGTATGAAAACATAGATCTGACACATATTTCTGATAAAAGTCGTTCCGCGGGCTACGCGCGATCATTACTGGAAGTGTGCTCGTCCATGCAAAGTGGCGCTGCCACTACGAGCTAAATAATATAATGCCGTCCCGCGGTTTACGCGTGGACATTTCTGAAAAACCGTGCTCGTCTATGCAAAGAGGCGCTGCCCCTACGAGCTAATCAATAATTCCGTCCCGCGGGTTACGCGCGGACGTTGTGCCGGAAAACAAGGCGCTCGTCCATGCAAAGAGGCGCGACCCCTACGAGCGGGCTCAAACCCATAGTACTGCCCCATGACCATACTAGGCACTCGTCCATGCAAAGAGGTGCGACCCCTACGAGTGGGTGGATCAAACCAGCAGTCCCTACCCTTAGAGTTCCAATGGTAAAGTGATCACTTACTCGAGTTCTAGCGCACATACATCGAAAACCTTAGATAACCGTTCGCATTGCTCATCATGAAATATAATTTAAACACGTAATCGCTTGCATAGCTTGTAAGTATACCATGATAAAACATTATTTAAGTACGTGTCCCTCGCCCCGAAAACAGTTTAAAAACAGTGAAAACAGCGAGAATAGGGGCTGTGAGACTCACCTGTGGTTCTTGTTAAGGGATTAATCGAGATTCGGGTTTTCTTGGTGTTGGCCTCGGAATTGAAGGTCTAGAATACGATTAAATAACAAGAAGTATATATATTAAAATCAAGAATTAGGAGAATATAAGGGTTGGAAAGCAGATCTCAAGGTTGTATTCTTGGCTTACCTGGTAACAGGATCGGAAACGAAAACAACGGATGCTTGGGAGATGATTAGTGCAAGTTGCAGTTCTTAAGAGAGAAGTTTGAAGTGTGTTTTGGGTGATAATTTAGGTTACATATTTATAGGCAAACTCAAGGAAACACAATCCCTTGCTTTAGGGGATTGTAATCTCTTTATATCTAGGTGTAATGATGATAAAGTATGGAAATTATTATTATTTATTTAAGAGTGGAGTAGTGGATAAAAGATTTTGATTTGGACAGGACATGCAGGTCTGTGGTTGGTGGGAGTAGGGTGGCTGACAGTTGACTTTTCATGTTACAGTGTGCTTTTTCAGGTACTTTGTCAGTGTACAGTAAAAAGTGGAAAATCTCTGAAACACGCTACTGTTTCCTTTTGGGCGGGAGTAATCTCCTTACATCTGGAGAATAGACTAAGTGTTCTGCGCGTATCACTTTGTGCGCATAGCTTTCTGCGTGAAGGACATTTCTTTGCTGCGGGTAGGTGCGTAACCTTCTCGCAGTCAGGGACATTTGAGTTTCATTTGTAGATTCTCCAGGTGGTCTTGGTATTTCAACATAGTGATCAGTCATGTTGAAGTCAATTCCCTCTTGGAGCTTCAGACAAACTAGTTCTCAATGTTCCCGCAATGCGGGAAGGTTAGTTCCCCTTCCGCACGCGCATAAACGATTTGGGATGCACCCGCCTTAGCATCATGCGAGACGGTCAACCCTTTAGACAACATTAAGTTATAGAAACATAAAACCAATACACTCGCGCATGGCGCATATAACATATGCCCACGCAGGTTCTTAACATGGTGCGCTCGCGCAGGGTGCTCATAACAAATACCCGCGCCGATTTAACATAGCGCGCTCGCGCAGGGCGCACATAACATGCCCGCGCTGGTTCTAACATAGCGCGCTTAATATTTACAACCACCTAATTATTAGGTTGATTACTTAGTTTATAGGATTGAGAAATTTACCGGGTGTCACATTAATCATATGGTTCTGATCGCTTTGATCCTCTTTACGTTACCCTAACCTTAATCGATCAATCGTGTATCAGATTAATCATTTTAGATTCTAGGGTTTTGATGTTTGAACTAGGTATTTTAGTTTGCTGGATATATTTAATTTGTTCAAGATTTTAAACAAGTAAACCCCTTAGCCTAGTGGCTAGGGGTGGGTGTGCGTTAAGGATCAAGCCACCCCCAGACCGGTTTTAGCTATTTGTTTGGTAAAATACATTTAATCATTATAGAAATTCATTTATTGCTTTAAATTTATATTAATCATATTGTAAATATTATAATTAACTCATATTTTGTTAAAAACCGACACTCTAACTAGTCGTTTTCTTAATCATGATTAAAAACCACCACACATATATATGTATATATATGTGTGTGTGTGTATATATATATATATGTTTTTATATTAATTATTAAAAAAAATTGAATTTATAAATGTGTTTATGATAAAGAGTTTAATAAGGTTTTTAAATTAATATACATAGTATAATCTTATTATTTGAAAACATGGTTATAAGCTTGAGTATTTTTATAACTGATTTTATATAAATATTATTATTTAATAATTATTCATTATTCATTAATTATTATTTACACTATTGATTCAAAGGAGATCATTATTAACAATAAAAATATGTATCAAAAGTATTTTTAGTTTAAAATAAATGTGTTAAAACAATCTCTTTATGTAATTTATCCATCAATTTAATAAATATTTATTCAAGTATTTTTATTTATTCTATATAATTAAAATCATGTTTATTACGATAAAACTTTGATAATAAATCTAAGTAATAAAAAGCTTTTGTAAAGATTACACTCGATCATTAAACCCGAAATTCTCTCTAGTTTTGGATTCTTTATTCAATCCATATTTATTCCGTAATTATATGTTACTTAGGATTCGCGTCGGTATTAACCTGAAGTGCGTGATTTCCACGAATCATCATTCCTAATATTTCTCGTTACACTTTTGTCCGTCTATCGAGGTGAGTACCACATTCTCCTATTTTACTCGTTTTATCACGTTTTGGGGACATATGCGTAAATTATATTTCTTATATATACTTATACTTAAAAACTACAACTTTGTCTTTTGTGTTAAAAACTTACACCTTACTTGTTTATGTGCTTATTTGCTTTGTACGATTCGGTATTTGGAGAGGTCCAACATAATCTCAGTCTAGTATGATCATACACCAGTCGTTAGCCTTTGTGCTTCTCGACATCTCAGTTATACTTGCTCATTTGGTTAATTTGTTATTCTCATATGACTTGTTGCAGCTACGTATTTTGTTATATATACCATATGTACAACTAAACTGGTGTGTAGCTAACTCAACATGTGTTGTTGACAAAATTCTATTTTATACGCATATGCAGGTTATCGTAGGAATTTAATGCAAGTTGGTGAAGATTTAGTGAAGAAATAAAGTTATAAAATAATTAATCAAGATCATTTATGATATAAGTTGTATTCTTGTATGATTTGGATTATGTATTTGTTAGTATTTGATTTATTTGAAAACTTAATTTAATTAATAGATATTGTCATTTTAAATAATGTTGCATGATAGTAACCTTGAGAGCTGTGACAATCGGTTCGCGCCCGGACATTTCCGCCATAGGTTGGGGTGTGATAGATTGGTATCAAACCCGAAGATTTAAGATAGGTCGTTAGAAATTGCCTTAGACACATGTTTATGAGTCCTATACGTGCCTATGTGTTTAACTTTATGTGTTCAGTTTTAAATTGTTTACAACTTTCGTAGATAATTATTTATTTATTATTTACTGTATTTTTATGCACACACATACACAAACTCCGAGGCTATGCCTCAACATTCAATGAAAACTTTTCAAAAATTAGATTGCTTTTATTTTTTGGAAAATTTCTTAAGAATTCTCACCTGTTCTTTTCACTCGTGCACCTTAGGGCTAGGTTATGTGGCATGTCCCTACGATAAATGAAAAGGGGAGAGAAACTGGGAGTTGGGCACTGACAAAACGGTTCCAAGAACCAATGGTAAGACGCTATTCCTTACATGGGTGATAACTTGACCACAGTACTCGACCCTATGGAACCGAGCGAGACCCAAAAATTCCATATGACTGACACCCTAAGTTGTTAACCGTGACCACATTAGTGGTTGCATCCCTAAACCGAATTCACGGTGATTCGTGGCTAAACTCGATTTTCTCTATTATTGTGTTCCGTTATTTAAATGGTTAGTTGGGTGAAAAATCCATGGAACCATGGGCACTCCTACTATCCATTTTTTAACTTGTTTTCGTATTTTTGTTGGAGTGATCAACATGGTGATTCACAAGATACTCCGACTACCCATATTTATTTCAATAGTTTGTTATTTAGTTTGGTCGGTTAAAACGCCATGTAACACTCATTGGGCCGACAAACTTCATTGCATTGTTAATTCGTTAATTAGTCGGGACAATCAAATTGCCATGTAACGCTTATGGGCTGTCCAACTCAGTAGTTTTTATTTGTTAGTTCGTTGGATCATTCAAATTGCCATGGAAAGCTCATGGGAGGCCAACATCCACAATTTATATTTCGTTAGTTTATTGTAAACTTAATAAAAATCTAAATTTTAAATTGACTTAACTCCTCATGTAGTCATCACACATTAATCTTATTGACTACATCATCTAATAACTATTTACGCAATGTACCCCCCTCATCTTATAAACTTTTACTTTTAATCCTCATGATGCAATTTCTCTTACTTCTTAAGGCAACGTTATTTTAAGTTATCCATATAGTTAAACATTTACTATTCTTATGATTCCTCAGTTTATCCTTCATCTTTTAAATCCTCATTTTTGGTCCTTATAGAATGTCTCATTCAAGAAACCAACGCTATTCTCGACATCAACCGTTTGATTCTCACGACCATCGTATGGCTGCCTGCATCGCCAAGGAGATAACTGCTGCGATCCGTAGGATAGTGACGCAAATTCAAACATCAATGCAACCGATTCAACTTTTCCCACTAATTCCTTTACTGGTGGCTACAAACCATTTACCTCCACTCATCCTCACAACAAGAAACGTAAGAACATTGCTGCAACAAATCCTACCCATCCTCAAGTCTCCTCAAACAAGAAACTTTACCTCGGTTCTTTTACGTTATGCTCCATTTGTAACCATCATCACCTAGTTAAATCCCTATATCGCTGTTGCTCCCAATGTAACCGTTATTGCCATCTTGCTAACACCTGCCGTGTTCCGCCTACTGCACAAGCTGTCCCGCAACAAGCTACCCCTCATGATCAACCTGATGTTCATAATACCCGTGCTTGCTACCATTGTAAGAACCCAAATCATCTTCATAATGCGTGCCCCCAAGTTACCCAAGCTCATCAAGCCTAATCTACGACTAGACCATACTACTTCACCCATACTTACCAGGCTCTCATGTCCGTCAAGCTCCTCCCATCAATCAAGGCCAACCTTACTTAACCCAACACTACCAAACCTCTCAACCACAAGCTCAAGTTTACCGAACATATTTCCACCTAACAACCTTCTTGCAAGTTGTTCAAGCTCACGTTAATCAAGTTATCCAAAATCAATCTACCTCAACTGCTCCTCCTTCTGCAACTCCTCATAGTGCCTCAAGTCACGTCAATCAAGCTACTCAACGATATTGAATACCTTTGCCGTTCCCTTTATCCATCTTACCTTATTTTTTCTTTTTCTTAATTATTGCAACACCTCTGATGGCCATTTGAACTATTTATCTTTTATAATCTATCTTATGAATAAAGTTTCTTTTTGATTAAATAGATTGTTTATTTAAGCCTACTTCTATCTTATTTCTTTACCTTCACTGTTTATAAGCTACCCTTCTTAAATTTAAATACTTATATCTTTACATTTAAAAATCATCTTAAATTTTCTTTGCTTTATTAAAATTCACTACAACTTTTGAAATTGTTTTATACATTGTTAATTTTCTAGTGCTATAAAATTAAAACTCCTTAAAACTTTTGTTTCCTCTAAGTCATGTTCTTTTTATCAAACGTTTTGCAAATCCACACGATGGGACGAATCATGTGGACCATCTGAAGATGAAAATAATTATGGTCTGGAACATAATTATCGAAGTCCTCGCATGGAAATCATGAAGCGAATAGTTGTGTGTCATAATAAAGAACCTTAAATAGTTGAGATAACAGTACAAATGTAAAGATGATAAGACCATGGTGGATACGCCGCTGGTACATCCTATATGTAAGTGCCCTTATCGTATTTTCATTTGGAGCGTTACTTCAACTATCTAAAATTATGTATTATGTATTTTCATTTAACGGTGTTGTTATAGTATTCCTTAATTTCGGGACGAATTTCCCTAAAGTAGGGGAGACTGTAACAACTCGAATCTTTCGATAATAAACAAATACCAAATTAACCGACCCGTTTTCATTTTTAAAAAAATTAAATCAATATAAAAAGTCAATGAATTATTATATTGTTTATTATTATTATTATGATTATAATTATTATTATTATATTTATTATATAAACTTTAACTTTGAAAAATATGCATTTTAACCCAAGAACTAAATTCTAACCCTACTTTTGTTTCCATCTGCAAAGTCCAAGGACCTTAATGCAAATCTACCCCATATTATAATGTTACATTCAAATCCATTAACCAAAACCCGTTTTTCCACCACCCGAACTTGATCAGTGACCCAAACGATGTCTTGCACCAAAATTTACGGGATTTTAATCAAAATTGATCTCCTAATATCATTACCAGCCTAATTTCGGCCTAACTGACTCAATGGATTAGGGAACAATATCAATATGGATACGTATTGAACGTTTAAAACAAATCGTTGCTAACCTAATTGTCAATATACCCTATAATCATCTTCATAATTCAATTCTTCGCACAGAAACCAGCCCCTACCCGTCGCTAATAATAACCCCCATCTTTAATTACTTTATTGTCGTGTCTGATGTTGTGCTCTTGAACCTGCGGATGCCGTCAATTGTTACAATCGTTTAAGCCGCGTCTGTAAATCGTTTGAGGTAATTAATCATATGGTTCTGATCGCCTTGATCCTCTCTACGTTAACCCTAACCTTAATCGATCAATCGTATATCAGATTAATCAATTTAGTATCTAGGGTTTTGATGTTCGAACTGGGTATTTTAGTCTGCTGGATATATTTAATTTGTTCAAGATTTTAAACAAGTAAACTCCCTAGCCCAGTGCCTAGGAGAGGGTGTGCGTTAAGGATATTGTAGCTGGGGGCACGGGTTTGAGCCACCCCCAGCCCGATTTTAGCTATTTTTTTGTTAAAATACATTAAATCATTATAGAAATTCATTTAATGCTTTAAATTTATATTAATCATATTGTGAATATTATAATTAACTCATACTTTGTTAAAATTGACACTCTAACTAGTCGTTTTCTGACTCATGATTAAAAACCACACACACACACACACACACACACACATATATATATGTATATATATGTATATATATATTAATTATTAAAAAAAAATAAATTTATAAATATGTTTATGATAAAGAGTTTAATAAGGTTTTTAAATTAATATACATAGTATAATCTTATTATTTGAAAACATGGTTATAAGCTTGAGTATTTTAATAACTGAATGTATATAAATATTATTATTTAATAATTATTACATATTCATTAATTATTATTTACACTATTGATTCAAAGGAGATCGTTATTAACAATAAAAATATGTATTAAAAATATTTTTAGTTTAAAATAAATATGTTAAAACAATCTGTTTATATAATTTCTCAATCAATTTTATAAATATTTATTCAAGTATTTTTATTTATTTTATATAATTAAAATCATATTTATTACGATAAAACTTTGATAATAAATCTAAGTAATAAAAAGCTTTTGTAAAGATTAAACTCGATCATTAAACCCGAACTTCTCTCTAGTTTTGGATTCTTTATTCAATCCATGTTTATTCCGTAAATATTTGTTACTTAGGATTCGCGTCGGTATTTTCCCGAAGTGCGTGATTTCCGCGAATCATCATTCATAATATTTCTCGTTACACTTTTTTCCATCTATCGAGGTGAGTACCACATTGTAAGGCCCCGTTACCGGTGCTTCACATTTGGGCGTTGGATTTACTCATCAACATAGTTTTATTCATCAGAGTTAATAAAAACATACGCAGAATATAAAAACATTCATTAAACATTACATTAATCCCTAACTTGTCTTAAAATAAACATCTTGTCTTTCAAAGTATCATAATATTAAACATAAGCGTCTCGAGTCTTCCGATGCCAGCCTCTTACTCAATGCCACGTGTTCCCTTCAAGAGAGCTGTGTCATCCTACTCACATGCGTGCATACTAAAAGTCAGCTACGCTGAGTGAGTTCTAGTTAATAGCATAACATACTTTACATACATGCATACATACATACTTTCATTGATACTTTCATATTTCAAATTCTACTTTACTTTATTCTATTCTGCCTCGGATATTATTAGGGTCCGATCCCATTTCTGCCTTGGATATTATTAGGGTCCGGTCCTTTTTCTGCCTCGAGATTATTAAAGAGCTCGGTCCCTTTTCTGACTCGAGATTATTAAAGGGCTCGGTCCCTTTTCTACCTTTCTATCTCTTACATTCATTCATAACATACATACATATCAATCAAATTTCATACATAACATCATAACTTGACAGTATGTGCAATATCCGAAGATCGTTCACGTACCGAAAAGCAATCATTCTTACCTATAACATAATCACATAAAGCATACACTTATCACTTAGGATAAATGTATTAACAATCACATCGAGTATGCACACAGCCCTGAAAACATAACACAGAAATGGGGCTAGAAACTCACCTGAATCCTGTTGCGTTCGTCGTTAATTGTTATCCCTTTCTTTAATTATGCACGGCTAACTGTTTAATATATATATATTAATTAACCGTATAATTATTTAAGTTGGTATTTTAAGTTGGGATTGTTTAGTTAGATGGGTTATGGGCTTAAAGCTTGCGGGTTTCGTTAGGTCTGGCCCATCTGTCCATTAAAGCACTTAGGCCCAACTAGGGTCAGGCCCAAACAGAAACTGGTTCAGCCGAGAACTCTTGGCAGATAACCCCTGCTTGACCGAGAACCCATGTTGACCAAAACTCATACCTGACCGAAAACCCGTATCCGACCGAGAACCCATGCTTACCGAAAACTCTAACTGACCGAGGACTCTTGGTGACCGAGAACCCCAATCACCGAGAATCCATTTTACTTTCAGCTCGGATCTTCCTACCTTTAGATCCATTTTAGGCTATAGTAACGATTATCGGTCTGAAATGGCTCTTTTAACTACCAATAACCCAATCCTCCTTAGTCGTTTTACATTCCCTACGTTCCATCATCAAGATCTAGTTCGTTTCTGACATAAAGCTCGAACCTTTAATCCATAAAATGTTCTTTACTAGATTTAGGGTTTCCTTTAATCAAACCGTTCACAACCATAAGTTTGCTACTTTATGATTTGTCTAAGTCCGATCTACTCTAGGTTTGAGTTTCATGATCATTCGTTCATAAAAACGTAACCTTTAAGATCAAAAACATACCTTTATGATGCATCTCAAGCTACGGTTAGGGCTAGTACGTGATCTTGGCCTTTTTATCTTGCTTGTATAACATCGATTTTGTCCAAATAATGTTTGCTTGCCACTAGTAGAAGGTGTGTGTGTGTTTTAAGGTGTAGGCAAGGTGTAGAATGGATGGAAATGGAAAGGATTAGGGTTTAAGGGGGTATTTATACTCCCTTAAGCCCATGGACCTAAGGCCCATCTTTCCTTTTTAGTCCATGATTAATCCATCTAATTAGCCTGCATATCTTTCCCTCTTTACTATTATTTTATTTACTATCTCTAGTAAACTTTTCCATTACGAGAAATATTATATAAAATATTATTATTATAATTTGGGATATTACAAGTCTTCCCTCCTTAAAGAGGTTTCGTCCCCGAAACCTAACTATTATCTAAACAAAGTAGGGTAAAACTTGTTCATTTCTTCCTCGACTTCCCATGTAGCATCTGATCCCTTGCGGTGCTTCAACATCACCTTTACTAAGGGTATAACCTTATGACGAAGTTGCTTCTCCTTTCGGTCCAATATCTCGATTGGTTGCTCAATATAGTTTAACTGTTCATCAACCTCAATGTCCATCAATGGCACCGGCGACGTGTCATCAGCAAGACATTTTCTCAAATGAGAAACATGGAAGGTTGAATGAATTCTATCTAGCTCTTTGGGCAAATCCAGCTTATACGCCACTTCTCCTACACGATCTACGATCTTAAACGGTCCAATGTATCTCGGACTCAACTTTCCCATCTTTCTAAAATGAATGATCCCTTTCCATGGTGAGACCTTGAGCATCACGCTGTCACCAACGTTAAACTCAATCGGACGTCGCCGCTTGTCGGCATACGACTTTTGACGGTCTTGAGCCGCTTTCATTCTTGCCTTAATCTGATCGAACTTTGAAGACGTTTCTTGAACAACTTCTAGGCTTCCCATTTCTTTCTGACCGATCACCCCCCAACATACGGGAGTTCTACATCGTCTACCATACAACATCTCGAACGGTGGCATTCCGATGCTGGAATGGTAACTATTGTTATAGGAAAACTCTGCCAGATGCAGATGCTCATCCCAACTTCCCCCAAAGTCTAAAACAAAAGCACGTAGCATGTCATCAAGGGTTTGGATCGTCCTTTCTGACTATCGATTTAAGGATTGTACGCCGTACTAATGTTCAACCTTGTTCCCATAGCTTCATGGAATCTCTTCCAAAATCTTGAGGTAAATCGTGTATCTCTATCAGACACAATTGATAACGGCACCCCATGCTTGGTTACCACTTCCTTTATAAACAAGCTTGCTAACGTTTCTGACAAGATAGCCTCTCGTATAGGCAGAAAGTGAGCACTCTTGGTTAAACGGTCCACAATCACCTAGATGGTATCATGATGCTTAGCTGTAGGAGGTAGCTTAGTTATGAAATCCATGGTGATGTGTTCCCATTTCCATTCAGGTATTTCAAGCGGTTGCATTTTTCCATAAGGCTTCTGATGTTTGTCTTTGACTTGTAAACAAGTTAAGCACTTACTAACATAGTTCACCACATCAATTTTCATCCCTGGCTACCAATAATCTCTTTTCAGATCTTGGTATATCTTCGTAGCTCCTGGGTGAATTAAATAGTTTGAATGCATGTAAATGGAAGGTACATTAAATAGTTTTACAATCTAGAATTTTGAAAACTAAGATCCCTTTTAAAACAAGTTGAACACCATCCTTTTATACGACACTTAAGTCACTTGTGACTTGGTGTGGAATAGGGTCACCTAACCACATTTAAGAAAACTTGTGATCTTGAGGTGGTTTTACAATACTTTTGGGATAAGGGTCACCTAACCACTTGTATGTGTAAACTCAAACGTGTGTGTAAGTAGGACGACTTGATTTGAAACCATGTGGATAGGGTTACCGACACATGGCGTTCAAAGGTGTTGATGGGATTAAACGTGCCAACTAAACATATGATATTTAACCGATCCCATAAAACTAGAAGTTGCAAAGGGTTGCAATTGTCAAACGTTGACTACCTTGTTAATTTGAATAGTAGGATAAAGGTCACCTAACTACTATTTGAATGAAAAGTTGGATTCTAGATTTTAATCAATAATTGTCTTGGAGACATTAAAGGGTATTAAAGATTAATATATATTGATATCGAAAATACTGAATTGAACTTTGTTAAATTCTTATAGATGGCCGCAAACAATCCACAGAACACTATTATCCCTCATGTGCATAATCTATCACTTAGATCCATTTTGGATTAGGATCGTCTAAACTTTAACAACTTTATGGACTGGTATCAAAACTTGAGAATTGTTCTCAAGCAAGAGAAAAATTCCTATATATTAGACGATCCTATTCCCGATGAACCCAATGTCAATAACATGGATGCCTATGCGGATTGGCTGAAATATACCGAAGATTCGGTGCAAGTTTCTTGCCTCATGTTGGGAACAATGATTCCCGAGATCCAAAAGGATTTCGAGAATCATGGGGCATATGACATGATAACCCAGCTTAAGGAAATGTTCCTTACTCAAGCTAGGGTGGAGCGCTTCGAAACGGTTCGAGCACTTCATGCATGTCATATGGAAGAAACCCAATCTGTATCATCTTATGTGCTTAAGATGAAAAGCCACATTGATTGGATTTGAGTAAAACATTTCTTTAACATTGTCGCCTTGGTCATATAAACAAGGTTCGCATTCATACACTTCAAAAGAATGGTCTTTTGAAATCAAGTGATGATTCATTTGATGAATGTGAATCTTGTTTATTGGGAAAAATGACCAAAGAACCATTTAGTGGAACTAATGAAAGGGCGAAAGACTTATCAGGTATCATACATTCAGATGTATGTGGTCCTTTTAGGACAATGATAAGGAATGGTGAAAGATACTTCATTACCTTTACCGACGATTATAGTCGCTATGGGTATGTGTTCTTGTTAAGACACAAAAATGAAGCCTTTGAAATGTTCAAAGTCTTCCAAAATGAAGTACAAAATCAACTCAACAAAACAATCAAAGTATTACGTTCCGATAGAGGAGGAGAATACCTCAATGATGCGTTTCTAGTACATCTTAGGAGTTGTGGGATTGTCTCACAACTTACTCCACCTGGAACACCACAACATAATGGTGTGTCTGAAAGGAGGAATCGAACCTTGTTGGATATGGTTCGATCCATGATGGTTAGAAGCACATTACCTCTATCATTTTGGGGTTTCGCACTGATCTCTGCTGCCCGTATTTTAAATATGGCACCAACCAAGAAAGTGGAAAGGACACCTTTTGAAATAAGGCATGGAAAGGTTTCATCATTATCATATTTAAGGGTATGGGGCTGTGAGGCTTATGTTAAGATCTACACCCCGGACAAACTTGAAAGTCGATCCACTAAGTGTATCTTTGTAGGATATCCCGAAGATTCGATGAGATATCACTTCTACAATCCAAATGAGCATAAAGTGTTTATAGCTCGCAAGGCTAAGTTCTTGGAAAGAATGTTCCTTATGGAAGGAACTGATAGAACTATGGAACTCGAAGTGGATCGAGAACCACAAGACGATACACGTTTGGTTGACACTAGCGATCAACAAGAGGTTGTTGATAATGATCAATTGGTTGATCAACCCACATAAAACGTTCTCAAATCGGGTAGAATTAGCACCCCACCTGAAAGATATGGATTTTTCATGGATGGATGCTATGTGGTGGATTCTGATGAACCCACTACATACCGAGATGCAATGTCGCAATCTGATTGTGATAAATGGCTGGAAGCCATGAACGTTAAGATGCAATCCATGCATGACAACCAAGTATGGGACCTGGTTGCTCCACCTCTTAATTCCAAACTGGTTGGAAGTAAGTGGGTTTTCAAGAAGAAAACTTATATGCATGGAAACATGGATACTTATAAAGCTAGACTTGTAGCAAAGGGTTTCACTCAAACTCAAGGGGTTGACTATGATGAAACTTTTTCGCCTGTGGCGATGTTAATGTCTATAAGGATATTGTTTGCCATAGCCGCATATTATGACTATGAGATATGGCAAATGGATGTCAAAACTGCTTTTCTAAATGGACACCTTGAGGAAGATGTCTATATGGTTCATCCTGAAGGTTTTGTCGATCCACAACATCCTAATAAAGTATGCAAGTTGAAGCAATCAATATATGGATTGAAACAAGCATCTAGGAGTTGGAATCACCGTTTTGATGATGAAGTTAAGAAATTTGGATTCATCAAAAACGCTGATGAAGCTTGTGTGTATAAGAAAGCTAGTGGGAGCATCATTACCTTTCTGGTGTTATATGTCAATGACATATTACTATTTGGAAATGACCTTCCAACCTTGGAAGGTGTAAAAGCCTAGCTTGGAAGCTGTTTTTCCATCAAAGATCTTGGTGAGGCCGCCTATATTCTGGGAATAAGGATCTATAGGGATAGATCAAGGCGGTTGATAGGTTTGAATCAAAGTGCATACATTGACAAAATCTTGAAAAGGTTCAAGATGGAAAACTCAAAGAAAGGTTTGGTACCTATTCAAGGAGGAACAATGTTGAGTGTTTCTAATTATCCAAGCTCAAAGGATGAGCAAGGCAAAATGAGTGGAATCCCATATGCATTTGCTATAGGATCCATCAGGTATGCCATGATTTGCACCAGACCGGATGTGTCATGCGCTTTGAGCATGACAAGTTGATACTAGCAAAATCCGGGAACTAGCCATTGGATGGAAGTTAAGAGCATATTGAAATACCTTAGGAGGACTAAGGATATGTTTCTTATATATGGCTCTGGTGAGGAGGAACTCGTTGTAAAGGGTTACACTGATGCGAGTTTCAAAACTGATCGAGATGATTCTCGATCACAATCAGGATATGTCTTCGTTCTAAATGGTGGTGCTGTCTCTTGGAAGAGCGCAAAACAAGACGTGGTAGCCTTGTCCACCACTGAATCAGAATACATCTCCGCCTCATTGGCAGCTCAAGAAGCTGCATGGATCAGAAATTTCATTGCCGATCTAGGGGTAGTCCGTACCATTCAGGACCCTCTAGAAATCTTTTGTGACAACGAGGGTGCGATTGCTCAAATCAAGGAACCCCGTGTACATCAAAAGACTAGGCACATTGAGCGGAGATTCAACTACGTAAGGGATGAAGTTGAAAAGGGAAAGATATGTATTCGCAAAGTTCACACCGATCAAAACATTGCGGATCCACTCACGAAGCTCCTTGAAAAGCCGAAGCATGAGGGTCATACTTGTGCCTTAGGACTTCGATATTCTAATGATTGGATTTGATCTATTTTGTATTTGGATATCGGAACAATTGTTATTTTAACTCATTCATATGATTATTGTTTATGATTATGACTTTTGAGTTATGTTCCATTTTAGCATGTTTAAATTCGTGAATAATATGATTATTCTAAACGTCCGAAGTCGATCATAGTTGTGGGAACAAATATGAAAGTAAGACTATTATGAACTTGGATTGGTAGATATTCATAAGGTATGAATATAGCAAAGGGTTTGCTGCCAAGGTTCATAGATATTTATGGGATAAATATTGGATTGACCCGCCCTCAATTTTACTGCATGGAATCCTTGTGATTTGTGATCATATGTAAATTTGAGTAAAGGCGAACTTCATAGTATCCTCCGACCTGAGATACATATTGGGTCTTGATTTTCATCGACTATTATACTTTGACTTAGTTCTTCGCTGCTCTGAAACATGTCAGTACATAAGGCTGAGCTCAAGTGTAGTACAAGGTGATAGTGAGAGACGTATGTAGTCAATAGGGGATTTGTCCCTCTTATTCGTTGAGAGTTAAATGTCTAAGTCCTGAAAAGTTAAATCAACAGATAATGATCACTCTGTGTCTCTGGATTTAACATGACATTTGTGTCAAAAGGATAAATGATAGTTTCACCTAAATCATTTCAAAGTATGGGACTTGAAGGGGATGATGTTATTGAATGGTACTTCGTCATGCGTATTAGGGATAGTAAACCGTTGTTAGGCGGTATTTGCTATTCGCATCAATCTTCTATGTATCTTGTGCAAGTGGGAGATTGTTGGAATCGATCTACCCAAGACACATATTAGAGTTGATGTGGCTAGTACGTATTAATCCAAGTCGGGTCATACCCAATAACAAGCTAGACAAACGCCACGATATTTATTATTAGATATGATCTAGTTAATAAATATCAACACTTATAATATTTGAAAACGGTTTCTAAATATTGCAATAGTGTGTTAATTAAATTATATGGATAATTTATATTTTGAGAGATGTTATTTAAATTGGTTAAATAACATATTGCATGTTACTTATGTTATGTTTTATATCATAAACATTATAAGTAAATAAATTGTAAGTAATAAAAGGGGATTTGAATTTGGGTGGGAAAAATATTTTCCCTCTTCTCTCTCCTCTTTTTGTTTCTTTCAAGACATGCAAGAGATGAATTGGAGGATCATTATTCTTGGGTGAATAATCTCTACACACTCTCTCTCACACACACAAATTTCTTCTCTCCTTCTCTCCATTGCCGAGAACAAGAAGAGAAAGAACAAAAAGGGTTTTGTTATTGCATCAAGTGTAAGGACCCTAGCAACCAAGGCGTTGTTGGAGCTCGTTGGATATACAAGCTTGAGGTTTCCTCCATTGGAAGCTAGCCATTCATATCTTTCATCCTCTTTATCTTTCGTACTTGAAGGTATGATTCATGAAACACCCTATGGTTGTTTTGATAGCATGCATGTCGTATATGGATCCTGGATTTGGTTTAACATAAATGGGTTTATGTGTAATGGTTAACAAGATTTAAAACTTTATTTCCGCTGCGTTTTCCTTAATAAATGGTTATTTTGGACTTTGATAATCTTGCTAAAACCCAACATAAACCCTAATAGATTATCATTTGTATGAATTGCTTTATATAAATGGAAATCTTTTGAGTTATTGTTCGTGTCTGTTACCATTATTAACCTATTAAGCAACAAAACTTTTTTGTTTCTGATTCCGCCGGTAACAAACAAGAATCATTCCTTATTTAGCAATTCGTCATTAACCTTCTTGTCGACACAATATGCGTGGGTTATGACATTGTTATTGAGTATTGAGTGATTATTGGGGACCGACAAGTGGTATCAGAGCTTGTTGATTGCTGATTTGGAAGATTTGTTGCTGATTGAAGATATGAAGAAGAACAATGACGTAAGCAAAGCACTATTCAATTGGAGAGTGACGTCAGCTGCTCTGTTTCTTCTTTTCCGTCCAGATCTACAAAAATCCGGTGTTTTCTTTTTCTTATTTCAGTTAAAGTTTACATCTTTATTGTTATTTCTTGTTCCAATCGGACCAGATTCATCAGATCTGAGGATTTGATAGTCTGATCTGATTATTTTCAATTGAAAACCTGATTTTTACTCTGTTTCCGTTTTTCAAACCATTAAAATGGCTGGTCTTGAAGAACAAGAAGTGTCTACTAACAAAATACCTAGACTCTATGGGCAGGAAAACTTCACGAAATGGAAAGTTCTATTTAAGGGGCTGTGTGTTATAATGATGTAGACATGTGGGATTCAATTCGAAATGGACCACAAGCCAATGATGGTGTTGCTACTGGTGTTGTAAGAGATAGGTTGAGGAAAGCAGATGACAGGGCTTTAGCAATGATAAAGCTAGGATTGTCTTGGGAAATACTTACCAAGGTTGCACATCATCCTACCGCAAAGGAAATGTATGATGCAATTCTTGAAATGTTTGAGGGTAACACTGAGCTCATGAACATAAAGAAGCAAAGACTCAAGCAACAGCTTGAGAGGTTTAAGTACAAAGATGGAGAAAGGTTGAAGTCCATCCTTGAGAGATTCTTGGCAATTGTGAATGACTTTCGAACAACTGACTATGTCATGAATGACTTTGATCTGAATACCAAGCTGCTCAACTCAATGCCTAAGGAATGGTACACTGCCTGCAAATTCAACCTCCAAAAGCCTAATTTCAATGATTTGAAAGTGGATGATGTAGTGTGCTTCCTTCAGGCTGCAGAAATTGAAATGATTGAAAATGAGATGATCAAAGAAGAAAAGCCCTGTTTCAATGTTTCTAATGCATTGATTGCACCCATGGGAAATTTGTCTACCAAGAACCAACAACAAATTCCCATCATTGAGGAACCAACAGAACTTGGTGGTGATACACCTAGATCATTTGTTGGAGGTAGCTCAAGTCATGGAAATCAGACAAGGTTCAATTTCCAACTCATTGAAGAAACTGACACTGCCTCAATGGCAGGTGGGCATGTGCCACACCATGGTGGAAACATTGGTCAAGGAAATGACAATCAAGCACTTTTCTCAATGTTCACTGAGTCATATAATGAATTTGTGGCTAAAAATCTAATCCACACAAGTGTCATCCAAGATGACTTGGAGCAAATAGATGCTGATGACCTTGAGGATATGGATTTGAAATGGCAAGCTGCAATGCTAGCACTAGGAAGCAAGAGGATATTCAATAGAACTGGTAGATCATTGGTCTCTGGGCCAAATGAAAGGATTGGATTTGACAAGTCAAAGGCTATTTGTTACAACTGCCAACAATCTGGACACTTTGCTAGGTAGTGTAACCAGCCCAGAAACTTTCATGTCAATCAGTTTCAAAATCAACAACAAAGAAACCAAATGCAATATCATCAGAATTTTCAGCATAATCAAAATAGAAACAACAACTTCAACAACAACAACAATCCCAACATTAACAACTTTCAACAACCACAAATGTATAATCAACCAGTTGTTCCTCAAAATCAAAACTATCAAAGAAACCAAATCGTTTAAAGATGCATTTTTCTGATGAATTTTAAATGAAGCCCCTTGACCCTGCTAGGGCTGCCGCCCCTAGATCCCCGCTGCCAGGAGGCGTTGCCTCCGGACCCCTATTCGTAGAGGGCTTTACTAACTCAGAAGTAGCTAATTAATACGTATAATTATTACATAGTTAGCCATGCACAGCTGAGGAGATACATTACAGTTTACTAAGAGGGGAACATGACACATATGAGCTAATAGCCCCATTTCTTTTGTTTTAATTTTCGGGACTGTGTGCACACTCCTATGTGTTTTGTTAACACACATATCTTAAGTGGTAAGTGTATGCTATGTGGATACTTAATGAATGATATACGAATATTATAGAAAAGGTAACAGTGTGTATGGATGTATGGAAAGAAGGGACTAGACCATACTAATATCTGAGATTGAAGGGACCAGACCTTACTAATTTCTGAGATAGAAAAGGAAGGGACCAGACCCCGATAATATCTGAGATAGAAGGACAGACCCTACTAATATCTAAGATGGTAGAGATAGTTATGCGTGTAGTATGAAAGTATGAAAGAATGTATGTATGTAAGAAGGAGTGTTTGAATTTATGTATGAAAGAAAGGTAAACATGTTAGTATGTAATATATATTCCTTCGGGTATGTATTTATAAGTATGTGAATGTGATGTATATTGCCTGATTAACTAGAACTCGCTAAGCGTAGCTGACTTTTAGTATGCATGCTGGTGAGTACAACAAAACAGCTGGCTTGAGGAGGGAAATATGGCAGGAAAATAAAGAAGTTGCATCTGAAGAATGGGAATTATGATATTTGGTTATGTTTGAACTTAAAGACATGTTTGAATGTTTGTTTAAACTCTGAGACTTATGTATGAATGCTTGACTTTTATCTATTCCGTGAAAAATTTTAATTCACTATGATATTTAGACATGTGGTTATGAGTAAATCCAACACCCAAAGTAGGGTACCGGACTCGGGGCCTTACACTTTTATCCTTGATCATCTCCGTAAAAATAATTGTCTTTTATTTGTGTCTTTTAAATTAATATGAAATTTACCTGTTAAACCAAAACCACTATGATGTGCACTTCTGCTTAAAATAAATACAATGATTGAGTTGTACAAATCAAATAAGTATGTCCGTGGATATACTTGGTTCTTACCCATACTATAGTACAAATACGATAAATACACTTGCCGATTTGCGTGTGGTATAATTAAGACAAAAAATCATTTTATAAATTTAAAACTCGATTTTGTGTGATGCAAAACATTTTGAAATAACAATTTTTTTACCACTACGAACACACATCAATATACAAGTAGTGTAATTATGTAATTGCATTGTAATGTAATTACATTATGTTGTAATTACACTAAACCAAAATTACACTATTTTGTCTATATAATTACACTACTTGATTCTCAAAGTTAGCATGTTAATTTAATTTGTACTTGATCTAAATCCTATAAATATATATATATATATATATATATATATATATATATATATATATATATATATATATATACATACATATATATATAGAAAGAGAGAGAGAGAGAGAGAGACAGAAATGTTATAATAAGAAGTAGATTTTTCCTAAAAAGTATAGGAAGTGTGTTTTCACCATTAGATATAATAAAACAAACCACACAATAAACACACCGGAACTAAAATAAATCAAACCGCACAATAAACAAACTTTCCATATCAACCGTCAGATTAACATATCTAACGCATCAGGTTACTTCTTACACTTCTTAGACACACTCCACTTCTTATAACCCCTTCCTACATATATATATATATATATATATATATGAAAAAAAAATTATTACAATTAATGAAATGTGATGCGTGCAGTTTATAACTTTAACATGTTGATTGAGAAATATGCATGAAAAACGATGATATAATGTTTTCTTTCTTTTTTGTATTCATAATTATGTGTCCAAACGTTAAATTGTACTGTATTTTTGATTTTATCATAAAAGTATTTCATTTCTAGTTTTATCTGGTAAAACACCCGATTAATGACTAATATACAAGCTTATGATTTTTCTGATGAGCATTAAAAGTTTTAATTGATATATCCGACTTTGTTAAAGTTGAACTACAATTGTCATGGATCAAAATATTTTAGGTTTCACGTTAAGTTAGATTCATATTTGTAATTATGATTTTCTTAATTTTATCAAGATTATAAAACAAAATATCACCAAACAAGACTCCATACTTATATATAAATAGGAATACGAAGAAATAGATTGTACTCTTGACTATCCACAAATACAAACCCTAATTAAGTACCCTTTTCGGTTCATGGCGCACCTAACTTGAATCATGTCTATCCCAAACCCTAATGCATACATATATCACGGTATATAATTCGAGCTGCTTTGTTGGGTTGGGTATGGGATATCAAAAGGATCCATTGAGTCGAAAAGGTCTTGTGCAACAATATAACCGGAGTTCTCCATACTATGAATTGGAATTTCATTTGGAATTCCACCCTTGTGTGGTTTATTATTGTTGATCGGTTCTGGTAAACCGAATGCACCCGAACGCGTCCAATAATCGTTCCCGGAGTCAAATTTAGGGACGTAAGAATTGTTGAGAGAGTCATCAAATAGGAATGATGATGATGATGATGACGGGGGGCCAATCATCTTTTCACTTGCCTTCTTTTGGTAGATCCGACAAAGAACCCAGTCATCTACTTGTTAACAAAATACAAACTGAGTTCTATATATTGTTCACCTATGCGATCGTTTGTGTCAGGACTTTACTTACCATTGAACTGTTGTTATCAATTGCTAAATGTTCAGTTAACTGATATTCATGCATGATCCAATCAGATTTTTCCCCTGTCGGAGCATTAGCGGTGTAAAAAACCATCGCCTTCTTAACCCCACGCTTCCGACTCCCGGACACGATATCTTTATCCGTTCCGGTGGCCTTCCAGTAACCCGACTTGGTCATTCGATTAGGACGGGTCCCATTTTGGTATTTTCGATCTCTCCGACAAAAAAATACCATGCCTTTCCTCCAAATAATGCCTTACCAATCACCAATTAAATGATTTCACAATTAATTAATTAGTTTTGTCACAACTGGATCAAAATGTTAGTAAAAAGAATAAAAATATGTATAATCAACACACTTACTCGGTAAGTTCCACGGATCAACCTTATACAATTCAACGTCTCCGATTATCTTAACACCATATTCCACGCCTGCTATTTTTCGATAAAGGTAATTTAGAAGCTCGTTGTCAGTGGGACTAAACCGAAATCCCTCTTGTAAGTTCATCTGTGTCATCTGATTAGTCAATGGGAGCTGGACTTCCATTTGTTTAACTAGATTTTTCAGGGCATGAGATAGAGAAATATGTTCTACAAAAAGTAAGAAACGGACAGGTATTTATAGGAGTGGAAGATGTCTCTAGGATCAGGTGCATGAACCCATACCAAATTGAGATCTTCATCGTACACGTGGAGTTTTTCTTATCGTAGATGTATAACTAACCGATAATAATATGTTGATGTAATTAAATTGTAATTTGGTTACGGAAAGATATTAAGTTGAAAGATAAATAGTAGGAAAAATTTAATAACTCAACAAACCATAATAGCGATTGACGTAATTTACTCTAAATAGAATGTCATATTAATTAGGTTCGTGAATAGTGGAATAAAGTGAATATATAATTTAATGTATGAAAGAAAAACAATACTTTTATTAAAAATAAATACGAACTAGTTGACAAAACCCGCGTGTTCCGACAGCGATGCAATGAGAACCTAGTTAGTATAGATTCGGTTAACTACGGTACTGACACTTGCTATATAAAATACAAGAGTAAACCCAAAAAAATAAATTAGCCTATGACCAAAATAATATTGACATTCGTATAACTTACAGTACCGAATTATAACATATTTCGATTATAATTCTATTTTCAACAATATTTATACTGAAATATCTTGATAGAGAGAGAGAGAGAGATAGAGAAGTTTGTGTTCGGTATCATTTTTAAAGTCAACGAACGTAAATAAGTAGAGGAATATTATATCAAATGGAAACTAAATTTGTTAAAACCGTATATTATTTAATGTCTAATGGTTGGAACTGAGACTAAAAAATAAATATTTTGCACATATACCAACCAATATTAATACGTAATATAATCTAGTATAAAAAACACAGGTAATAATTTCATATTATATTTTATTTAAAGATATTATAGAAAAATACAAAACTCATTTTCTCCATAAGTTAGTATGAAGGTAATACACAAGATGTCACCACATTCACCAATCAAAGTTTTATTGTGTATAATTAGGGTTGGCAACCGAACAACATCAGAATATCTAAAATCCAAAACAACACATAGACGTATTAGTTGTGGAATTGTGTATGAGATTAGTATTGAAATTTGGATTGTATAAGATCGGTATCGGATTAAGAGATACATCGCCAGATTTCATGAAAAGTTAGGTTTTTTTTTTCCATTGACTCTTACCGGTTAGTGTTTCATTCTAGTTCGTTCATTAGTCGAATATAACATCCTGACTCTTAAGTAATTAATAAAGAAATTATTAATTTAAATAAGAACTTTTGGAGAGGATTAGGATGTAAACGATGGCCTTAAGGGTCTATGGGCTTGAGGGTATAAATAACCCTTACATCATTTTACACGTTCAAACCTACACACGCTCCGCTATCTATATTCGGTTTTCATCAACACGAAATCATCATCTCGTGCAAGGTCGAAGGTGACTGAGTTGTAAATCTTCATTAAAACGTTAGAGATTCTTCAGGAATTAGCCTATTTCAAGATCCAAGTTCAAGTTGAATCTCGTGTGAGTTTAAAGGTGTTTTCTTAGCCTATAAATTAATACTTGTTTTTAGTGTTGTATCCGAGAAAGTTGTTTAAGGGTATACTAGACACTTAAGATTAGTAAAGTTGGAAACTTGATAAAAACAATGAAGTCTATCTTCACCCACAAAAGATCAAATTTGAGCATCCACATCCGAAAATAGCTTAGTTCATAAAAAGTATCCACATTCGTAAAACTAAACTAACGTAAATAGAAACCGCATATGCAAGCGAAACAGTTTGCGGATGGTATAGTTTGCGAATGGTCTGATGATAACAATTAACGAATGGGAGTGCCTTGCGAATGTGATAGTTTGTGGATGATGACCATTAATGAATGTGAGAAGATTTTAGATGATGACCGTTTACGAATAGGAGAAGTTTACAAATGTGAATGATTTAGTAAGAAGTGTTAAGGTTGTTCTAATGCTTAGATCTTGAACATTTGTTCAGGAATCTAAACGTTCAAGAACTCTTTAGTGTTCTAAGCAAGCCCGCTGAGTTTCTAGACCCCTTTCTTTGATGTTTTGGGGATGTGTACACTCTTATTAAATGACTTGAATGGTAATGTTTTATGCCATATGCATGAGAGTTCATTAATAACTAATGTAAATGAAAGGTAACATTTAAAGTAAAGTTAAGTTATCTAAAGTATTTATACTTATCTATCATGGAATGAGTATGTGTATAAGCTGGTATAGGGGAGGATTGTGAACCTTGTACGCACCATGAACATGAATTTGACTGTTTTCATGAACATATGGAATAAATGTGAACCTTGTACGCACCTTGATGTGTAAATTGGCACACAGAAGGGTTGTGAACCTTGTACTTGCCATGAATGAAGAACATAAGGAAGGATTGTGAATATTGTACCTACCATGAATGTGTAAGTTGGCATAGCGATGGACTGTGAACCTTGTACGTGCCATGAATGGTGAGCATTTGGAAGGACTACAAACCTTGTAAGTTTATGACAACCATGAGTATAGGGATAGACTACGAACTATGTACGTACTCATGGTTTGTATGTGTAAGTTATGAACATGAATGTGTTAGGAATGTTAAGTTAAGTTAAGTTAAAGTCGTCCTTGATAGGTTAGGTTACAAAAATTATGTGTATTTTATAAAATAAATGTTAATGAATGTGTAAAGGTATCATGTTAGCCTATGTTTAAATATAAATCACTCGGGGTAGCTGACTTTTAGTATGCACGCAAGTTCATGTTGATTGAGTTAATGCTTGAAGGAATTGTGGCAATCCTTGAAGACCAACCTCCATTCAAGTTTTTATTTATGTTATGTTTTAAAAAGGCAAGATGTATTAAGTTTTGAGTGTTTTCAATTCCACTTCAACAGTAAGGTTCTCTCATGATAACGTTGTTCATGAGTGAGTATGACTGCTTCGAGGTGATCAGATATGGGGTCTTACAAGTTTGTATTGAAGGATAAGTTTGAAAGATTTATGCATCTTTAATGTTTAGACTCAGACTGATAATGGTACCAATCAAGATACCCGAATGGATAGGTGGATTTCACTCAAGAAACCTCAGGTATTAGGGAATTTAGTAGTAGTTTTAGGTGGTTGAACGCTGAAAGAGAGAATTTGGTTTGTTGAAAATTCTTTCTTATTTTTAATTGCCTTTAAGGTGAGTTCATACTTTTCATTACTTGTTTCAAGAATAAATTACAAACGATTTTCATTACTTATTTTCGAGAAGAAAACACCATTGTTTCATATGCTTGGTTTCGGGAAAGAACGCATTCGCAACATTTAGATTTAGTAGGTATATATATATGTGTGTATGTGTTTATGTGTGTATGTGTGTGTGTGTTACTTGTGTACTAGATACATTATATCACTAAAGTTCTCACATTTTTGAACCGTTATAGAGGGGATTCTTTTAGGGTAATATTGTGTAGTACTACTAAGTTTGACAAACCCCACCCGGTGAGTTCTCTCTTGGATGACAAACGGCCGTAGAAATTGGTGTATTATTGACCAATCGTGTAACGCTAATGTTTGTGATAGACCTGGTAAGAAGGCAACAACATACTCAATAGTCTTTTTCGGTTTAAACGTCTAGCAACTTGAAAATCGATTAGCTACTCAGATTGTAAGTCCTTTAGACAGATCTTTCAATGTGATATCAACGATCTCGTTGCTAAGCGGAAATTAACAAGAGATGATTCAATGTTAAACAATTAAGCACATGAAGAACACAAGGAGAATGCTTCAAAACACACGTATATTACGTCTGGTGCTTAAGCACAATATTACACTGATATCTTGTTCACCAATGTTATGAACGGACGACCTTACAATAACCTAAGTACATGTATATATAGGCACTACACCTAAGCCCAACACAAACCAAAAGCCCACCGAGATCCAAGAGAGATCAGTTTACATATAAGCCCAAAACAAAGTACAAACCAAACTAATACTAGCCCAACAATCTCCCCCTTGGTTTGTATCTTCATTTTCAATCGTGCTCAAGAATATTCGCTTCTGCTTCCTTGTAAGCGCCAGCCCATAGACCTGTTCTGATAATCGACCCCACCATACTTGTATACGCTTTGGCAGTTGGCTCGAAATACGGTTCAGCCATGATTTGAAATTCGCTAAGAGTCTTAATATCTTTCTCGCCAAACTTCAGCAAATCACGTGGATCAACTAATCTAAACTGACCTTTTCGTAGACGAACGATGACTATTGCTGTCTCACCGTCCAGAACTTAATCTCATCCAACGCACCATCGGGAATTCTGATAGATAACGACTTGCTTTCTTTGTGGCTGGCCACATTGCTTTAACCATCATTTTTCCCGTTTTTGGATCTCTTACCCCTTGTCTTTCTTCAAGAAAGATTCTGCAGTATTCATATCTGGGAACCCCCGATCCACTTGACTTCTTAAAAAGTTCGAGAAATCTATAGCTCTTTTGTCGTTGTTGGGGTTGTGGAAAGGAGCATTGATTAAGTCTCTAAGATCTACTTTCGTCCACGAACCAAAATCTTTCATTTTCCTGTAATATTCGGTATTCCCAGACCTTCTTTTGACCCACCACATGTCTTTGTCAATATCAAAATGCCAAGACACCATGCCTGATCGATCACCGTATTCGTCAGAAAAACCCTACTGAAGTTCAAGAATCAACTTATCAAGGTGATCAGAAGACTCCACGTTTTGGTTTGAATTCTTCTTAATCATAATCTTCTTTTGAAGTCTTTCACTTTGATCGGCTGTCTTCTGAGTGGCAGCAATGTATTGTTCCAGTGTCTTAGAAGCGTCAATGTTAGAAGCAGGACGCGCACTGGAGCTGCCACCTTAACTATCAGTAGGTGTCTTTGCAGCAACGTCTTCACCTTTTTTGAATTCATTTCCAAACCTTTGAATAAGCTTTTGTTGGAGGTCTAAGTATATAGTGGTGAGACCACCCATTTTAGCTTGAAGTTTATTGATCTTTAGATCTTTATCAGTGTTGTTGGCTTCAAGCTCTTGGATGCGTACATCCTTCACAACCGAGTCTTGTTCAAGTTCAAAGGCTCGTCGTTGTAAGGCCTGTATATCAACCGGTTCAGAATCAAAGGTGATCCCCTTGCCCTTATCTTGCATAAATTTATCTTACATGGCAAGAATGTGAGCAATCTTGTCAGCAGCGCTGGAGCTTGACTGACCAATCGGGTTAGACGATCCAGATGGCTCTTCAGCATATTGAATATTTGCCTCAAACTTGAACTCATGAGCAATATCATCAAATATCTATTCTTGAGTCTGAGGATCAGCAGTTGATGGACTTGTATCAATATGAGTCTTAGTACGTTCCGACTCATGTTCTTGTTGTTTGCTCAATGGTGTAGTGTCAGTAACCAACAAACCCGGTCACGGATCATTCTTTATTCTTTTTCGTGGAATGAGATCGGTGGCTAGTTCTTCAGGAAGATCTTCATGTTGTATCGAAATAACTGATTGAGGAGGTTTAAATGCAGTTGACTGGAGCTGATCTTTAAACATCTCGAAGTCTTTCAACTAATCAGCCATAGGGATAATATGTTCTTCTTGGTGTTCAGTCTCCATGTGTTGTAATGAGAACTTTATGGCTCATCTTCGTCAGAAATAGTCTCATATGAAGCAGTGAACCTCTGAGCAAGTGTCACAAGCTCATCAGCAATCGATGCACTGCCACCAGCAGGAGTAACCTCGGTTTCAGCAAACTTCCCAAACTTGACAAGTTTGTGAAGGCCTTTGTATACGACTTTTGCTCCCTTTCGAGATTGCTTCATCAACCCACATATGTTGGGGCCCATAGCTTTCAAGTTGAGCGTTTCTACAGATTTGACAAGATCAGGGTAGTGTGAGTCAAAAATCATCTGTAGAAACCTCGGGTACATCAAAAACATCTCCTTATTCTTTCCCTTGAGATTGCTCATCATCTCATCGAACACAAAATTGGAGTAATTGTAATTCCAGTCCATGATCAGAGCAAACACAGCCGGCATCTGAATGCGGCTAATCTCGTCTGAGCCTCCTTTTCGTCCTAAGACACACGTGAAAAACGTGTGAATCAAAAACCTCCAGTAAGGATGGAAAAGTTTCTTGATAGCTGGAGGGTAAGATCCTTCATATCCCATTCTTAGTGTAACTTTAGCAACGACATCAGTGGGATATTCAGTCAGATAGTCGGGTTGATCGCTGAATAGTATAACTTCACGAATGATGGCCTCTGAAATAACCACAGGCTTCTTTTGAATCTTAGAGTCAATTTTTACGACTCCCCCGGCACCCCGTTGATTAATGGAGGCGTTGTTCCAGAACTCCGTTACCATCTTTTTGCAAATAATAGGAGTTTCTCGTATAGCGTGAGAATCCTGCACGTGTTGAGTCCGACAATCATGGATTTGAATTCTTTGTGTACCAGAGGTGGATCATATAAGCATCCGGAAATATAGTGTGTATCTACAAACTTCAATGGTGCTTGATCAGTCATGACTGCAACAATCGAGCCAAGTTAATAAAACATTCACTTAAGTTAACAATTACTCAATATTATAAATACAAATATCGAATTGACTAAAGAACATGGACCAAGAATGTTAATATAGATAATATTGGTCATTCAATGTAAATTAATATCAATTTTAATAAGTTTTCGGTCCAAAATTGAGTTTCCTGTCCAAATAATAGGTTTTCAGTCCAAAGGTTGTGTTCTCTGTCCAAAAAAGTCCAAATCCACCGAGAACAAGAGTTCTTGGTCACTAAGTATAGCTTCTTGGTCAACAAGTCAACTGAGAACCCTTGACATTTCAAATGAACTCAAGAGTTCTCTGTTTGACCACAGGTTTCACTCAAACGTCCCGAGAACCCGAGATATTTAGATCTCGGCCAGGAAAACCCTTTGGGTTTCTCTTCAAAATCTGGGTCATCATCTCCACAACGTCAAAACCACCATTTTTGATGAAACCTGCAACCTCAAACACTTAGGGGCTGCTTGGCAAGTGTTGAGCCATTAAGTGCTGAATCAATAAGAGGTCTAGAAAGTGTGTGTAAACAATAAGTAATGACTTGCTTTGTGAGAGCTCGGTTTCTAAGACGAAGGCTAAGAACTATCTACTAGAGGGATTGAAAAGATCGAGGGTAATTTCTAAGTCTTGATGGACCTTTCTTATTATAGGCCAAAGGAATAGCTAAGGACTTCTTCCCTTATTCTCATCATGGGGTAGCTCAGGAACTATAGAATCTCTCAGGAGTTGAATGATTAAAAGAATCTGAACCAATAAAATGTTGTTTGTTTGCACCTCTGAATGATTGCGCAGAGTGACTATTTTACCCCTCTAAACTATTTATGATGAATGAAATATATCTGCTTAGTCATAGCTCCTAATAATTGTACATAATAACCAAAACATTCATTATAACCAACCAAAATAAATTTTAAAACAAACTTTCATTATAACCAACCAATGTTAAATAGATTTATACACTTGAAAACAATATTCCATCAAATGATTCAAACATTAGTACACCACCAAGTTCACAAGCTTCTTTAACACCATCAATAGTTAGCACATCAAAACCAAAAGTAAATGCACAAGTGAATGAAGTTTCTTCAGTGAAAATAGTTCACGCCATACCAGCTAGTGAGCAATCCTAAACCTGAGTATGTCATCTTTCATTCATGTTGTACCGTGTTATGAATCCACACTCCTAAAAACAGCCATTTCAGCCACCGGATTTTGGATAAGCAGGCCATTTATCATTTTCATCAACCATTGAAGTCATGCTAGCAAGCAGGAAGAGAAATATTAATTATGTTGATAACAAAATAAATAAGATCTCTTAAATGATTAATAAATGAGGGTGTTGAGTCAAGATTTGACCTAAAAATGATCATAAGGAAGATTGGAATCTTCTCAACCTCCTTAGAAATCTCTAAGTATGGAACCGAGCACACCTGAGATATCCGAGCAGGGTTTTACTTAGCCGTGCATGATATTTTGCCTATCGGGCAGGGTTACCTTCTTGAAGTCTTCTTTAGTGATAATCCGAGTAGGGTTCACTACATCTAGCAAAGTTGTTCTTCTAATCGGGCACAGTTTGCTACTTGCAAACCCTTGACTGAACCAAGCTCTTGAAGCCAGTCATTGGAAGATCTAGAAAGGTTTGCTTAATAAAGTGGAAACCAGGCAAACTTGTTGAAAGTTATCAAGAAGTATTCTTACTTTCTCGGGCAAAGTTCAACTCAGAGCAAGCTACAGTGTACCGAGCACACAATTGTTGCTTAATAAGTTATCGAACAAATGAGTTGAAGGGATTCTTGAAGAACATTATGGTAGGAGGATCATTTCGGGCAAAGTCTGATATGGTCAAGAAGATTGAAGTCTACCCAGTGAGTAGTTTGGTAAAATACTCTAAGTAAAGTCTACCTGGAGAACTGTACCCGATCACACTTCAAGGTTACCAGGCCTATTAGTAAAGGCAGAGCATAGAGTCTACTCGGAAAAGACAACTGCTACAAAGCCTACCCGGAAGACTTGTTTTACACTTAGTATAGTTTTGAATATGTAATATGAATATGTATCAATCATTAGGGTTTCTAGAAGGAATGACAGCTGTCAGGAGGTGACAGACCTATAAAAGGAATAATTTAGGGCACGCCTCCAGACTTACAAGACGGAATACGGATTTGCTTTTACACATTTTGGATAAGAACGAATATTCCCGATAAAGTGTGACGGTTGTCCTAGGTTATCATTGAATACACATTCCGACAAGAAACCCTAATCGATTATCATTTGTATGAATTGCTTTATATAAATGGAAATCTTTTAAGTTATTGTTCGTGTCTGTTACCTTTATTAACCTATTAGCAACAAATCTTGTTTTTTCTGATTCCTCCGTTAACAAACAAGAATCTTTCCTTATTTAGCAATCCGTCATTAACCTTAATGTCGACACAATATGTGTGGTTTATGACATTGTTATTGAGTATTGAGTGATTCTTCGGGACCGACAAGTGGTATCAGAGCTTGTTAATTGCTGATTTGGAATATTTGTTGCTGATTGAAGATCTGAAGAAGAACAATGACGTAAGCAAAGCACTGTTCCATTGGAAAGTGACGTCAGTTGCTCTATTCTTCTTTTCCGTCCAGATCTACAAACATCCGGTGTTTTCTTTTCCTTATTTCAGTTAAAGTTTACATCTTTATTATCATTTCTTGTTCCAATCGGAACAGATTCATCAGATTTGAGGATTTGATAGTCAGATCTGATTATTTCATTTGAAACTTGACATTTACTCTGTTTCCATTTTTCAAACCATCAAAATGGCTGGTCTTGAAGAACAAGAAGTGTCCACTAAAAAAATACCTAGACTCTATGGACAGGAAAACTTCACCAAATGGAAAGTTCTATTTGAAGCGGTTGTGTGCTACAATGATGTAGACATGTGGGCTTCGATCAAAAATAGGCCACGAGCCACTGATGGTGCAGCTACTGGTGCTGTAAGAGATAGGTTGAGGAAAGTGGATGACAGGGCCTTAGCAATGATAAAGATAGGACTGTCTTGGGAAATACTTACCAAGGTTGCACATCATCCTACCACAAAGGAAATGTATGATGCAAGTCTTGAAATGTTCGAGGGAAACACTTAGCTCAAGAACATAAAGAACCAAAGGCTCAAGCAACAGCTTGAGAGATTTAAGTACAAAGATGGAGAGAGGTTGAAGTCCATCCTTGAGAGATTCTTGGCAATTATGAATGACCTTCGAACAACTGACTATGTCATGACTGATTTTGATCTGAATACCAAGCTGCTCAACTCAATCCCTAAGGAATGGTATACTGCCTGCAAATTCATTCTCCAAAAGCCCAACTTCAATGATTTGAAAGTGCATGATGTAGTGTGCTTCCTTCAGGCTGCAGATATTTATATGATCGAAAATGAAATGATCAAAGAGGAGAAGCCCTGTTACAATGTTTCTAATGCATTGATTGCACCCATGGGAAATTTGTCTACCAAGAACCAACAGCAAATTCCCATCATTGAGGAACCAACAGAACATGGTGGTGATACACCGAGATCATTTGTTGGAGGTAGCTCAAGTCATGGAAATCAGACAAGGTTCAATGTCCAACTCATTGAAGAAAATGACACTGCCTCAATGGCAGGTGGACATGTGCCACACCATGGTGGAAACATTGGTCAAGGAAATGACACTCAAGCACTCTTCTTAATGTTCACTGAGTCATATAATGCATTTTTGGCTAAAAACCTAATCCACACAAGTGTCATCCAAGATGACTTGGAGCAAATAGATGCTGATGACCTTGAGGATATGGATTTGAAATGGCAAGCTGCAATATTAGCACTGAGAAGCAAGAGGCTATTCAATAGAACTAGTAGATCATTGGTCTCTGGGCCAATTGAAAGGATTGGATGTGACAAGTCAAAGGCTATTTGTTACAACTGCCAACAGCAAGGACACTTTGCTAGGGAGTGTAACCAGCCCAGAAACTTTCAATTCAATCAGTTTCAAAATCAACAGCAAAGAAACCAAATGCAATATCATCAGAATTTTCAGCAGAATCAAAATAGAAACAACAACTTCAACAACAACAACAATCCCAACTTCAACAACTTTCAATAATCACAAATGTATAATCAACCAGTTGTTCCTCAAAATCAAAATCAAAACTACCAAAGAAACCAATTCCGTCAAGCTGCTCAAAACAACCTCAACAGACCCAATCAATCTCCACCAAGGAATCAAGGGAATGTAGCTCTTGCTGTACAACAAGATGGTGATTTTGACTGTAGTAATCATGAAGATGACATCAAAGCTGCTAATGTTGCATTCATGGCAAAGATTGAGAATGAGGCTGGAACATCATCTTCTCAGATACAATCACCTATCACTGACTTAAATGAAACAATTACTGCTTTGAATATAAAAATAGGCAAACTAGAGAGTGAGTGTTTCAGAAAAAAAAAAGCATCATAAATGGGCATGAAGTAACTGATGCTGTTAGTGAAGAGAAGATCAGAAGTTTAGAAGATGATTGTGTAAGTAGCTATAGAGCTCAACAGAGGTATTGTACTGAAATTGAAGGGTTAAAGAAGATGTTGATTGAAGAATAGGTGAAGAACACAAAGCTTGTTGGGCCTATTTTTGTGGTTTGAGCTTGTTTGCATTCAGTTATAGTTATTTGGACTTGGGTGTTTGGATGCATATGTAAACCGAGAACACTTAGGTGTTCTCGGTGGGCTTTTGGTGTTTGGGCCGGCTTACTGTTTACCTTGTCTATATATATTCTAGTCATGTATAGGGTAAAGGTTGCTGATTCCGAGTTGATGTTGAAGTATTGTAAGTGCTTAAGCACCTGACGTATTCAATAATATACGTGTGTTTTGAAGCAAATCGTGTGTCATTTACTTGTTTTGTATGTGTTCTTGATTCATCGAATATTGATATTCCGCACCAATATTCGTTTGGTTGATATCATATTGTAGTGATCCAGATTCGGGACTTACAATTGGTATCAGAGCCTTTGACGAATTCAGGCTCGTTATTGTGGTATCAACGATTCAAGAATATCACTTGCAATGTTACAAGGTGTGTTTCCGGCGAATTGTTCATCGGAGAAGAAGAGAGGGTAAGGTTTTGGTAAAGATTGGACTTAATTTGGAAACTAAATCAAATCCCATTTTATTGGGAAGTTTGTTACAGTCTGGCTGACCATTGGGTGTGAAAAACATTAGTTCTCGGCTGAGCAGTGTGTTCGGTGATTATCTGTTCTCGGCAACTCGTAGTTCTTGGTGACTGATCTTTTCGGTGACTGAGTGTTCTCGGCCACTGTCAGTTCTCGGTCAATTGATTTGGTCAACAAGGGCAGTTCTCGGTCAACAAATTGTCATCATCTTGAGTTCTCGGTCAAAGGGAGTTTTCGGTCAAAAGTTTGGTCAACAAGAGTAGTTTTCGGTCAAAGTTTTGGTCAGCTTTGTGTTCTCGATCAGCCCAAAATTTTTGCTCTCTGCCCAGTCTGTTGGTTTGGGCTTATCTTATTGGACCAAAAATAAATCAGTAACAAATTTAACATGGCCCAATTAACAAATGGCAGCAGCTCCATCAACTCGTCTCTTCACCAAGAGCTTGATTCCATCATGGGCACTGCTACTCGCATACCTCGTTTATTGTCCCACGAGGGGTTTAGTGAATGGAAATTCCGCTTCGAACATTATGTCAAAATGAAAGATGCAAAAATTTGGAGAAGCATTCTAAGGGGACCCCAAGTGATCACTTATCAAAGAGAAAATTCAACCGAGGTTCTTGTAAAGCCGGTTGCTCACTATGATGATGATGATTTTGCTAAGGTTGAAGAAGATGAGAAAGCTCTTTCAAATCTAACCATGGCACTTGCACCCGAGATTGCTCTTCAGTTTAGAGAACTCCGAACAGCTAAGGAATTGTGGGCCGCACTGATAGAGGTTTATGAAGGAAATGAGGCTATGAAGAGAAGTCGTCAAGACCTGTTGCGAAAAAAGTTTAATATGTTCAATCATGACTTGGGAGAGACATTGGATTCCCAACTTCAAAGGTTTATATCTCTCATAACTGAAATGAGATATGCAGGAATTTTTCTGCAAACCTCAGAAATTAACAACAAGGTGGTGAATTCTCTGCCAAAGAATTGGGACATGAATGTAGCAGTTATCAAAAATACTAAAGATCTTAATAGAATGAGCATAACTGAGATGATTGCTACCATTAAAGCCTGTGATATGGATGATAAATAACGGGCAATAAATCATGTCAGTTCTTACAGTGCTATAGGATATAACGCTGCGTCAAACAGTGCCCTCATGTCACAAGATAGTTTCTCTTTGTTCAAGCCCACCCAACAACCACCTCAGGGAAACTTTCAGATGTTCTCATCTACCCTTTGTCAATCATCGTCATCCAAATCACCCAACTCAGCCCCAGTATTTTTCACCAAGTCTGGTCAGTCTACAAATGATTCTGGAAAGACCACTTCTAGTCAGAACCTCAGCCAGATTCCCATCATACCAAAAGAAACTCAAGAGAATATCGCATTAATGGCGGGATTTATGAATTGTTACCATGCATTTTTGGCCGGAGATTTGGTCCAACCCTTGGCTGCTACTGAATTTGATCAGATTCATCCTGACGATGTTGAAGAAATAGACATCTCGTGGCAAATTGCCATGGTGGTTTTCCGTGCTAAGAAGTTTACCAAAAGGACGGGTAGAAACAACTGGAACATGCCAAATAATCAAAAACTGGGTTTTAACAAGGAGACTCTCAGGTGTTACAACTGTCACGAGCCAGGTCATTTTACTCGTGAATGCACTAATCTGGCTAAAGATGGGAATACGGAAAGGGCCTTGGTTCCAACTGGAATGCTCGGGGTGAAACTAGAGGGAGTTCGGGAAATGGTGAAAGAAGTATGGTTGCTCAAACATTCTCGTGGGAAGGTCAGATGGTTGCGCTAAACATTGGAAATCAGACTGCAAATATTGCAACTGTTGAAGACTCGGAAGAAGAAAACATTGCTGAGGAGAAGGTCAAGGAGCTCCAGTTTGCATACATGGCATTCGCTTCTCCAGATTCGTCTGAGGTACATTTTCAACCATGCTCTTTAAATTGTGGTGAGAAAGTAGAAATGTATAAACTTCATAATGACAGTTTAAGTAGAGACATGGAAAGAATAAAATCAGAATGTTTCAAACTTAAGAAAAATGAAAAGGGATTTTTAGACAAAATTGAATCTCTGAACAAGGACATTAAGAAACTTAAATCTGATTTTGGCATAAAGAGCTGTCACCACCGTGATGCCAAACAAGAAATTGTTGAGTTAACTGCTAAACTGGAAGCTTCCAAGTTAGAAATTTTAAATCTAACTAGTAAGTTTGTAAAGACAGAATTTAAGAAGGTTCCAGTAAAGTAGTCAACTCGATGATTGAAAACCAACTATGGTGGAAAGAAAATGAAGGGGAGGGGATAGGTTTCAATCAAGTTCCCCCACCATGCAATCACAATTATGTCCCTACTCCTGTCACCAAAGAACAAGAAGAAAAGATAAAGGATATGAAGTATGGTAAACAAGACAAAGGTGATGGAACCAGCTCTACTGATGTTGGTTCGTCTATTTTAAAGATGAACGATTCTAACGTGTCTACTTCATGTGCAGAAAAATTAATTGTGAATGAGTGGACTGATGAGGATGACGACCCTTGTTTTGATTTTGATAATAATTTTGTTTCTAATGTTTCTTTAGAACTTCCTGATTTAAATTATGTTATTCCGACTGTTTGTGTGGGCTCTATTTTAAAGAGCAAGGATACTTGTGTGATTGATTCGGTTGAAACCTTAAATTCTAATAATGTGATTTCTAATAAAAACAAAATTTCAAAAAATTCTAAAACATCAGAAAAATATGTTGCACCTAAGTTTGTCAAGGAGGGATGCTCTAAAGACAAACAAGGTGATAAGTTAAAAAGGCAAAATGTGAATTCTCGCAAATCTAAACAGACTAGTCCACACAACCAGTCCAGACAAGGAGCTGCCTAGAGTGAATTTTTCATAAAACGTCAGACATGTTTTAACTGTGGCACTCCTGGTCATATTGCCAGAAATTGTCCACATCGTCCGTACATTCCATACTACGGATTTTATCAAAGGAATATGCCATATTTGCCTCATAATGCATATAGGCAAGGGTTTAGACATTATTCGGCTAGTTCCTTTAACAATGATTGGAATCGAAACAAATCTGGCAGGTTTAGTCCTCATCAGACCAAACCCAACATGATCAAAAGAAGGGTTAGTAAAGGTGTTTCAAGTTCAAAATCACAAATAAACACTAACACTAGACCTAAACAGGAGAAGAAAACGGTTTCATGTAATAATTCTACGTCTAAGGCACCGGAGATCATGACAACCATTCGTACTTATAATTCCAAATCTTCCAGACATAAATGGTTGCCTAAATATCCGGCGAAAGCATCTAATCATTCTATTTTTGATGATCAAAAGGATATGACATGGCAGTATGTGAAAAAAGTTGATGAGTCAGGGTCACCCAGTGTAAGTATGGACTGGTACCAAAAACTAGCTAATCCCGTGTTTTGTGCAGGGACATCTATGGAAGAATATCATCAAACTTTGGTATGTTGATAGTGGTTGTTCCAGGCACATGACAGGAGACATCACCCAGCTACACGACATTCAAACATTTAATGGTGGGTATGTGTTCTTTGCGGGAGGAGAGAAAGGAAAAATCACTCAAAAGGGTACTGTAAGTAACGGTGTGTTGAAGTTTGAAAATGTTAATTTTGTTCCAGAATTGAAGCACAGTCTTTTAAGCGTGTCACAAATTTGTGACAAAGATTTTTCAACTCATTTTACTAAAAAGGAGTGCTTAATTCTGAAACTTGGTATAATCTTACCAGAAGAATGGATTCTTATTCGATCACAACGAAAAGATAATGCTTATGTGATCGACATGAACCAAAATGTTCCCGACAAAATTACATGCTTGTTTTCAAAAGTGTCGGAACATTATGCGATGCTTTGGCATCGTCGGCTTTGTCATGCTAATATTAAAAATCTAAATCGTCTTGCTAAAAACAATTTAGTGCGTGGTTTACCTATCAAAGATTTTGTGACTGTTGAAAAATGTGTGGATTGCGCTTTGGGAAAACATCATTGAAAATCTCATAAGCCTAAGTTAATTAATACCATCTCGTCAGTCTTCCAGTTACTTCATATGGACCTCTTTGGGTCAGTTCATGTGTTAAGCTTGTCTCGTAGTTCTTATTGTCTAGTTATTACTGATGACTACTCACGTTTTACATGGGTGTTTTTCTTGTCAAATAAGAGCGAAACTGCAGATCTGATCAAGAAGTTTGTGGTATTAATGGAGAATTAGTTGAACCTAAAGTTGAAAGGAATCAGGTGTGACAATGGAACGGAATTCAAGAATGCATTTCTGAATCATTTCTGCTCAGAAAAGGGGATGCTTCGTCAGTACAGCGCTCCGCGGACGCCTCAAAAAAATGGTGTCGCTGAAAGAAGAAACAGAACTCTAATCGAAGCAGCAAGAACGATGTTATGTGACTCTAAATTGCCACTGTTTTTCTGGTCTGAAGCCATTAATACGGCCTGTTATGTTCAGAACCAGGTGATAATCAACAAGTCAAAGATGATGACTCCGTATGAGATTGTTTATGGTCATCAACCCACTGTCGCACATTTCAGAGCTTTCAGGTGTCCGTGCACGTTGCTAAATCTAGAAACCACTCCAAAGTTTGGGGCCGCAGCAGATGAGTGTTATTTCGTTGGATATGCCGGTAATACAGCCTACAGGGTTTACAACAAGTCCACCAAACAGATTATAGAGTCCTATGAAGTTCGTTGGTTAGAAGAAAATGATACTGATGCCCGTATTGGTCCTGATTGGCTATTCGACTACAATGAATTCTTCAAGCCTTTTAATGTGTTTCCAGTCATGATCACAGACTCTCAAGGTGTTTCCACAGTGGAGATTACTCAAGAAAGTTCTCAATCATTGTCTCATATTTCTCCGTCACTGGATGATAAGATTATTGAGGTGACTAGTGCTTCTACCACAATCGATAATCAGCCTATCCAATCTTCAGAAACCGATCATTCACAACCAATCTCGTCTGAGAATACTGCAAACGTTGAGGGGGAGACTTCCGTTCGTCGGATATTCGGGAGCACATTATTTCCCGACGCCATTCCAAATGAATACATTGCCGGCACCTCGTACTCTCACAGTACAGCAACATCTGGATGGAAAAACCCCCTTAGTGACTTCGGGTTGAATGTAACAAATCTTCAGCCTAACAGTGATGTTTCTGATCATTCAATTCCTTTAAGAATTCAAAAGAATCACCCGATTGAGAACGTCATAGGACCCGTTGAAGCGGGTGTTTCCACCAGAAGTCCGACCGGACACATAAACAGTTGCATGTTCTCTTGCTTCATATCTCAAATTGAACCAAAGAATGTTGAGATGGCCCTTCAAGAACCTAGTTGGGTTGATGCTACGCATGAAGAATTGAATCAGTTTGAGAAGTTGAAGGTATGTAGATTGGTTAAATTGCCAGAAGGAAAGAAAGCTCTTGATACAAGATAGGTTTTTAGGAACAAGCAAGATGATACCGGGGTTATTGTTCGTAATAAGGCACGACTGGTAGTTCGCGGGTTTCGCCAGGTTGAAGGGTTAGAATACACAGAAGTCTATGCTCTAGTAGCTAGACTTGAGGCAATTAGAATTTTTCTGGAATATGCATCATACATGGGTTTCACAGTTTATTAGATGGATGTTAAAACAGCGTTTTTGTATGGTGAGGTCAAAGATGAAATTTATGTCGATCAGCCACCGGGTTTCATTGACTCTAAGAAGCCAAATCATGTTTACAAGTTAGACAAGGCTCTATACGGGCTACATCAGGCTCCACGGGCGTGGTATGCTACACTGACCGCGCACCTACTTGACCACGGCTACAAGCGGGGAACGATTGATCAAACTTTGTTCCGGAAAACTATCGAAAAGGATCTGAATCTAATCCAGATTTATGTTGATGACATCATCTTCGGTTCCACCAGTGCTGAATTGTGCAAAGAATTTGAAGGCGTTATGAAGAAAAGATTTGAGATGAGCTCGTTAGGTGAAATGACAACATTTCTGGGGTTACAGGTTCGGCAAAGTCCAACGGGAATTCTGTTACATCAAGGAAAGTACGTTGAAGATATGCTGGCTAAGTTTGAGCTTCAAGATTCCAAGAGTGCTAATACTCCAATGGCTGAAAGACCGCTTTTGTCATCTGATCCTGATGGAAGTCCCGTAGATCAGACATATTATCGATCGATGATCGGGTCTCTGATGTATCTCACAGCCAGTTGTCCCGACATAATGTTCGCAGTCTACCAATGTGCTCGCTTCCAGGCTAATCCAAAACTCTCTCATTTAATTGTTGTTAAACGTATTTTTAGATATCTGAAGGGACAACCGAAGTTAGGTCTTTGGTATCCCAAACAATCAGAATTTGATCTTTATGCTTTTGCTGATAGCAATTGTGGTGGAGACAACATTGACAGGAAATCCACGTCAGCTTGCTGCCAGTTTCTCGGAGATCGTCTCATCTCATGGCAGTGTAAGAAACAACAAACAGTGTTTACTTCGACAGCCGAAGCAGACTATGTTGCTGCGTCCGCTTGCTGCTCTCAGGTTATCTGGATGCAAAATCAATTGCTGGATTACGGTTTGGAATTTCTTGACACTCCCATTTTCTGTGATAAAGATACGGCCATTGCTATTGTGAAAAACCCAGTCCAACATTCTAAAACCAAGCACATTTAAAATTCATTTTATTCGTGACTGTTTCGATCGAAAATTGATTCATCTTGAACAGGTCCACACAGATAATAACGTGGCGGACTTATTTACAAACCGGTCGGAACAGAAAAATTTAATGTGCTTGTGAGTTTTCTTAAAACGCTACATTTCGAGGATTGAGTCTTTTTGGGGATAAATTTGTACTTTTTGTTTAGTTTTTGCACAAATTTAGGGGGAGAAATATCAAAAAGACAAAAATAGTGTGTGTGCGTTGTCTTTATTTAAAAAAAATTGAGTTTTTCAAGTTTCATTTTCGCTTAAAATTATGTCGGATGCTCAAGTTTGTAGGACATATACTTGTATATGGTTGGTCCGGTGTTCTACTTGTAGTTTCACAGGATAGCCATTTACCTAACGACTGAAAGCACCCGGGGTGATTATGATATGTTTTTTGTGTTTCGTGCTCTTTCACTTAAAATTATGTCGGTAACTCTGAGTTGGAAGGACATGTGTTTTCATGCATGTTTGGTCCGGTTAACCACTTGTGGTTACAACGGATAGCCATTAACCTGAAAGCTTAAGGTAACCGGGGTGACTGAATGCTTAACACGTGTGTTTTACTTAAATCTCCGGGAACTGATATTACTATTCAGTTAATAGCTTTTTAGAAGCTCAAAATTTTCAAATGGAAATTGATCCAACCTTTGGAAAGTGATAGATATATTGTTTTTGTGTGCCTAACGGGTGAAGTTATTAGGCTTAAAAGGCTCTAGAACAGTCATTGATGTGTATGGTACTTTCCACGATGCGTAAAAGTTAAAGTGATATAAACTAAATTTGCTAAACTCAATGTGGAGAGTCATTTTGAAGACAGGCGCATGTCTCCAGATACATCTCTCCGAATAATAGGCAGAAAAGCAATTACCCAGTCATACACGAGCCCGTTAGTGTCTTGATCACCAAAAATATTGTATAGTCAAGTTATTGCTACTACTATTATTAAAAAAAAAATTTGTGTTTGAAGTAATTTGTGTATATTAAAGTTATCTCATTATCAAGGCTTTAAGGGTTCAAACTAGAACTACAGAGATGGGGGTACACAAATAAGTCCTGTCATATCTCGAATGAAAGGCATGTCAGCTTACTGGCACTAAGTCCAACGTTCAACCTTAATTCTAAGCCTTGCTTTGTATAAATTTTTTTTTCTTTAATCAAGCACTAGGGGGTTGGAGTCAAATTGGGGTGATCTGGGGAAAGAAAAATACGCTTTGAGAAGAGATAGGAGGCATCACAGGTCCATGAGTGATGTCCATTTAAGCTTTATGCCTAACTGAACCTTAATCATATCACTGATGCGATGAAAGATCATGCTAAGTATGGGATACACGCTATCAATCTGTCTCTTAGATGTCATAATAATGCTGAACATGGATCCTTGTGACAGCCTCTTAAACGATATGATTCCATGTTCGGATCTTTTCATAAAAAGGCGGCAATTTTACGAAGAACTGAAATTTGATCCCGACATTATATATAAAGGGAGTTGTTTCTGTTGTTGATAATTTACTTTATTTTTGTTTTGTTTTATCATGTCTAATTTCTTTTCTTTCCTCGAAATTACTCTCCTCGAATCGTTTGTGTAAATTATGTTTTGTCAAATTTGGGCTTTGAAAGATTTGGATCCTGTTATGGGTCATGAACTTATTGGGCTGTTTAGGGTTTCGGCTTATGTTAAACCCAACGAAGGGTTTTCGGCCCATCCGATCTGAGTATATATATTCTTATAAGACATGATTTTTTAATTACTCTTTTAAAACCCCAAACTCTCTCAGCCGAGATCGTCTTCTTCAATCATCTTTGCCGAAATCATAATCTCTCTCGCTAATCACCATTTAAAGTGTTCATCTTTGACTAAGCAGGTACTGAACAAGAATGATATTTGGGACTCAAATACTTGCAGTGTGTTGGATAAGGCAACTGTAACTCGATTAGATAAATCAAAAGTGGATTATTGACCATTTGGGATTTTCGGTGGAATTCTTAGTGTTGATTATGGGTTTTTGGTTGACTACTTGTAGATTATTTGCAGGTTTAATGAAGGTTTTTGGGGGTTCTCGGTAGGTTGAAGATGATGACACATGTTCCAAGGTGGAATCCAAGAGGGTCTCTGCCCCAGCTGGCAAAGGGTTCACGATTTGACTTTCATTGACCGAGAACCCCCCCCCCCCTTTAAATCTCGTTCTCGGTCATCTTCTAACCAAGAACTACTTTATTCTCGGTTAATTGTACTAACCTAAAACCCATCTGCTCTCGGCTTTATGAATTGACCGAGAACCTCTGTTCTCGGTTGGTTTTCATCAATCTCTGTTGACCGAAAACTCCATTACTTTGACCGAGATCCCCTCCTGCCAGGCCCAAAATTCTCACAGCCTTAGCCCGTACTTTTATAGTGATGCTTCTTTTGGTCCAATCCAATGCAACTTGAATTGTCACTTAATTTCTTTTGAGTCCGTCTTTGCTTAATAATCCAAGTGTATCTTCACTTTTGGTAAAAATGCCCATTACTATTATCTAACTTGTTTAGTTTGGTGTAGATATGGCTGATCAAAATCCATTAAAGTTTGTAGATACTCATAATATAGCTGGTCACCTGTATGACCCGCCACTGGCTCACAAGGAGTTTAAGTCGATGATTGTTGGACTCGACACTTGCAGGATATCTTATGCTCTTCGTGAGAATCCTGTCATTTGCAAGAAGATGGTCACTGATTTCTGGAAGAACGCAAAGATCAGTTCTCAACGGGCAAATGGAGTGATTTCAGTCAACTCCAAGATACAGATGAAGCCTGTTACCGTTACTGAAGCCATTATCAGAGAGGTACTTATGTTTGGGGATCAACCCGACTACCCAACAGAGTATTCTACAGCCGAGGTTACTGAAGTAATTACAAGATTGGGGTATGAAGGCACTTATCCACCGGCAGTCAAGAAATTGTTTCACCCGTACTGGAGATACCTCTTGCACACGTTTTTCACTTGTATCTCGGGAAGAAAAGGGGGGTCAGATGAGATCAGTCACACCCAGACGTCTGCTGTTGTTGCTCTGATCATGGGTTGGAATTACAACTATTCCAAATTCGTCTTAAATGAAATGATGAGCAATCTCAGGGTAAAGAAGAAGGAGATGTTTTTGATGTACCCAAGGTTTTTGCAGATGATCTTTGACTCTCATTACATCGATTTGGTTAAAACTGTTGAGACCTTGGATATGAATACTATGGGACCCAATTCCTTTAGGTTGACGAAGCAATCAAGAAAAGGAGCCAAAGCGGTTTACAGGGGATTGAGACCCCTGGAAAAATTCGGTCATTTCGCTAAGACCGAAGCTGAGCCTGTCGTGGCTCAGGTTGCTAACGAGCATGTGGCACCCACCCAACCACGTGCTGCAACGTTTGAGATTTCAGATGATGAGGAAGATGAAGAAGAGCACCATCAGCCAAGTACTCTTACAGATGATGAAAAATTAAGATCCCTCAAAGCTGCTAAAGTCCTATTTCAGTCAACTGCTCAGAAGCCTTCTCAGACAGTTACTGAAGACACTGAGGAAGATTATGTTGAAGAACCAACTGCTGATCTCATCCATTGTAAACGAAAAATGGATGATTCGAAATCAAGCGAGTTGGTCAATGAAGTTGAAACAACCAAAGCTACACCAACACCAACTCTCACACCAGCACCAGAACCAACAGCCAGCCCTCAACAAAACACCGATCAACCAGAATCACATGCCCCAGATTCGCATACTAAACCAGTTGCATCTACTACTGAACCGACTTTTATGGAGCTGTTGTCCAGTGATTTTGGTGATGATTTTGATTTTGAAGCAGAGATTCCGCACAATGAAGATATTCCCTCTGGTTCAGCTGGTAAATTTGATCAAGGTCAGTCAAGTTCTGGTGTTTCTGAAAAGATTGCTCAAATTCTGACCATGCAGGAAACCTATCTTCAGAACAAGGGAAAAGAAGTGGTTCTCGAAAATGCTCCTATGGATGTCCAGGCACTACAACGTCAAGTCTTTGAACTCGAACAGGATTCAGTGATTAAAGAAATTCGTATCCAGGAACTTGAGACTAGCAACTCGGATAAAGACTCCAAGATTAGAGAGTTGCAGTCTGGCATGGGAGGTTTGACAGCTATGTATCTCGATCTTCAACAAAAGCTGGTTCAGAAATTTGGAGATGAGTTCAAATGTAACGAAGATATAACATATCAAACTCCAACTACTGATAAAAACAAAGATTCTGATGTTCATCCATATGATAACATTGGCGTTAGTCGACAAGAAGAATCAGAATCTCTAAACCAGTATTTGAATGCACCATCAGTCACAAAAGAAAAATCTGATAGAATTAAGAATAAATTGCTTGAAAAAGGAAAGAAGAAATTGCTGGTAATGAAGAACTCCGATCAGAATGTTGTGTCTTCGGATCACCCGGAGAGATATGTCGTTACGCTTCAAAAGGGATTTTCTGATAAATATGGTGATCGATCTGGAGTTCTATCCTGGGGCTTTGACGCAGATAAGAATATATGGTGGGTTAAGAGAAAGTCAGGAACAATGTAGTACTACAAAAAGATGAAAGACTTTGGTTCTTGGACTAAAGTTGATTTGAGTGACTCAATAAACGCTCCATTTACAAATCCATCAAACGACAAGCGGGGCACAGATTTCTGGAACTTTCACAAGCGTCAAGTTGATAAAGGCTTTCCACATATGCCAACTGCTGCATCTTTTCTGAAGAAAGCCAAAGGAGTCTTGGATCCACGAACTGGGAAAACTATGGTGAATGTGATGTGGCCTCCCACAAAGAAAGCCACCTACATTCCGGTACCAAATGTCATTCCTGATGGTACGTTAGATAATATGAGATTCTGGTTCTATGATCACTTTACTACCACAGTTGTTGTCAAGCTACAAAAGGGGAAAGGTCAATATCGCTTTGTTGACCCTTAGGATCTGTTGAAGTTTCATGATAAGGATATCAAGACACTCAGTACACATCAGATTGTTGCTGATGGTATTTTTGAGACAGCTGCCAAAGAATACACAAGCATGGTGGCATCTATTATCAATAACAAGTTTTGGGTTGGAGGACTGAAGGATGCGAATCTTGATTACATGGAGGAAGAGTAAAGATAAAGTTGCAAACCAAGGGGGAGATTGTTGGGCCTATTTTTGTGGTTTGAGTTTGTTTGCATTCAGTTATAGTTATTTAGGCTTCGGTGTTTGGATGCATATGTAAACCGAGAACACTTAGGTGTTCTCGGTGGGCTTTTGGTGTTTGGGTCGGCTTACTGTTTACCTTGTCTATATATATTCTAATCATCTATAGGGTAAAGGTTGTTGATTCCGAGTTGATGTTGAAGTATTGTAAGTGCTTAAGCACCCGACGTATTCAATAATATACGTGTGTTTTGAAGCAAATCGTGTGTCATTTACTTGTTTTGTTTGTGTTCTTGATTCATCGAATATTGGTATTCCGCACCAATATTCGTTTGGTTGATATCAAATTGTAGTGTTCCAGATTCGGGACTTATAAAGCTGGAAATTGATAATTAGTTCTTAAAGAATTTGGTCTCTACAGGAAACATATGTGGGATTCTAAACCAAATTAGTGAGAAAGACAAGTATAAAGTTGTTCCACCTCCATTTAATAACAACTTTTTACCCAAAGTTGACAAAGAAAAGAGGGATAGTTATCTTAAGCAGTTTAGAGAAGTGTTTCAAGATAAATAGGAGTTTGTTGATCTATATAAGAAGGTTGAGGTGAATGAAAAGGGAGAATATGTTGTGAAGGAAGAAGTGAAAGAAGACAAGTCAACTGGAATTCAAGTATCTGAAGATGACTTTGACTCTGAAGATCTAAATGCTGATGATTTAAGTGACTTGAGTGATCAAATCACTGATGAAGAAATTAAAGCTGCTGAAAGAGGTAGAAGGTACAAGAAACCAGATTCAATTGAAAAGCTGCCACAACTGCCACCAGTGATACCAAATATGAAGAAATGAATGAAAGACTTAGAAAAGAACATGTGTATAGTAAGACCTCCAAGCAAGGCAATTTTGCAAAGAATCAAAGACAACAACAAGAAGAAAGTGGCTGAAACAGTTGTATGTGAAAACTTCATTCCAATTTACCCAATATTTTCAAGTCATGAAGTATTTGACATTGGGAAGTGGAAACCATGGATGAATATGAAAAGAGACAATCAATGCACAAAGGAATCCTAGATGAAGAGCCCATGAACATGAAGAAAATTTTCTTTATCAAGGGAAAGATAGAAAGAAATGATATCAAGATTGATGAATTTGTTCCTTTCTCAATTGACTTTGATGGTCTGAAGACTCAAAAGACACTTGGAGTTGATCCACCAAGACCAAGTGAAAGGTTTAAGAAAGGAGCAGACCATGAAAAATTCAAAGGAAAAGTGTGGTGCAAAAGATGTGATGAGTATGGTCATCACACTGACACATGCAATGATAGACTCAACTTTAAACCTTTCCATGTTCCTAATGAGAAAAAGTTTGGACAAAACTTTGTTCTCTATAAATTGAAATATGAAGAATACTTGGGAAAGGAGAAAGCAAGTGAAAAAGGGAAAAATGAGTCTGATCAGCCAGTTGCAAAAGAGAAGAAAGCTGAAGTAAGATTGAGAAAACCATTTGATAAGCAAAATAGAAGAAGTCAATCTCCCAAGAAGACTGAGTATGGAAAGAAAAAGAATTTCCAACCAGTGAGAATCATTCCCAACAATGACACAAAATCTGTTAAGTCTGATGATTCTCAAGGATCTTCAAACATTCAAAAAAAGAGAAACAAAGGTATTCTTCCTAGAAAGAAACCTACTGAATTGACTGGAGATGAGAAATTCCTTTTGAAACATGGCTATGAACCTCAAGGTTTCCTATGGAAACCTAAAGTTGAAAACAAAGAGGAGGCATGTATGGATATGAGAGACTTTCAAGTAAGAAAGACTATGTTGTTCAAGAAAGTAACACTGAAGATTCTGAGTATGAAAGCACAACTTCATTTGTGAAAACTCCAAGAGAGTGTGGATATGAAACTGATGATTCAGATCACATAGAAATTACACATGAAGACCCTGAACCCATAACACTCACTCCTAGTGCTACCATTGAAAATGAATCTGATGATTTGCGAAGTTGAAGTAGCTTGCACTTCATCATCAAACTAATCACTTTCTTTGTATTGTGCAGGAACAGTCCACTACACTAAATGAAGTATGGTATTTGGATAATGGATGTTCTAGGCACATGACTTGTGACAAGAGGTCATTTGTCAACTATGAAGAGAAGTTTGAGGGACCAGTGGCATTTGGAAGTGATGAGAATGGAGGAAAAATTGTTGGAAAAGGAATTTTGACAAATGGCAAAGTTACTTTTGACAATGTTTTCTATGTAGATGGGCTTCAGTACAATCTTCTAAGCATATCCCAGATGTGTGATAAAGGTTGCAAGGTTGGCTTTGATGATTCTCACTGTTTCATCCCTTATTCCACCTGACATGATAATGATGATGGCCCCAAGGAATGGAAACTTGTATGAACTGAACATGAAGGATGTTGTTTCTAGGGGTGGCACTTGCTTTGTTTCTAAAGCCACTGAAAATGAGTCAAAGTTGTGGCATAGGAAACTCTGTCATGTCAATCTGAATAACATGAATAAGTTAGTCAAGGGTAAGCATGTCATTGGCTTACCTACAAGAGAGTTTAAATTGGATGACAACTGTGTCTCATGCCAGAAGGGAAAGCAGCACAAGTCTTCTCACAAGACTAAACTCATCAACTCAATTGATCAAGTGCTTGAAATGCTTCACATGGATCTTTTTGGTCCTGTGAGTGTGCTAAGCATTGTAAAGAAAAGATATTGTCTTTTGATCATTGATGATTATTAAAGATATACTTGGGTTTATTTCTTAAGTACCAAGGATGAGGCTGCTGAATCCATTATGAACTGTGTTAACAGAGTGGAGAATCAACTGAATAAAAGGATTAAGGTGATAAGAAGTGACAATGGTACTGAGTTCAAGAATGGAGTGATTGAAGAATTTTGCAACAACAAAGGAATACTTCAACAATTCTCAGCTCCTAGAACTCCTAAACAAAATGGTGTTGCTGAGAGAAGAAATAGAACACTTATTGAAGCAGCAAGAACCATGCTTGCTGATGCTAATCTACCTGTCACATTTTGGGCAGAAGCAATTAACACAGCATGCTATGTTCAGAACAGGGTATTGATAAATAAAAGTCACAACAAGACACCATATGAAATATTCTATAACAGAAAACCCTACATTAAGTTTTTCAAAGCATTTGGATGCAAATGTTCTCTGTTGAACACAAAGGATTACTTGAACAAGTTTCAAGCTAAGTCCTTAGACTGTTTCTTTGTAGGCTATTCTACACACTTAAAGGCCTATAGAGTGTATGTGAAAGATTATTTGGTTGTAATTGAATCCTCATATGTAGTTTTCAATGAAAACCAATTCAACACAGCTGATGGTGCTTCATGGTTATTTGATTTAGAAAAATTGATAAAGTCTTGCAAGATATATCCTGAAGACTATGATGAAACCTTTCTGAAAACCAATGTGATTGAAGAGTCAAAACAAAAAGGAGTGGATTTGGAAAAGTAGTGGAAAAAGATTGCAAGAAAAGAAAAGGAATACACATTCATAAAGAACTCCTCTAGGACAGATGTTGTTCAAGCTCAAGATGACAATCAAGTGAACAATGAAAGTCCTGTACAAGATCAAGCAAATGATGTTCAAGACAATCAAGAAATGCAAAATGATCAAGTACAAGATGAGGAGGATCCAAGCAATCAAAGTGAAGAAGCAACTGCTACAAGTGCAAGATTTCAAGACTTGTTTGAAGAACTAAGATCAGGAAACAATGGTGCATCCGCCTCAGGACAGATCAATGAGGATACACCAGCAGTTGATGATTCTTCACCTGATTTGAGTATGGAAGATTCAGAACTCAATGAGTCAAATCTTGACACAACAGTGTCTACTGATGTGATTAATCAAACCCCTATGTTGAAAAGAATCATCCAGCTGAACACATCATTGGCAATATACATGAAAGGGTCACAAGAAGTCACTCTGAAACTGCAAACATTTGCTTATACTCATGCTTTCTATCCCAAATAGAACCAAAGAATATTGTTCAAGCTCTTAGGGACAAAAGTTGGGTACAAGCAATGCAGGAATAGTTGGCTCAATTTAGAGACCTACAAGTTTGGGAGCTTGTAGACAGACCAAGAAATAGACATGCAATTGGCACAAAATGGGTGTTCAGAAACAAAAGAGATGAAAGGGGTATTGTGATCAAGAACAAGGCTAGACTTGTAGCATTGGGATGCCTTCAGGAGGAAGGAATTGACTTTGAAGAGGTCTTTGCACCTATGGCAAGGCTAGAAGCAATAAGGATCTTTTTAGCCTATGCTGCCTCAAAGAACATCAGGGTATTCCAGCTTGATGTCAAATCTGTCTTCCTAAATGGAAAGATTGAAGAGGAGGTATATGTGTCTCAACCACCAGGTTTTGAGAATCCTATCTATCCTAACAGGATGTATAAACTAAACAAAGCCTTGTATGGATTGCATCAGGCTCCTAGAGCATGGTATGATGAACTGTCAAATCACCTACTTGAAAATGGTTTCCAAAGGGGAGCTATTGACAAGACCCTCTTTTACAATAGTCTATGTGGATGACATTATATTTGGGTCAACCAATGAAAAGATGTGTATGGAGTTTGAAGAGGTGATGAAATCCAAGTATAGCATGAGTTCAATGGAAGAAATGAACTTTTTCCTTGGTCTACAAGTTCAGCAAAAGGGTGATGGGATTTTCATTTACCAGTCTAAGTATGTACAAGACATACTTGACAAGTTCAAGTGCAATGATTTGAAGATAGCTTCAACTCCTATGGATTCAAAAAAAAGATGGTAGCTGATGAAAAGGGGGAGCCAGTGGATGAGCATGAATACAAAGCAAGAATTGGATCATTGATGTATCTAGCTGCTTCAAGGACAGATATCATGTTTGCAGTTTGTGTTTGTGCTAGATTTCAGTCAAGCCCCAAGGTCTCCCACATGAATGCTGTGAAGAGGAAGATTTGAAAAGTTTTATACAAGAAAAAGGAAGGCTCATGATCAGGCTGAAGGAGGTGAGTTGAGAAGTAAAAGGAAGTGAGATGAGAAGAATAGATATTTTGTTGAAACTCCTGATGAGGAATCAAGTCCAATAAGAGCAGTTCCACTACAAACACTGAGGCCAGATGAAGTGGTTCTTGGTGTTCCTAATGTATCAGTGGTTAATGACACAACACCAACACCTGAGAATCCAACTCAACCTTTAAATGAACCAACATTTACAATCACCCACACCAAAACACTCCTAGTCCAAACCATTAACCCATTACCCTCAACCAGGGAAAACATTATTGAAGATGCAAACCCAATCACTACTCCAATAATTCAACAAAACCAAGCTGAACCTGAACCTTTCTCTACCTCACCACCAATAACCCCTCCTGCTGGAACCTATCTATTTGAAAGAAACTTGGATCTAATGTTGGAAAAAGCAAGGTTAAAGGAGAGAAATGAGGAGGTAACAAAGGAGAATGTGGTACTACTAGATAAGTTGGCCCGGGCACTGATGAAAATTCATACCCTGGAGCAGGAGGTTGAGAAGACCTCGGCTGCCCCAAAACAAGGGGAGAATGTTACAGAGCCAACTAATGCTATTGTGAATGTTGATGAACCGATATTGGAGGGTGCAAGTGTTAAAATAGCTGATGTTGATGGGTTAACATGTACTTTAAATGCTTATGATGATGATGAGGAGAGTGGAAAAAGAGAGTTGAATGATGATGATTATGAGGCAGACTCGTCTGAAAAAAGGAGAGCAAAACTATGATGTAAATGATGAGGTAATGAATGTGGTATGGAGAGATGAGGATGATGAGGTGAGAGGAGAAGAGGAGACAGGGGATGGAATTGAAAAGATGAATATTGAAGAGAATGTGGCTACCACTGATGTGGCCAGCGATGTTTTGATTGACATACTATCTGAAGCTCAAACTGATGAGATTATTGATGACAATGCTGCTACTGAGGAGCTTACATTCACTGAACCAGAAATTGAACAACCTCAAAGCTCCAAGAGGGTAGAATATGATGCAGAGTTGGAAGCACTTGAAAAGGAAATTGATGATTATCAGCAGTCTGAAACTGAAGAAGATCTGAAAAGGAGAATGGATAAAGGAAAGGCAAAGGTCTATGAAGAACAGCCTGTTAAGGCAGATATTGTGAAAGAGAGTTGTTGGATGAAGAGGAAGAAGCTTCTGCTGCTGCCAAAAGAGAGTTTGAAAATTTTATAAGAGAGACAAGGGAAAGGGAGATACTTGCCCAGATCTTGTCTCCTAAAGAGTTAGCAGACAAGGAAGCATTGATTGATCAAGCCAATGTTGCGAAGGTGATAAATGAAGAAGAGGCTGCTGATCAGATTGTCATTGAGGCAATGATTAATTTAAATATGGCTGAGGAAGTTGATAACTCACTAGCCTTGGTAGTGAGTATGTTTGCTAAATCTACTAGTGGCCAATCTTATCAGGAACCTGAAAAGGAACCTAAAAAACAAAAGGAAGAAACCCTTGAGTAAATGATGGCTAAAGTCTCAAAGATTCATGAGAATGTTGGAAGATTTGAAAAGTTTTATACAAGAAAAGGGAAGGCTCATGATCAGGCTGAAGGAGGTGAGTTGAGAAGTAAAAGGAAGTGGGATGAGAAGAATAGATATTTGTTGAAACTCCTGATGAGGAATCAAGTCCAATAAGAGCAGTTCCACTACAAACACTGAGGCCATATGAAGTGGTTCTTGGTGTTCCTAATGTACCTGTGATTAATGACACAACACCAACACCTGAGAATCCAACTCTTGATGAACCTAAGATTGATGCAGTGAATGAAACAACTAAGGAGGAGGATGATTCTGATGAATCTGAGCCTGATGATGATGATGATGGAAATGATCAAGGAAAAGGTGTTGAAACTGCTAATGTTATGTCCCCACAAGTTACTATGACTCGAGAACAAAGGGCAAACATTGAGCAAAGTTTGTTGGAAGCTAAAAAGAAGAACCCATTGGTTATGAAATTGAGAAGCCTTGGCATAAGTTTTGAAACCTTATCTTCTATGAATGATGATGAACTGCAGAAAAGGTTGGACAAAGAGAGAGATACTATAAAGAAGAAACTGGAACAAAAGAACAGAGATGCCCAGAAATACAGAGAATATTTGGGGAAACATGGGTATTCTGAAAAAGATTTGATTCATTTCAAGTTTGAGAAGCTGAGAGAAGCCTATAACAACACAAGGGAAGATATAAAAGAAAAATTCATGAAAGAAAATGAGGAGGCTGAAAATATTGAGGCTTTGAAAGAAAAAATTGGAGGAAAGTATGGATACCTGTTGGAGAGAGGGATGAAGCCTAACCTGGTTGATTGTTTAGATAATGCCACAGTTGAATCAATATTCAACAACATGAAAATAAAGGAGAAATTAAAAAGGGTACAACCTGAGCCTTCAACTGTGCAGACCAAGAAAGATGAAGATGAACCCCTTACAAAGAAGAGAAGAATCAGGCATCTGAGGGAGAAAATGAAAGATCAATTTCAAGAGAAGGCTGATGAAACCCCAAACCCAGAGTAAGTTAAACCAGAACCAATAGATAAACCTATTGTTCCTTGGGAAAATGAAGAGATGATTAATATTTTGAGGGGTTTCATGGTAAAACAAAAGGGAATGGATGTTAATGCCTTCAATGCACTGGATAAACATGAATTGAAAGAACTTTTTTATATGCAAAAGGCTGAATGGGAAAGGTACTATTGGAGGGAGAAAATCCCAGAAGTTTCATAGGAGGAAGATTTGTTCCTGCAGGTTTATTGAAAGATCCAAGAATGTCTGAGATGATTACAAGACTTTCAAGGGATGCTGGTGAAAACTTTGCTGACCTAATCTTCTATTCTGGTGAATTGATTGATTCTATGTATTTGAAAGCTTTTACAATAACAAGGCCCAGCAAATCGATGAAGTCTATACCAACCAGGCCATCTGCATCAAGGCAACAACCAACAACACACAGAAGTGAATCAAGTGGAGCTGGATCACAAAGAACAACAAGACCACAATCACTTGTGGATCTTCCAAGAACTCTCTACTTTGATTCAGTCTCCGAAGCTGATAATGGTAAGCAAACAATTGAGAGACATTATTATGAAAGATGATTTTGCTGAGTATACTCAAGAACAGTTGGAGAAAATGGCCACACTTGATCTGTATGACTATCATGACACAAGCAAGTTGGCAGGAAGACAGCAGAATGAACTCTCCAAGTACTTGAAGGATGAAGCTGACAAGGGATTCCCATTCTTAAAAGAGAAGAAAAGCTGGAGGCTAACAAAGAATGAGAAAACAAGAAGGGCTGCCAAGTTGAAAAAGATAGCCAGTGCTGAATTGAATTACCAGTTGAAAGTCAAAGATAAGAATCCATTGTCAAACATGAACACGTGCATAAGACTGGAAAGAAGAATGACTCGCCCAAACTACACTGTGCAGAAGAATGGCATTATTGCAGAAATTGAATACAAAGAAACTACAGGCCATTATATTCTTCGCAACTCAGATGGAATTATCTTGGGCATAATTAGAAGAGATGAAGACCTGACCTAATTGCACAATGAAGATCTAAGAGATATAAGGGATTTGGATATTCCTGAAAGTCACATTCATTACCAAATCCTTTCTATCTTTAGGCAAAGGGCAGGAACTGTGATTATAAATCGAAGACAAGCCTACTAAAATGCAAGAAGAAGATAAAGATCTTTAGAATAGGCTTTGTTTTGTAATGTCTAAGGACAAATTTTTTAATATGTAATATTTTTAACTTTTGATATGTAAAAAGTTTGATTTCGATTTGAATATGTATTTTGACTAAGTGTATGTAACCTTAGAAATGTTTTGGGACAGCTGAGGTGTTCCAATATAGGGGGAGATTGCTGAGTCAAGATTTGACCTAAAATGATCATAAGGAAGATTGAAATCTTCTCAACCTCCTCAGAATTCGCTAAGTATGGAACCGGGCACACCTGAGACATCAGAGCAGGGTTTTACTTAGCCGGGCATGATATTTTGCCTCTCGGGCAGGGTTACCTTCTTGAAGTCTTCTTTAGTGATAATCCGAGTAGGGTTCACTACATCTAGCAAAGTTGTTCTTATCGGGCAAGGTTTGCTTAATAAAGTGGAATTTGGGCAAGCTTGTTGAAAGTTTATTAAGTACTTACTTTCTCGGGCAAGGTTCAACTCAGAGAAAGCTATAGTGTACCGAGCACACTATAGTTGCTTAATAAGTTATCAAACAAATGAGTTGAAGGGATTCTTGAAGAACATTATGGTAGTAGGATCTTTTCGGGCAAAATCTGATAAGGTCAAGAAGATTAAAGTCTACCCGGTGAGAATACTCATTAAGTAAAGTCTACCCGGAGAACTGTACTCAAGCATACTTCAAGGTTACCAAGTAAGTAAAGGAAGGCAGAGCATAAAGTCTACTCGGAAAAGTTTACAGCTATGAGGCCTACCCGGAAGACTTGTTTTACACTTAGTATAGTTTTGAATATGTAATTTGAATATGTTTTAATCATTAGGGTTTCTAGAAGGAATGAAAGCTGTCAGCAGGTGGCAGGCCTATAAATAGAATATTTTAGGGCATGCCTACAACGGATTTTTGCCTTTACACTTTTCAGATAAGATCGAATATTCCTTTCTGAGTGTGACGGCTGTCCTAGGTTTCATTGATTATACATTCCGACAAGAAACCCTAATAGAATATCATTTGTATGAATTGCTTTATATAAATGGAAATCTTTTGAGTTATTGTTCATGTCTGTTACCATTGTTAACCTATTAAGCAACAAAACTTGTTTGTTTGTGATTCTGCCGTTAACAAACAAGAATCTTTCCTTATTTAGAAATCCGTCATTAACCTTCTTGTCGACACAATATGTGTGAGTTATGACATTGTTATTGAGTATTGACTTATTATTCGGGACCAACAACCCTTCATCTACTAACACCTCTGACTGTACGTTGGTGATTTCTTCAAAAAGGTTTGAATTCATAATTAGCTGGTATGACTTTAATGTTGCAAAGACTTCCTCATTCTTACGACTTAACGCGTCGGCGACCACATTAGCTTTACCAGGATAGTATTTAATGTCGTAGTCATAATCTTTAATCAACTCCAACCAACTTCTCTGTCTCATGTTTAATTCCTTCTGCTCGAAGAAGTACTTTAAACTCTTATGATCTGTGTAGATGGTACACTTAGCTGCTAGCTCTAAGTCATGTGTTGGATAAGTACTCTCATGGAATTTCAACTGTTAAGACGCGTAAGCTATTACTCTTCCTCGTTGCATCAACACGCAACCTAATCCATGATACGAAGCATCGGTACAAACAACCAAATCCTCGTCACAGTCGGGTAAAGCAAGGAATATAGCTTGCGTGAGTCTCTTATTTAATTCCTCTAAAGCTTCTTCTTGAAACTTTCCCCAGCTGAATACTACCGACTTTCGGGCCATACCGGTCAACGGTGCGGCTATCTTGGAGAAACCTTCGATGAATCTCCTATAGTAGCCAGCTAACCCTAAGAAGCTTCGTATATCAGTCGGATTCTGTGGATTCTTCCAATTCGTTATCGCCTCAATCTTAGATGGGTCCACGGTAATCCCTTCGGGATTTATCACGTGACCTAGAAATTGCACTTCTCTTAACCAGAACGTGCATTTAGAAAACTTAGCATACAACTTTTCTTCCTTCAGAGTCTCCAATACCTCTCTCAAATGCTCAGCATGATCAATCTCGTTCTTTGAATAAATCAATATGTCATCGATAAAGACGATTAACGATTTATCCAACATTGGCCGACACACCATATTCATCATGTCCATAAATGCTGCGGGAGCATTCGTTAGACCGAACGACATTACGAGGAACTCGTAGTGTCCATATCACGTTCGAAACGTTGTTTTAGGAATATCTGCCTCCTTCACTTTTAGCTGATGATAGCCTGATTTGAGATCTATCTGTGAGAACCAACTTGAACCTTGCAGTTGATCAAATAGATCATCAATTCTTGGCAAAGGATATCTATTCTTTACCGTAAGCTTATTCAACTCGCGATAGTCTATACACATTCTCATGTTTCCATCCTTCTTCTTCACAAACAACACTGGCGCGCCCCACGGAGAAACACTTGGTCTAATAAAACCCTTGTCGAGGAGTTCCTGCAGTTGGGACATTAACTCTTTCATCTCGGACGCCGCTAGACGGTAAGGTGCTTTCGCGACGGGTTGGACTCCTGGTACTAAATCTATCTGGAATTCTATCTCCCGTTCTGGTGGCAACCCCGGAAGATCCTTTGGGAATACTTCTGGGTAGTCCCGCACGATAGGAACATCTTTCATTTCTTTCGTCTCTGCCGTAGCGTTGACAACATATGCCAGGTAGGCATCGCACCCTCGCTTTAGCAATCCCTCGGCTTTTATCATCGAAATGACATTAAGCCCAGAACTTTCCTAATCACCATAAACCGTCACTGCACTACCATCTAAGGACTTTAACCTTATTCTCCTACTCTTACACACTATCTGAGCTTCATACTCAGACAACCAATCCATCCCCAAAACCACATCGAACCCTCCCAAGGTCATAACATACAAAATGACAGGGAACTCATGTCCCTCTAATTCTATCTTACAGTCCTTAACCATTTTCATTATTTTGATCGAAGTGTCACTAGCGGTTTCTACTATAAAAGTTTTAGACACTTGGCAACATTTCATTTTAGCTGATCTGCTAAATGGTGTGGCTACAAAACTTTTATTAGCACCTGAATCAAGTAGTACTGAAGCGGAAATACTGTTTACTAGAAACGTACAGGTCACGACATCTGGAATCTGCTTAGCTTGCTCTTGGGTCAGCATGTAGGCTCTAGTTTTTGGCCTGGTTGGTTCTGCATCCTTCTTTCCACTTCCTTCAGCTTCACTCTCAGTACATTCCCTTGCAAAGTGACCCGTCTTACCGCATTTATAACAGGCGGACTTTGCAGTACAATCTAGAGTGTAATGCCCCACCTTCCCGCACTTGTAGCACACATTCGTACCGAACTTGCACTCACCAGCATGACCCTTCCCACACTTATAACATACATCCAAAACCTTACCCCACCTGCACTCACCACTGTGTGCCTTGCCACAAGTCTTGCACGACCTGTTCTCCCAAACTCTTGGCTGCTTTTTCTTAGGGTTTCACATTTGGGTACCGGGTCATTTAACAGTAGCGACCCATTTCTTCTCCTTCTTCTCATCCTCCACCACCACATCATCCGCAGCCAGGTCTGCATAAACCATCTCTACGATTTCGACAGCAGAGTCAAAGGTAGCAGGTTTACTTTCCCGGACTAGTATGCAGACTTTTTGTGGCAACCCCCTCACGTAGCACTTGATTCTCTTAGCTTCGGTGTTAACCATGTCGGGTACCAACCTAGATATTCGGTTGAACTCGGTGGTATACTCACGATGAGTCATCGTTCCAGCTTTCAAATTTAGAAACTTCATCTCCGCCCTCTCAACTTCGGCATCAGCACAAAACCTTTTCATTACCAACTCTTTCAGATCCTCCCACTTCATAGCCTTAATCTCTTCTTGACTCTTCCTCTGCTCAATCGATTCCCACCAATACATTACTTCATCTCCGAAGGACTGGGTAGCGTAACCCACAGCTTGGTCGGGACGGCACTCGCTAATGCGGATAATCTTGTCCATAGTGGTTATCCTTTGGAGAGTAGCAATTGCGTCTCCCAAACCTGTCAGCTTCGGCGGGTCGCATCCCTTGAAGGACTTATAGTTGCACCCGTCTCGGCCTCTCTTTCTACCATCCGCTTTCCCATACTTAACCCCACTCGAGGCTTCCCTCTCTCCTTCCTCATCTCTCCTACCATCACCACCCGCCCCTTCAGCAGTTTTTTCACGGCTTCCAGCAAACCCTCCAGGAGTCATATTCGTCATAGAAATGGCTACTGCTTGAACGATAGCTGCTTGAATTACGGGATCCAGTTGAACCCCTTCGTTGTTGTTCGGGTTTCCTCCAGTTGTGCTTCCTTCATCTCCGGTGTTGGAAGTTATTTCGACCGAAGGTCGTTGGACACGACGAGGCCTGCCACGACGTCCAGTGCGACCTCCAGCTCTCACAATTCCTCCACCTCCCATATTTTCTCATGTTCCAGCCATCGTATTTTAAAATGGAAAACACAACGTCATCACTCAAGGAACTTTTTAGTACAAGGATAGTAAGGCTAAAAGGTAATAACAGTGGCCAGTTGTGATTAGCTGATCATGTTACTTTCCGTGTCATATACACTTCCTCTTATGAGTCTATTTGTGCTGGTTCTAATCTCAAACAGTTAATCAGTCAAAGATCAAGAAATCCTATCCCTACATTCACATATCCTTTCTTTAGCAATTAACATTCATTATTCAATCATACACTTTACCTTCACTGAGCTTGCTTGAGTGACACATGGCATTCTTGAACTGGCATCTTCTTTCTTTTCTAATTTAAATCTCATTCTCTGTTCGAGTCTAAGCATGTAGGATGCTTAAATCTCTCGAACTTTGCTCTGTACCAACTTGTAAGGCCCCGTTACCGGTGCCTCATATTTGGGCGTTGAATTTACTCATCAACATAGTTCTATTCATCAGAGTTAATAAAAACATACGCGGAATATAAAAACATTCATAAAACATTACATTAATCCGTAACTTGTCTTAAAATAAACATCTTGTCTTTCAAAGTATCATAATATTAAACATAAGCGTCTCGAGTCTTCCGATGCCAGCCTCTTACTCAATACCACGTGTTCCCCTCAAGAGAGCTGTCTTATCCTACTCACATGCGTGCATACTAAAAGTCAGCTACGTTGAGTAAGTTCTAGTTAATAACATAACATAATTTACATATATACATACATACATACATACATACTTTCATTCATACTTTCATATTTCAAATTCTACTTTAGTTTATTCTATTCTGCCTCGGATATTATTAGGGTCCGGTCCCATTTCTGCCTTGGATATTACTACGGTCCAGTCCCTTTTCTGCCTCGAGATTATTAAAGGGCTCGGTCCCTTTTCTGCCTCGAGATTATTAAAGGGCTCGGTCCCTTTTCTACCTTTCTATCTCTTACATTCATTCATAACATACATACATATCATTCATATTTAATACATAACATCATAACTTGACAGAACGTGCAATATCCAAAGATCGTTCACGTACCGACAAGCAATCATTCTTACCTTTCACATAATCACATAAAGCATACACTTATCACTTAGGATAAATGTATTAACAATCACATCGAGTATGCACACAACCCCGAAAACATAACACAGAAATGGGGCTAGAAACTCACCTGAATCGTGTTGCGTTCGCCGTTAATTGTTATCCCCTTCTTTAATTGTGCACGGCTAACTGTTGAATATATATATATATATATACATATATTAATTAACCGTATAATTATTTAAGTTGGTATTTTAAGTTGGGCTTATTTAGTTAGATGGGTTATGGGCTTAAAGCTTGCGGGTTTAGTTAGGTCAGGCCCATCTGCCCATTAAAGCACTTAGGCCCAACTAGGGTCAGGCCCAAACAGAAACTGGGTCAGCCGAGAACTCTTGGCAGAGATCCCCTGCTTGACCGAGAACCCATGTTGACCAAAACTCATACCTGACCAAAACCCCGTATCCGATCGAGAACTCGGTGGCCGAGAACTCAGTGGGCGAGAACCCATGCTTACCGAAACTCTAACTGACCGAGGACTCTTAGTGACCGAGAACCCTAGTCACCGAGAATCCATTTTACTTTCAGCTCGGATCTTCCTACCTTTAGATCCATTTTAGGCTATACTAACGATTATCGGTCCGAAATGGCTCTTTTGACTACCAATAACCCAACCCTCCTTAGTCGTTTTACATTCGCTACGTTCCATCATCAAGATCTAGTCCGTTTCTGGCATAAAGCTCGAACCTTTAATCCATAAAACGTTCTTTACTAGATTTAGGGTTTCCTTTAATCAAACCGTTCACAACCATAAGTTTGTTAAGTTCATTTAACATCAAGTTTGCTACTTTATGGTTTGTCTAAGTCCGATCTACTCTAGGTTTGAGTTTCATGATCATTGGTTCATAAAAACGTAACCTTTAAGATCAAGAACATACCTTTATGATGCACCTCAAGCTATGGTTAGGGCTAGTACATGATCTTGGCCTTTTTAGCTTGCTTGTATAACAGCGATTTTGTCCAAATAATGTTTGCTTGCTCTTTCTTGACCTTCTCTCTCTCCACCGCCACTAGTAGAAGGTGTGTGTCTGTTTTAAGGTGTAGGCAAGGCAAAGTGTAGAATAGATGGAAATGGAAAGGATTAGGGTTTAAGGGGGGTATTTATACTCCTTTAAGCCCATGGACCTAAGGCCCATCTTTCCTTTTTAGTCCATGATTAATCCATCTAATTAGCCTACATATCTTTCCCTCTTTACAATTATTTTATTTACTATCTCAAGTAAACTTTTCCATTACGAGAAATATTATATAAAATATTATTATCAGAATTTGGGATGTTACACACATTCCCCTATTTTACTCGTTTTATCACGTTTTGGGGACATATGCGTAAATTATATTTCTTATATACACTTATACTCAAAAATTACAACTTTGTCTTATGTGTTAACAACTTACATCTTACTTGTTTATGTGTTTATTTGCTTTGTATGCTTCGGCATTCGAAGAGGTCCAACATAACTCAGTCTAGTATGATCATACACCAGTCGTTAGCCTTTGTGCTTCTCGACATCTCAGTTATACTTGCTCATTTGGTTAATTTGTTATTCTCATATGACTTGTCGAAGCTACGTATTTTGTTATATATACCATATGTACAACTAAACTGGTGTGTTGCTCACTCAACGTGTGTTGTTGACAAAATTATATTTTACATTCATATGCAGGTTATCGTAGGAATTTAATGCAGGTTGGTGAAGATTTTTTGTGAAGAATTAAAGTTATAAAATAACTAATCAAGATCATTTGTGATATAAGTTGTATTGTTGTATGATTTGGATTATGTATTTGTTTGTATTTGATTTATTTGAAAACTTAATTTAATTAATAGATATTGTCATTTAAATAATGTTGCATGATAGTAACCTTAAGAGCTGTGACAATCAGTTCGCGTACCGGCATTTCCGCCGTAGGTTGGGGTGTGACAATAACGAATGGACACCATTCGTCATCATTCCCTAATCAATACATTAAGCACAACGAATGTCCCATTCGTTGTAATTATTCGTCAAAAAGACTAGATGAATTGACTAATAAATACATATGAGCTCATTCGTTATACATCACATAACAAATGGCTCATTTACGTTAACGAATGTACCCTTGTACATTTCCCAAAATGCCCTTATACGTTTCAAGAGCAAATACACTGCGAATCAAAGACCGAGACGACAAAACATGTACTAACATTTGTTATCATAGAATCGGGTTTGCCATTCAAAAGGGGATGGCGGTGTGGAAGCGACTGTCGGTCCACCAGTCCCCTCAACCTTGTTTCTCACATATTTGGTGATAAATAGAAGACTTATTCAAACTAAGTCTTCACCTCTTTGCTCTACAACAATTGGATCAGTGATCAATTTCTAGGTTTCGTCGTAAACCTACACTACAAGGTTAATCTATTCCATTATTCAAGTCTAATCAAGTTTTAATTATTCAAAGAGGAGACTAAAAGTGTAAAGTAAAAAAGAAGAGTTTTTCTAAGCTATCATCCAACCATCTTACTTGTAATTTGAGGGGTCAACACTAGAGGTTATTTTAGTGTGTTTGACAAGTGAGGAATCATCATTAGTTGGTGATTTGAGAGGGGAACACACTATCTTGATATAATGTAGTTTTGTATTGGGTTGGGAACTTTGTCTTAATATAGAGTTAATTAGTTGTTAGGCAAAGACTCACTATCTTGATATAGTAATATTAGAATAAATTGTAAAGCATTTAGGGAGACAACTAGTGAGGAAAACTCTTTGATCGGAAGACATGAATCGAACCATTATAAATTTGGTTATGTTATCTGAAAGGCTCTTTACTTATTTGTATTTATGATTATAATTTGAGAAAATAGTTTTAACAAAATCATTAGCTGGTTAAAATAAAATCGGGGTTGGTAAGTCTCCCTCCCATTGGCTTGAGAAAGGGGTATCCGTCCCACCGTAACTAAACACCTTTCTTTCTCCCTCTTTCTTTCTTTCTTATTATTTTATAATAATCTCCGATTAGGGTTTCAATTAATTGATTGTCCTTGCAGACCAGACCACATATTAATTCATTGAAAGATGAAGGTTTTTGTGAAAACGTTGAAGGGGACCCACTTTGAAATCCAAGTCACACCAGAAGACACGGTTGCTTACTCTCAATTCAATTCCTTTTTTATTTATTTCTATTCAATTTAATCCAATCCAATCTGTTTCTAATTCATTTGGAATTGTTAGGGTTTTATCTTCAATTCATTAAGATTCAGAATTTCAATTGATCATGCACTTAGGTTTTATTAACTTTGAATGAATTATATTGGGAAATTGGTTGTTGTGAGCTCTCATTATATGATATGATTCTAATTGGTTGGTTGATAATACACTAGTAGGTTTTTATTGATGATGTTAAATGTATAATCAGCTGTCGATAAGCCTGACAAAGCATGCGCTTCTAGTTCCTAGGCCATCGCACTACACCTCTATTGGCATTGATGACGGATCAACAACAATGATCATTTGAACTTTTGGTTTTCATGTTTTTAAAATTTTTTAATTCAAGCTTTGGGATTACATTTGAATCTTGACTCTTTTAGAACTTTTGGTACTGATTAGATGATATTAAATGTTATATAATAGCTTTTCTCTATTTTTTATGAAGAATAGTATTATTTTTCTAATACGTAACATATGCTTTTTTTTTATGTAAGTGCGTTTCTTTTCTTAAGCCCTCACTTGCAAGGTCTGTGCGTCTAACGCCTTTTAACCCAATTGGAATTTAAAGTAGGTGGTAGAAAGCTGTCACCCAACCGATTTGTAGAACATGATTTGGATAGTATTCTACTATGATTAGGATATTCGTTAAAAAATGTCAGATTTTATGTACGCATCAAATTGGAATATGAAATGTGTTTTTTTTATTTGTATTTGTGGAATATAATTGGTTACATTGTAAAGATGTGGTCTTTTATGCCAAATAAACACCAACTTATTTACTTTGTTACATTATGGGGATGCCTACAGTATGCAAGTGTGAAACACCTTCACACTTTCTTTCATCATTGGCCCTTTTATGCATGATTATAGATTTGCGTTATTTGAATACTATGATTGGTTACAATAAAAACTCACCTTTGTTAACATGTTTGATGTGATTGAAGCTGTGTACATGGTAGTAAGATAGTGTGATTATTATTCATGCAGGTTGCTGATGTGAAGAAAAATATAGAAACCGTTCAAGGATCAGATGTTTATCCTGCTGCACAACAGATGCTTATCCATCAGGGCAAAGTGCTTAAAGATGCCACTACCTTGGAAGAGAACAAAGTTGCAGAAAATTCTTTTCTCGTCATTATGTTATCTAAGGTAATATCAAATTCCCTTTTTCTCCAGGCACCCAAATATTATTATTTTCTAATTTATTTCCAACTTTGAATACAGAGTAAGACACCCACTGGCCAAACGTCAACAGCCGCAACTGCCCCTAAGGTATTAACTTATATGTTTAACTTTTATTATTGGTTCTGAAGTTTGTGTGTGATATGCATTGAATGGTTTGAACCTGCCATGCCATGTAGGCACCTCAGACAAGCGCCAATCCCCCTGCGCCAGCTGCCACTCAAGCTCCTCCTCCAGCTGTGACACAGTAAGCTTAAGCTGCTACTTTTTTTGCATAGCTATATATTAATCAAAATATCATTTAAATATTACTCAAAATACAATTATATATGCATACAACTTGCCAACTTTTTTTTTTGAGTGATGAATAGTAAATTTTAAGCCACTTAAAATTTGCCATGTGGCGTTCATTTAGTTTTCTTCAAGTTTCAGTTTCACCCCTTATGCTATAGATAATATACGTTTTTAAGTATTAACTTCTGTTTCTGTAACATTTTTTGAAAGAAATAAAAAACAAATGCGCGGTTGTGATAATTTGTTTGTTTCCTATGTTTCGATATAGTTTTATAAGAAATGGAGTTGTATATGAAATAAAGCATTTTTGTAGCATTGTAATGTAGACTATACCAAGTGCTGGTACCTAGACGAAACAAACCGGACCGATATTGACCAAACAATATCGGTACTGGTGTCGGTATTATCGTAACCACTATTGGTCTTCATTTAACATCGATACGGCTACCGGTATTCATTTTATAGATTTTGGTTTTGATACGAGCTCACAATTTTATGTTTTATTTGATTAGGTCTGATTCTATTGTAAGCATTATTTTTATTTTTTTGTGGTTTGACGTGTGAGGGTTTAATACTTGTTTCTGCTATTTAATGTACTTGTACTTAATTGCAGGCCTGCAGTTCTTCCTTCCGCCCCAGCTCCAGATTCAGCAACTCTCATGAACCCTCCGTTAGTATTTCTTCAAAAGACGGGATATTAAAATTCTTATATTCTAATCGCATTATCAATTTAATAAACACTTATATATTAGTGATGGTTTTATTATAGATCAGAGAATGTATATGATCAAGCAGCATCAAACCTTGTTGCTGGAAGCAATTTGGATGGTACAATCCAGCATATTCTTGATATGGGTGGTGGAATCTGGGATCGCGATACTGTTGTTCGTGCTCTTCGAGCTGCCTTTAACAACCCAGAAAGAGCGGTCGAGTATCTTTATTCTGTAAATTATTTTCTTACCTTATTCTTTAGTACTTTGTTATTTTAGTATTTATGAAACTGAACGTTCAGTAGATAATTTATAACAATTACGTATATCATGTCAGGGTATTCCCGAGCCAGCTGAACTTCCACCAGCTGCAGGAGCTTCACCAGTGCCAGGTGTGCAGGCCGTGAACCCGCCAGCTCAGCCTGCACAAGCTACACAACCTGCAGCTATGCCTTCAACTGGACCAAATGCAAATCCGTTGGATCTCTTTCCTCAGGTATTTCTTTAACTAGTCAATCTGTCCAGCCGGGTGAAAACCTGTTCTAGTGAAACTGAGTTTGGGTCAAACTGGTCGTTCAGAAAAGTGTCACTTAAACTTCTTACTTTACATTTGACTTAGGGCCTTCCTGACATGGGTGCTAATGCTCCCGCTGGTGCAGCTGGAAACCTTGATTTTCTCAGAAACAGTCCACAGGTATTCACACAGTAGCCCCTCCCCCTCCCCCCACAACACACCCACACCCACACACAAAATCAAATAGATAGCCAACTAATTTCTTGTTTTCAGTTTCAAGCACTTCGAGCCATGGTGCAAGCGAATCCACAAATCTTGCAGGTATGACATTTTTTTCAACGCGCGCATGAGTAAATAATAATGTTATTTATGATGTTGGCGCGTTATGAACTTATGATTTTGATGTTGACAGCCGATGCTGCAAGAGCTGGGGAAGCAAAATCCTCACTTGGTGAGGCTCATTCAAGAGCATCAAGCTGATTTTCTTCGTTTGATTAATGAGCCCGTTGAAGGCGGAGAGTATGTTTTATTATAATTCGATATATTATGTACTCGATCGATTCTACTTATGGTTATTAATAGAGGCAAAATTTAGGAATGCGCTTGGAGATCTTGCTGCAGCAATGCCACAAGCGGTGACTGTTACACCAGAGGAACGGGAAGCCATTGAACGTGTGAGTCTTCTTTTCCTGTATTTTCTAAAGGGATAATTTCATATACATCCCAATCAAATATTAAATATATATATATACATAGGATGAGGTTCATTTCTGAACTTCCAAATCATTTAAGAACTTTAAGAACTCTTATCAACCAATCATATATGTATTATTTTAATATATTTTATATATTTAAGGGTTGTTTTGTTATGTATTAATGTATTATATGTAAATTTATTATTATATGTATGTAAATGGTTTTTACACATATTGATAACTTAGCTATTTCACATATGTAAACTTGCGATTACATGTGTAATTACAAAATTGCATATAATTTTTTTGTTTTTTGTTTTTTGTTTTTTGTTTTTTGGAAAAGCAAAATTGCACATAATTATATTACCTAATACTACCCACGATTAATATCATATATAAACAATAAATATATAAAATGATTAAATGCTAGGTTTTAAATTTTTTGGAGTTTTTTAGAGATGTAAAGGATCAAAGAACATAAAAGGTGCACTATAAGATTAGATGGATGGTGTAAGATTGAGTTCCCTAGTTCCCTATATATATATACTAGTTTGATACCCGTGTGTTACACGAACAATTAAAGAAAATTATAATATTTAAGCATTAAGCATAATACAATCAATAACATAATTATCATATATTTTTAATACAATTACAACTAAAATTGAAATTACAGGAATTACAAAAGAAACATCACCCAAGTATTTTACAAATAAGAAAAATCTACTTGTACACAACATTTGTGGTTGTATTGGTCATATTACATTGATTATCAAGAATCAGAATCTTCAGCCCACTCTTGCTTGATTTTTGTGTGAGGTAGTAGAGGGCCACATGTTGTGTGTTATAGATAGTACTTGAATATAGTAGATAAGAAATGTTTTAAAATTTAAATACTAATCCCGTAAAATTAGTGGATATTTTAAAAAGAAGTTGCAAGATTTAATTGAGGTGATATATATGTGTCTCAATAATTATTTAAAATAATTTATAAATTGTGATTAGAATCAAATATAAAATGAATTCGAATTTATATGAAACAATCATGGTAAATAAGTTGACCAGATTTAAAAACCCGTAATTGTAAGTTTCTAATATAAGACCTTGATATCTTTCATAAGAAACTCTACCTAAACTTATTGATTTATATTAACATAAACTTTATATTCAACATTTAGAAAACCATGAATGTTTCAAGAATTATAGGAAATCATCGGGTCACCGTTTTTAAAAAATCACACCAAATCAGAATTGTATGTACAGTTTGAAAACTAATATAACTTAACCCATGTAATTTATAAAAATAACATAATATAAATGATTACTTATTTTTACTATTACTTTTCATGTATTTAGTACCTATTATAAAAACATATATAATATGTTAAATAAAAATTATATAAAAAATAGTGGTGTGCAAATTGAATATTAGCAAATACGTGTTTCTTAATACCAAGTATCATAAAAATTAATGGTGTGTAAATTTTATTTGATACTCAATTATATATTTTGACCAAATGTATCTTGAGCGATAATGGTAAAGCTAAATATTTTAGTCTTTAAATGACAAGAGTTAGTTTGTTTTGCTAGTTATACAATTATTTATACATATACATAATAACCGTAATTGTAGCTCACCATATTTAGCTTGAATAATATATGTAAAGCGACATTTTAGTAAAACAGGTTAAAATAGTTTACTGATTTTAAGAAAACTTTGAATTTCGAATATTTTATATATACATGTGGTTAGTATATACCCGTGTGGTTAGTCAAACTTTAGTAATTTGTTACAATATTAAATTAGTTTGATATAATGTTTAATTATTTAAACAACTAATAATCCTTGATCGTCGGTTTCCATATTTATATTGAATAAGTTTAAGCAAAACCAAAATAAAGGCATTAAAAATAATACCGCGCTGAAGATGACATTATGAAGTGAAAATCAATATCGGAATCTAACTCGTTCATGTACCTTATCTACCATTTGAAGATCATGTATGCATAGCGTATTGTTATTATATAACTATACGTGGAAGTCAGAGTAAACAAATCATTATATTTTGATGCATTGGTATGAAGTTTTAAATGCTCGTAAGAAAAAAAATAAAGTTTATTGGTTAAAACCGTAAGTTCATGTACCTTATATACCATTTGAAGATCATGTATGCACAGAGTGTTGTTGGGATCTGCATTGAAGCAATAATGTCCATGAAAATTGTGTAGTTGCAAAATGATGAACGTCTATATATTGATATACCATTTGCTACTAAATCTCCTAAACATTTTAAAAAATATAATGAATATCATCATGTTTACGCAAATGCATAATGCAAAGTGGAATTAAAATTACCAAAAGAAGTTAGTTATTATTGAAACAAAAATATGAAAGCTCAACACATCAAGAACTAATAAACTGGTAAAACTGAGTGGGTCGGGCCGGGTTAGTCTATGAGTGAATAATTAATATAGTTTCATAAATAAATTATCGTCAAACACGAATTCTACGATCCAAACATGAGTTGGCAGTTGACCACAATCGAGAAGTTCAAAGAAATTGCACATTTGATAACAGAAATCATAAATCCGAAGGTTTACTACTTGAGTACCATAATAATAAAAGGTAAGTATATTTAACCCATACAGTCCTTTAAATAAAAAAAATTGACAGAAATGCTCTTATACTTAACTGAAAAATCTAACAAAGTTATTCAAGTGGTTATTGATCAGGTTTGGTACTAAAGTAGTTAAACTGCAGGAGAAAAAAAACAAATTTAGCTCTTAAAAAATAAGAAAATGTTGTGGTTAGCTCTTAAAGCGGGGTTGTGTAAAATTACCTAACAGTAAGCGACAATGGAACAGCCTGAAGCAACGACGGAGATGAACGATAGCAATGGTGAAGATGAACGGTCTCGTAGGTTTAATCAGATAAGGGAGAAGCAGCAAAGTAATGGCAGATTGGCAGCGACGGGCGCCTGAATGAAGGTCTGCAGCGTAGGGTTTTTTTATTGGAAGGGGAAACAAATGGGTTGAATAATATATGGATCCAGATAATATTAGTTAGACGGGTTGATCCAAAATAATACCATTTTAGTGAACATGGGTTAAATTAGTGAATATGGGTTAAAAATGTGAGGAGTGATGAGAGGTTGACAAGTGGCAAAAGATAGTAATCTTTTATTAGAATAGTAAGATATATATATATATATATATACACACACATAAAAGGGTGAGACCATGCGCACCCCCTCTATTTTCTTAATGAGGTTGTGTCCACCAAGTTTGTATAATCAAAGAATCATATATCCGTTTTAACTTATTTCATAGAAGGGTGAGACCATGTGTACTCTGTTTATTTTTTAAAGAGGACACGTACCCCCATCCATTTACCCTGTAATTTTCTTAAAGCTTTAAAATTTCATTTTTAACCATTTTTTAAGTCCTCTTTTTATTGCTTTTTTTTTCTTTACTTTTTTTCCATTGGGTCGATTTTTTACAATGAATCAGACCTTTTGTTTTTCTATTAATTAGATGGTTCATCATCATCATCGTACTCAGTAAATCCCACCAATAGCAAATCTATGGTAGGGTCTGAGAAAGTTAAGATGCAGACAGCCTTACCTCTACCCCGTAGGAATAGAGAGGTTGCTTCCGATGAGACCCCCGGCTCGATAGTAGTTTTGCATTAAGTCTTGGACATAAGGCACATAACACTCAAACCATTGAGACAAATGCTGATTGATGCATGCACCCCCCACTACATGATGCTTGATTAATCTTCCGCCACTTTTAAAGTTATATAATCATCATCATCATCATCATCGTACTCAGTATATCCCACCAATAGCAAAGTTATGGTAGGGTCTTAGGATGGTGAGGTGTAGACAGCCTTACCTCTACCCCATAGGGATAGAGAGGCTGCTTTCGGTGAGACCCCCCGGCTCGATAGTAGTTTTGCATTAAGCCTTGGACATAAGGCACATAACACACTCAACCATCGGGACACCGCCAATTGGTGCATGCACCCTTGTCTTTCGGCTATCAACGCCACCACATGATGCCTGATTAACCTTCCGCCACTTTTGACATTCTTTTCATGAGATTAGTAAAATAACGTCAAAATTAGTGCAATTTCACTTTTGCCCACCCGAGGGTTCACACACATATACATTATATGCGCTCACTGCAAGCAGGGCGATTTAAAGTTATATAAGATATTTAAAATTAGGTTGTAATGTTGGATATATATGATATTTGTCATGTTTTTTGTAGTGATATGTATATTATTCAAATTTTGGTTTGAATATATGTTTTATTTGTTATGTTTTGTATGGATAACAATCAAGCGTTTTTAAAACTATTAAAATGGAAACAGTTTGGAGGTAAAATAATGGTTTTGAGTTTTGTTTCAGCTTGAAGCAATGGGATTTGATAGAGCACTAGTATTAGAGGTGTTTTTCGCGTGCAACAAGAACGAAGAGCTGGCAGCCAATTATCTTTTAGATCACATCCATGAATTTGAAGACTAGGTATTAGTGTTGAATGATGAAATGGTAAGTAATCGATCCCGGTGGTTTTTTCTCTGGGTTCTTTATTATTTCCGCAATGTGGAAATATGGAGTGTCGGGAAAGACCAAAATTGGATTGTAACCAGATTCTATCGTCTCGTATTTAATTCGTAACTGTCTTGTATTTTGGACTTTCGTATTTTGTCTTGTATGACAATAGTGATATTGGTCTCTTCTTCAAGTGGGATGGCGCTTGCCTTTTCTTTTGTGTAATGGCTTTGTACTTTATAATGGATTATTTTGCAGGAGTGCAAAACACAATGACATAAATGCGCGTATAGTATATTAGTATTAACCAAAAGGAATAGACAAGGGTGTGGTGACATGGGCTGAGATTGTGATGTTAGTAGCTGCGATCAGGGATAAGCTCGGTATGCGATTTGGTACCGGTACCATTTACTTAACCCTAGGCGTGATTGTGGCAACAAGTGGCTTGCTTGGTTGTAACAATTGTCATATTGGTGGCGACAAGTGGTGTGGTGGCATTGAGTGCAAGAGTTTCATCGGCGGTGGCGGATCTAGCCAATAATTCCAGGGTTATCACAATCTTTTTAACTATGCATTAAAAAAAACATAATGCATAAAGTTGAACATGTACCTAATAGAATCCTACTCTCTGGCATTTGAAAGCTTATCGAGCTGTTATATCATCTTTAGTTGCATCAACACGGTCGCAGCAGGTGGTCCGGCAAGGAGTAAGCCGTCATATCAGATCAGATGGTCACTGGTCGAATGTTGATTTCTTTGGTTTTGTTATGTTTTTCTCGAGTCAATTTTCAAAACCCTCATCAAGTTGGGCTTTTTTTTACTATATTTTAATTAAATAGTGGGTTTTTAAATCATTAACTAGTTGTGGTTTTTTATCTCAGTTGTGTGCACAAATCGGGTATTAGAAAAAATTGGGTTCGAGTTTGGAACGGGGTTCGGGTAAATTGGGTATTGGAAAATCGGTATTAACAATGACCAGTCCGGGTATTGGTTTGAAAAATCACACCTTGTGTACCTGGTCCAGGTCGGGTATTGAAGCGGGTGTTTAATACCCGGGGTATTTGAATACCCTATTTTCGGGTATTGAAAACCCCGTTTTATGGGTTTTGAATACCCTATTTCCGGATATTAAAAAAAACCATTTTCTTCTGTCAACGGGCCTACCTCATTTTTTTTATCCTAACTCCATTTTTTTTGCATACAAACTTCAAAGTTTATTCAAACATATATAAACAACTAAACAATGATATAAAAACACATATTTTATGTGTTTTCAGTTGTTTTGTATATCAAAAGGTGCTGCTCTAAACAAATATTTATATCATATATATGTGCTCCAAAAAAGATCTGTTGGAGAACGACTATAGATCTGTGGGCAGCCATACAACAGGTGCATAAACACTAATACCTGGGTATGCAAAAAACTTGTGTTTCAGGTATAACTAGAACCGGTTTTCGTGTATAACTTAAACTTGGTTTCGGGTATACCTAGAACCGGGTTTCGGGTATATCGGGTTTAGATCAAGTACGAGTTCGGGTTCGGCCGTTGAAGCTGATTAACTCTATTGATACTTCTTTGGAACGACTTCATATGGACTTGTTTGGTCCAGTTAACCGTCAGAGTACTGTTGGAGATCTTTATTGTTTAGTTGTCACCAACGACCATACAAGATTCTCATGGGTGTTAACCCAGGTTTAAAAGAAAACCGGTTTTGGGTTTCTTTTTGAGGTCCGGTTCGGGTATTTTGTGCACCTCTATCAGTTATGCTTCTTAATAAAACATTGAGAAGACTTTTAAAAAACATTGGAGGACATTAACGGAACTATGGTTCTTTTTACTGGGTCCAATAGAATTATGATTTTACATTCGCATTTAAATAGTTTTTTAACAATCGATATACTATAACACAAGAACGATTTTTGATTGCTTTTAGTACTCGTTTGAAATCGGATAAAATTGAAACGACACAGAATATATTAGCATAACTCATACGCAAAACTTATTAAAATATAAATAAATTAGATAAATTATAATGTAAATAAATTAGAACTACCTAAAGATTAAACAATCAAATAAAATAGTTAATCGAAGAATTAAAAAGACCTATAATCTTCTTTATGTTGTATTAAATAAATTGATTTAGAAAATTGTAAAGCTATAATATTATTAAAAGTTGGGACTAATGCTTTGCAACTTTCTTTTATTAAAAAACAAATATGTATAATACAAAGGGTGGGCCCAACACCATTAATAAGTCATCTTCTTTATTGTCTCCTGATAAATCCATCACTGCTTCGTATATATTTGCTCTGTCAATAAAAGAAAATCCAATCTCTTGAAGTTCTTTTCATCTAAACTCTTCCCTTGGTACTGTCGATGTTTGAGGAGTAGCATAATATAATTTCAGGGTAACGCAATACATAAAACGTGTAACAATAACAAAAATTTCTACTTCGTTGGAAAAGTCCGCTACCCTTGCCATTAAGTTAAGTTCGCCCCTGTTTACTGGCATAACTTAAAACAATAAGAAATATCCTTGAAACAAAGACTACGATACGTCTATGACCTTACTAACGGCAACATGAGGTACATCAAGGTTGTGGTGAGAGGTGTACATAAATTGTGTATATGCAACATGAAATAAGTAAATAACATCTCCCTGAGTAAATCAAGCGGTGCCAAGTTTAGTCCTCATGTCTCAACAACAGATTCTCACCACCTTGAGTAAATCAAGCGGTGCCAGTATAGTCCTCATGTCTCAACCACATATTCTCACCTCCTTACCACTGAGTTGGCAAGTCGTATGATGGCTACCACAAGAAGAAATAAATAAAGCTAATCTATATATGTGCAGTGCAATGTCTAGGCAGGCTGGGGTGAATAATAAAAGAAAAAAAAGTTGTTAAAAGGGAATAACAAAGGGAATTTGGTTTGCAATCAACTTTTTTTTTCACGGCAAGAACAGAAACCATATTAAAAAAGACGTGAATGTCTCCATCGGGAAGCTGGAAAATACAAAGACAGATAAGAGAGAAACTGTTAGTGCACGGTTTTGCGTCTTGAGTCTTTGTATTTATCATTAATGTATTTGTCGTTTTGGTTTTATGTAATAAACAATTAAGTTATGTTTAGTTCGCTATTGTAAGTGTCTAGTTCGCTAAGGTTGTTTAGCGAACTAAGACTTAAGTTAAGTTTCCCCTGATTCGTTAAGGATGTTTAACGAATCAAGGGTTGATTCGTTAAGGTATTTGCTTTGTAATGTATGTAACGAAGCGTACTCTAGTTCGTTAGGGGATGTTAACGAACTAGGTCCGTCTTCTATTTATAGGTGAACACTGTTCACGTTTAATTTAAGTTTTGAGAGTAATTAACGAAGCCCTGTCCAAATCGCTCTCGATCTTCATCTTAATTTTATTCACATATACAACTACTAATATACTGATAATATATATACACATACAACACATAATCAAACGTAATTATGAGCTAGATCCGAGTTAAGGTATTAATCATATTAACACAGATCTGAGATCTGTTTAGAGTTATATGATTGGTTCCGGGTTCCAACAAGTGGTATCAAAGCTTTCGGGGCTCAATTACGCTTGATTTGATTGTTAGTTTGGGTTATTAGACTGTTAATTGATATTATAAATTGTTCATGTTCTGTTTGATTGAATTTGGATCAATTTGAGGATTATTGATTGAATTATGGAAGGTTTGGACTGGATTTGAGTTGATTAAGGTATAGGAAAGGTTTGGAGAATCGGAATTGATGTTTGGTTTGGTTTTGGTTTGATTCGGTATTGATTCTGGTTTGTGGCCGAAACAGAGGTTTGGTTTTGGTACAATTGGATTCGAGAAAGGGGTTAATCGGTTACGAGTATTGGTGTTTTGGATTCGCGATTGGTTTGTGAGTCTTTTGGTAGGTTATTTGTGCAAATTGATTACGAATTGAGGTAGTATTACGAATTTAAGCTTCTGGGTTTCTGGGTTTGATGTTCTTCATTTCCAGAAAATCTGGAAATAATCTTTGAAGATTTGAAGATTTGAAGATGACTATAATTCGTTATCATCTTTTCGGTGATTCGTCATCTTGGTAACACTAATTCGTTAATTAATTTAGGCAATTCGTTATAAAATTCAAGTGATTCGTCAATCAGTTCGCTAACTCATCTGATTCGTGTTAACAGATTCGTGTGACAGTTGTCTACCTTGGAATTGGTGTCATAACAACCTTTGCCACGTGGCATTCGGTGTCAGATTTTGTTACAAACCATTGTAACAACCTGATTCGCTATTAGTTGATTCGTTATCAACTGTAGCTGGTTCGTTATCTACTTCGCTAAGTCTTTCTTAGCGATTCGTTACTAAAAATCTTCTAATTCGTTAAAGTTACACTTAGCAATTCGCTAGTCAATTCGTTAGTCAATTTGTTAGTTTGACTTATTGTTGATTCTGATTCGTTGACTATCTGATTCGTTGGATTGATTCATTAAGATTAATCTTGATTCGCTACATGATCAATCTTAGATTCGTTAAGATTTGATTCGTTAATTTACTGTTCACAGTTCGCTACAACTGTTCACAGTTCGCTACAACCATTCACAGTTCGTTACATTTAAACCTTAAATTTTTGATATTTGTCAAAAATGGCTGGTATGTGTGCACTAGCCTCACAGAATATGTTAATGCAACAAATGTTGCAACTTGATACCAAGATAGGTTCACATTCGAAATGTCCAAGATTGATGAAGTTTAGTGACTTTGCCAAATGGGAACCTAGGTTTCGTGCTCATTTAGGATAAGTTCATCCTGACTGCTCATATTGTTTAGATGAAGTTTATACCGTTCCTATGACTAGGGATGAGACTATCGGATTCAAATCTAAAGCTATATCTCAATACTCACAGGAAGAGAAGAAAGCATTAGAAATAGATACCAAAGCCTATTCTACTCTAACCATGACTTTACCTGAAAATATATTTCACCAAGTGGGTAGTATAAAAATCTGTGCCTCTTTGTTTCAACATATCCGAATGAGAAGTATGGGAAACACGGCTGAAAGCAAAAAGGTGATGCTTAAGTTTCAATTCAGAAACTTTAATTTACTCAAAGGTGAGACGGTTGAAGAAATGACAACGAGATTCAATCACCTGATTGCAGAAATGGATAAAATGAAGTTGGAAATTTCTGAGATTGACAAGATTGATACTATTAAGAGTGCACTACCAAGTTCGTACTCCACTTTTCTAATGGTATTAAAAGAAAACAATTATTTCAATGAAGAATTGACTGCAAGTGAGTTCTTACAAAAGATTGAAGCTCATGAGTATGATCTCAAGTGTCAAAAATCATCCAAGGAAAGTCAAGATCCTGCTTTCTATGGTGGTAGCATGCCTCTAAGTTCAACAATTTCACCGATCACTGCTTTTCTGACACAAAACGTAAGAGAAAATGAAACAACCATCTATAGTGATCCTAGAGCTTGTTTTTATACTGCTGGTAACTCTGGATCACCAAATGTGTCTGCTGGTTCAGGAAGTTCATCCACTACAAATCAATACTCATCACCTTCAAACATCAACATGAAAGAAGCTGAACAAAATTTTTCCTTCTTATCAGCTTTCATTACTTCTTACGAGAATCTGGTGAGTAGCAAAATTGCTACTAGTGATCTGACTGATGAAGACTATGATCAGATTGATCCAGATGACTTAGAAATCATGGATTTAAAGTGGAACATGGCAATGATTGTTCGTAAGGTGAAAAGATTTATGCAAAGAACCGGAAAAGATCTTCCTGCCCTGAACAAGAAGTTGGGATTTGACAAGTTAAAGGTGAAATGTTATAATTGTCAAGAATTCGGTCATTTTGCAAAAGAATGTGACAAACCGAAAAAGGAATATAATGGTCCTCGTGGTCAAAGTCAAAATTCTTCAACACCACGAGGCAATGATGCTGAGAAGAAACCATCAAGTTCTGGGTCACAGCAATGTTAGCTGATGGAAATGATTGGTCACAACGACTATTGTGTAATGATAATCAAGCTAATTTGGCTTTGTTCGGGTTGACTCAAGATTTCCATGATGCTTGTGGAAGTGAGTTGTCTTCTGATAATGACTCTGGATCGGATTCTGATGATTCCAGTGACAAGCCTACAACTGTCTTTGCTTGCATGGCTAAGATCAATGAGGTTAGTCATTCTATTTCTGCTACATCATCGGTTAAAGTAAATTGTGTTGAATGTGAATCTAACAAACCTAAGTTAGAATCTTTAAAAAATCACAATGACAATTTAGTGAGAGAAATTGCTTCACTAAAAGACACTTATCGACAATCTCTCGAATCTCAAATGAGATATCGTGAAAAGATTGAAGTATTGTCGACAAGTAACCATGATCTCAAAGCTGAGTTATCTGTGAAAATGACAATCAACGACCAAAAGTTTCAAGAAATCTTGAAACATCATTCAAAGATAACCGAGCTTGAGAATGAGGTTCTTGAGTTAAAGAAAAAATTGGGAAAATTTCGAAACTCTTCTTTTTTGTTGAATGAAATCACTGAAGTATCTGGAAAACAAAAAGATTCAAAGAAAGGTATAGGTTTTGTTGAAATTCCTCCACCATTTCACAATGATTATAAAATTAATCCTTTTGCTCCTACTGAGGACGATGTTATCGTTAAAGAACCCATGATTCCAGAAAAACCTAAACTCAATAAATCTGAAAATGTTAAAACCCAATTTGCTCCTCAAAAACTTCATGTTCAAAGCAACAAAGTCTTTGTTGAAAATGTTGACAAAGTTATCATTGAGGATGTGTTTGAACCTGAAATTATACACAAGAACAAGAACATTCCAAGTTCTAATCACATACTTTGTGAACCTCATGAATTTGAGGAGGCTATGTATGGTTCGCACACAACTAAGATGAAACAAGATGCTCATGTCAAACCAGTGAAGGCTAAGAAATCAGAAAAAACCTAAAATCTCTGATGAGGATTTGTTGCGTTTCATAAATCCTAATACATCTAAGCCGTCATCTGCTCGTGTGTTTAAGTTAAAGGGGATGGACACGATGTTCACTGAGAAAGACATTCCAATAAGTATCATTAAACCTGAACTGATTGAGAGTGTGTTTCACAATGAAACTTCCAAGGTTCGTGAACTTGAACGTCAATATGCTCAAGCGAAAACATCAGTCTCATCTGATTCATTGACTAAAGCAAAGCAAGTTTTAAAACAAGCTAAGAAAATTCAATTTGTAAAGTCAACTGGGACAAATACGTTGAAAAGTTTTTCAAATTGTTCTAATTTAGATTTTTATTTGAAAAAGAAATCTGTATTATCTGATGATTTTGCTAAGAGCATGACCAAAAATGTGAGTCATCATTTATCATCTGTGTCACATGTTCCAACTAATTCTCAACATCATCATGTTGACATGCGAAGCTGTTTCCTTTGCGATCAACAAGGTCATGTAGTACGAAATTGTGGCCAGAAGAACTATCGGAATCTTCATCCTTTTATCAAGGACCATTCCAAACCGGTTCCTTTGGTAAAGGAGATTCTGAAACGACCTGTGTCGTATGCTGATGATACTCATATTATGTTCTCGAATATACATCCTCGAAAAGTTGTTCATGTGAATGAAACTCATGGTTCCATTAAACCTAAGTTTATTCCAACTGAACCAATTTGCAAAAACGTTATTTCAAATGTGGTTCAAGCTGCGTATTTAAGACGAAAGTCTAAGAAACCTGTAACTTATTCTCAAGTTGCTGAACAACAATTGAATGCAACTAAGGTTAACTTTTCTCAAAGAAACCAAAAGGTGCCCAAGACTGAGGCCTGGGCTGCCGTTTTGAACTAATCACTTTCATTTGTGTGTAGGGTACATCCAAGACCATTTCTGGTGAAAACTGGATCATGGATAGTGGATGTTCTCGTCATATTACTGGGAATCTCAACCTCTTAACAAATGTGAGAAATATTCAAGGTGTGGCGTTTGCTGGGAATTCTGGGGGTATGATTACACAAGAAGGTGATGTTTTGAATGGGAAGATAACTTTTGAGAAAGTTAACTATTGTGATAAAGTGGACCATAATTTATTGAGTGTGTCGCTAATTTGTGATAAGCAATACACTACAGTATTTACAGATAAAGAATGTCTGATTTTGAAACCGGGTTATGTGATTCCCGAGGACATGGTTGTCATGCGATCACCTTGATCAAATGATATTTATGTCTTGAATATGAATTCTAAAGTATCTACATCGATCGAAACGTGTTTTGTCTCGAAAGCAACCGAGAAAGATTCAGTTCTTTGGCATCAAAGAATGGGTCATATACATGTTCGAAAGATAAACTACCTGATGGCGAATGATCTGATCGAGGGTGTGTCGTTAAAGAATTTTAAGTTATCCGATCACTGTGTTGCTTGTAAGAAGGGCAAACAGAAGAAGAAACCGCACCCATCTAAGTTATTAAATTCCATTGATACTCTGCTTGAACGACTTCATATGGATTTATTCGGTCCAGTGAATCGTGCGAGTATTTCTGGAGACTGGTATTGCCTACTAGTTACAGATGATTATTCACGATATTCATGGGTCTTGTTTATGAGTTCAAAAGATAAAACACCGGGCCTTGTTCAAAATCTAATCACTATACAAACAAAAGGTGAGGAGAATTCGAAGTGACAATGGTACTGAATTTAAAAATACTGTATTAGACATCTTTTGTATTCAAAAAGGAATTTATCGAGAATACAGCGCCCCATATGTACCACAACAGAACAGTGTAGCTGAAAGAAAGAATAGAACATTGATTGAAGCTGCTAGAACGATGCTTGCTGATTCAAAGCTTCCTGTCCAGTTTTGGAATGAGGCGGTGAATACTGCTTGTTATACACTCAATCGAGTTCTAACTGTTAAAAGACTCAAGAAGATCAGTTTTGAATTATTGAATAATCGTAAACCTAATTTAAAGTACTTGGAACCATTTGGGTGTCCTTGTACTATGTTGAAAAAGGATGTGGGAAAGTTTGATGAAAAATCCATTGAAAGGTTATTTCTTGGGGTATGCGTCACCTAAGAAAAGAGTGTTTAACTTTACATTCGGTTTTGTTGAAGAATGGTACCATGTGGACTGTCAAAAGTACACTACTCCTTCTCAAGGAAAAGGTCCCGACTGGATGTTTGACTATGATGGCTTATTTAATTCTTTTACTCCAACAACCGATCATCCAGATGAAGATTTAGTTCGTGCTTATTTTGAAGAACATTTGGAAATTCCAAGGTTTGCAAGTTCAAATGATGTTGAAGCTCCAATTGTTGCTCCAACTGAAGAACCTGATAATGAGTCTCCTGTTCATTATGATAATGCTTCTACTTCATCTGATGATAATGCAGTTATAGATCAAGTTACTGAACTTGATAGTGATGTTTCATCTCCTGAATTGGGTGAACATTACACTAATTTATTTGAAAATGTTGTTGTTTCTGAGAATCCTACTCTCAGGATTCATAATTACCATCCACAAGAAAACATTATTGGAGAACTTGATGTGGGAGTTCAAACACAACATCAAGTTGCTTCATCAAGTGAAAATAATGTTCTATCTGCCTATGCTGACTTACACTTGTCTGGGATTGCAAATCTTGCTAAATTCACTTGTTTTCTATCTCAAGTTGAGCCAACGACTCCTCGTGTGGCACTTCAAGATCATTCTTGGGTTGAAGCTATGCAATAAGAATTACAGCAATTTGCACGTTTAGGTGTTTGGGATCTTATCGACAAACCTGCTAGAGTCAAGAAAGCGATTCCGACCAAATGGTTATACAAGTGTAAAAAAGACGACTGTGGGGTAATTGTGAGAAAAAAGGCACGATTAGTTGTGCAAGGTTTTCATCAGCAAGAAGGTATTGATTACACTGAAGTATATGCTCCAGTTGCAAGATTAGAGTCGATTCGAATCTTTCTGGCATATGCTGCTTACAAGAATATTAAAGTTTATCAAATGGATATCAAGAGTGCGTTTCTCAATGGTGAACTTCATGAGGAAGTGTTCATTTTACAGCCTCCAGGTTTTGAATATCCTGATTATCCTGACCGTGTTTACCGATTAAACAAGGCATTATATGGTCTACATCAAGCCCCGAGAGCTTGGTATGGCACGCTCGCCGACCATCTGACGGATAATGGTTTCAAACGTGGAACTGTCGACTGCACTTTGTTTTATAAAAATATTGGTGATGATCTTCTACTCGTTCAGATTTATGTTGATGACATAATCTTTGTCTACAAACGACACATTGTGTAAGGAGTTCGAGAAGTCTATGCAAACCAAGTTCCATATGAGTTCGATGGGAGAGATGAATTTCTTTTTAGGGTTGCAGGTTCATCAGTCTGCGAAGGGAATCTTCATTCATCAGACAAAATATGTGAACGATGTCTTGAGCCGATTCAAGGTTACTGCCGGAAAAATCCCTTCTACTCCTCTTCCCATGGGTCACAATTTATCACCGGATGAATTGGAGGATACCGTTGATCCAACCCTCTATCGTGCTATGATTGGTTCTTTAATGTATTTAACTGCTTCTCGACCCGACATAATGTTTGTTGTTTGTTTATGTGCTAGGTACCAAGCTAGTCCCCGAGTGACTCACCTGGCAGCGGTCAAGCATATTCTGCAATATCTAAGGGGAAATCCTGACATCGGGTTATGGTACCCCAAAGATGATACTTTCGATCTTACCGCTTATTCAGACTCAGACTATGGAGGATGCAAGATCAATTTTAAGTCTACTACAGCGGGATGTCAATTCTTAGGAAGCCGGCTTGTTTCCTGGCAGTGTAAGAAGCAGACAACGGTCTCCACTTCAACCGCCGAAGCTGAGTGTGTTGCAGCCTCGAGTTGCTGTTCCCAGGTTTTGTGGATACAACAACATCTTCGCGACTACGGTTTGAAGTTTCTTACTACTACCATTTTGATTGATAATTCTGCTGCTATTAGTATCACCAAAAATCCCGTACAACATTCTAAAACAAAACATATAGAAATTCGATATCATTTTATACGGGATTGTTATGAAAAGAAATTAATTGATCTTGAGAAAGTACATAGTGATTTTCAGAAAGCCGATCTATTTACCAAAGCCTTTGATAAAACACGTTTTAACTTTCTGTTTGGTTTAAATGGATTGAAGGCCCTTGCTGAGATCCTAAAATTAGGATGATTATCTTTTATTTTAGTCTGTTCAAGTTTCAATTTTATTTTGTTTTTAAGTTTTAGGGGTGAATCTTATAAAATACAAAAATATTGTGCCTTTTAGTTTGTATATATAAAACCCAAAAACATTAGAAAATTTTGAAAAAATAAAAAATATTGTGTTCTTTCTTGTTTTATTTTAATTTTTTGAAAAACCAAAAACATTTTAAAATTAGAAAATATCAAAAAGATTGTGATTTCTGCTTGTACAGAAAATTTTGAAAAAGTCAAAAAGAATGTGAATTTCTCTTTTTGTAAAGAAAAATCCGAAAAGACAAAAATATTGTGTTTTAAGTTTGTAAAGAGAAAAACCAAAAAGATTTTTTGCTTATGTTCGCTGAAAATTATGTCATTTGCTTTTATTTTGAAGGACATATACTTATATATGTTTGGTCCTGATAATTTCTTGTAAATCTTCAGGTTAGCCATTTACCTGAAAAATGGATAGTACTTGGGGCGTTCGTTAAGCTTTCTACTTTATTTTCTCGCTGAAAATTTTATCAGTTATTTAAGTTTGTGGAGCATGCTTGCATGTTTTGGTCCTGTTATCTACCTGTAGATGGATAGGATAGCCATTATCCATAGACTCAAAGTAACTGAGGAGATTAAATACTTTTTTATTATGCTCCTCAAAATTTTGAGTTTTTGAAGCAAAAAGAGAAAATGATAGTACTTTGATTATTTAACCCCAAATCCAGAAAGAAATAAGCTTAAAAGACTGAGTGCTTAATCATTGGTGCATTGATAGGTCTTAAACAAGCTATTAGAGTAAAGTAGGTGATATAAACCTAAAGAAACGCCAAATTGAAAGAGGTGTTAGTCTCTAGCAAAAGTCTCGGTAAGGATGACAGAAATGTAATAACCGATCATACTCAAGCCTTATAGTTGTTGGTCACCTAAAAATATAATAAAGCAATTAACAAGCGTTAGGATTCTGGACACTGTGAGTCTTTATGCAGCTTAATCATCTGGGTATTCATATGCATGAATATTTCACTCGCTTTTAGAGCAAACCCAAAGTCATTAAACTTGATCACTGCTGTACTTCGTACAATCCAAATTACTGACTTGATCAAAAACCGCTGTTAGTCATACAATTGTTCCTCCCTTGTGCGCGTCTTAATACCAATAAGAAACGGACCCCAAGGGATACAATGTATGTAAGCCGACAGATGGACTCGTGCATACTCACTCACGGTAAAGGAAACTTGATGCATTGCTCAAAATTTCACAATTGGTATTCAAAAATTTTGATCAACACTATAATGGTTTAAGTCAAGTTGGGGTGATTTGGCAAAAATCAAATTAAGCTTGAACCGAGATTAGAGGCTGATAGTTTCTGATATTCTGTGCGCTAATTGAACCATAAATCATATCACAAAAATGTTCGAAGGTTTGTTATAAGATTTAAGTGGACAACAATATCAATGACTGACTTAACGCCAGTCATAATATCGCTGAAATATAAAACTGTGATGGAAGGGCATTTTGGTCAATATGATTCTCTGTTCAAACTCAACAAAAACATAAAAATATGTACTGCTTTTGAAAAATATAGAAAAACACAAAAATATTGTCTATTTTTTAATTCGGATATTTCTGTAAATACATTCTTTAATTTTTTCACAAAATACCAAAAATATTTTATCTTTTTACTTTACATATTATTTAATGTTTTTAAGTTATGTTTCGAAAATGTGAAACGTTTTTAAAGTATTTGATTATTGGGATAAAGGTCCTCGGTAATTCTTTTAATTTAAATCATTTATTTATTAATTGGATAATATTTAATTAATTCTTTATTTAATTCATTTCATTATTTAATTAAATAAATTTTAATTCGTTAAGTATGGATAACAAATTAGGTGGTTTTCTAGAGAAATACTTTCTAGTTCGCTCATCTATTTCGCTTCCGCACTCTGTAACGAACCAGTCCTAAGTCGTTATACATATTTAATGAGTCAAGACACGATACATGTCTTGTTCGCTACTCTGATATAACGAATTGGGATAACGAATTGCCTGATTCGTTAGTTGAGAATTCAAACGAATCTCTTGATTCGTACATAGGATACATTGGGTAGCATGTAAGAATATATATAAGACAGGTTACACGAACCGTCCTTTCACTATTCACCATCTTCCTTATACCTAAAGCAACCCTATTCAAATTTTCTCTGATTTTTCGACCTTCGAAATTCGAACTTTCAAGTATATCATTGTGTTGCTAAGGTATAGACGATCACATCTATACCTGAAAGAACAAGTTCAGCAAACGACTCAGAAGAAGAAATTTTTAATGTATCTACGATTTCTACAACTGATCATTCAAGATTTGATACCAAATTTAGTTATTGATCAAACACTGGTGAATGATGTGCTTCCTATGGAACACATGACGGCCGACACTGTTCGTCGAATGAAGATTTACCGTAAGGAGAAACCTAAGGACAAACGGATGATTGGTCATATCATTAATCCAAATTATGTATGTCCTCCCAATGAACGTTGGATCCACGATGACTCGGATTCCGAGAGTGAGGGGGGAGAAGGTGGGAACAATGATGATGATAATGATGATGGTGATGGTGGTAGTGCTGGAGTTGGTGATGCTGCTCTTCAAGAGCAACAAGATGCAGTAAATGCTGCGTTAGCTGCCACTATTGCAGCTCAACAAGAATGGAAGAGAAAAGGGAAAGGAGTGGCAACTGAAGAGCCATCAAATAAGAGACGTGTGTCAGCTGGGGTTGGAGTAATTATCGGTGTGCCACCGCCTCTTCAAACAACGCCTCAACACCCGGTAGTGCCGTCCACAACTAGCACTCCGATGCTCACATTAACGACGACGATGGTGTCTCATGAAAGGCTTGGTTGATTCCACAGATGGCTTTATCTGAAATACCAAGGCCTCCTGCTACATCGTCTACTGTCCCCCCAACACCATCCATGAGGCCTCCTCTTCCTCCTCCTCCTCCTAGTGATGTCTCTTTTATGAGAATTACTCGGCCTCATGGACCAATCCAACCAGTTCATCCATCCCTGTACAACTTGTCACCGAACCGTCAGACAGATATGCTATTAAATCTTCTTCATTTGTATGAAAACCAAATGTCTGCTGACCGTTAGAATCAAGAACGTTTATTGGAGAATCAAAGACGAATGATGAGTTATATTTCATTTTGTCAAAAGGAGACTAAAGCGCTGCGTGCGATTGTTGAGTCTCAAGGGAAATGAAGGAACAAGAGGATCTAATCTTGCAGTTGACTTGCAAAGAGGATGCCTTAAAGAAACTCAAGAATGATGATCAAGATCCTGACGAGTCTGGTGCAGGAGGTGTGCCTAAACAAGCACACGGTTCATCTTCTAGTGCTGGTACAAGTGGCGGTGATGACTCAGGTAAACAGGTTGTTGTGTATCAGGATTCAACTGCTGTTAAGCCAATTGAAATGATTGAAGCCAACACTGTGATATTTTTGGATGGATCGGGGGTGGTTAGAAGTGTGGTGAACAGGGATGAGATCAAGGTTGGTGAGTTCGTTGATAGGTCTCTGACACGTGAGCAGATTTCCATACTGCTAGGGTTAAATGATGAACAATTGACTGTGTTAGAGACTGAGCCTGACATTGAGGTGGTGAATGCGGAAGGTATAACAGATGATCCGTCTATTCAAATGAATACGGATTTTGTTTATGAAGACAAGGATGTTGAGATGGAAGATGTCACTGCTGAGGAGTACCCTGACTTGTTTCAACACACAAATGTTGATCAAGGTGCTCCAGTGTTCGATGAACAAACGGTTAAAGCAGCTGAAGATGATTTGGAAAAGACGTCAAAGGGTAAGAAGGTTGTGGACACTCGGTTCAACTCGATTGAAAATCCAACCAATGCCGATATTGCTAAGTGGTTCAGTTACAAAGCTGCGGGTAAAATTATCAAGGCGTATCGGTATGTTGATCAAGAACGAAAAGACGTAGTTGCAGCTTGGGTCAAAGCAAACCAAGTGACCTCCTTCAGGACTGGATCCAAGGTACATGGTGATATCGTCTCATGGTTATATGATTCCGAGCTTAAGGTATGTATAGTTAAATGGGAAAAGGGGATCCATTACTACGAAACGATAACGGACGTCCTTACACTACCGCGTTGGGATGTTCGTACCCTCACGAGTCGTCCATTTATCAATCGTGGTGACGACCGGACAGCTGAGTGGTTTCATCAACACTTGCTGTTCGAGGTCAATCATGGCTTCAAGTTCTTCAAGCCACAGGTCCCGAGACGTAAACGTATTGACGAGATTGATCCAAGGACTGGCTGGAGGAAACTTGTTCTTAAGGTAAATCCGCCAAAGACGATGAAGCGGGTGCCTGTGAAAACGATGCGCCAACACATGCATCTCTCGTTTGACCGCTGGAACTACGAAAATTGTACTGGCAAGGCCCTCATTGTGCTTGGTAAAGGATTGAAGACTGAGCTTATCAAGATAATTGACCCGATGTGGTTGGTTAATTTATCTGAGACCGACAATGATGTGCTGCATAAGAACAAGATTCTGTTTGAGCGCGATGAATACTATGACCTGGCTATGCAATTCCAGCGCGTTGTGCGTGTTTGTCATGAAAATGGAATTCATAGTTGCAGAGAATGGCAGTCCAAGCGTTTCAAGTGAAGACCAAAGACAAAGAGCTCAAGAAGAGGGGGTGTCTGTTAGTGCACGGTTTTGCGTCTTGAGTCTTTGTATTTATCATTAATGTATTTGTCGTTTTGGTTTAATGTAATAAACAATTAAGTTATGTTTAGTTCGCTATTGTAAGTGTCTAGTTCCCTAAGGTTGTTTAGCGAACTAAGACTTAAGTTAAGTTTCCCCTGATTCGTTAAGGATGTTTAACGAATAAGGGGTTGATTCGTTAAGGTATTTGCTTTGTAATGTATGTAACGAAGCGGACTATAGTTCGTTAGGGGATGTTAACGAACTAGGTCCGTCTTCTATTTATAGGTGAACACTGTTCACGTTTAATTTAAGTTTTGAGAGTAATTAACGAAGCCCTGTCCAAATCGCTCTCGATCTTCATCTTAATTTTATTCACATATACAACTACTAATATATTGATATATATATACACATACAACACATAATCAAACGTAATTATGAGCTAGATCCGAGTTAAGGCATTCTCGTATTAACACAGATCTGAGATCTGTTTAGAGTTATAGGATTGATTTCGGGTTCCAACAGAAACTACAAGAGAACGAGTAAAAACAACTAAAGCAACCCGAAGAGCCTCTCAATCCTTGGTGCAAAGCAACGGAGAGTTGGCCCAAATAGACCAAATAACTTCCTTGTGCTTCGACCTAAGCTTAAACAAACCGAACGAACTCCTTTTAATTTCTTCAACCGTGAAATCTACAGACAATGACCGAGCACTAAACACCCTCTCATTCCTATGCTTCCAAATGAACCAAAAAACAGAGTAACAATCGATGTCAATAAGCACCTTTCACGTTTACATTGTGGTTCCTCAGCGATGTATAATAGTTGTTTCAAATTGTCTAGACCAGTAAAGTCCCACCTGCACCAAACTAACATTAATCTCCAAATCGCTTTGGCCCGGTAGCAATCCAAAAAAACATGTTTCTTCGATTCAACCTCCGAAAAGCAGACTCGGCAGTCACTCGATGGCAAATACACCCCTCATGCGATTAGATTAGGCACAACATGGATTTTGTTTTGTAACATCCTCCAAACAAAGCAGTTAACTTTAATTGGAACCCATGTTTCCCACCCGCAAATAGGAACTCCGTCACCATAAGTTGCGGTTGCCATGACCCGTCTCATAGCATGAACCGTGAACTTGCCTAAAAAGTCGCCGGACCAATGCCACACATCCTCCCTGCCTCCATTAAAGGAGAACAATTCAATCAGTTCTTTGAGGTCAAATATATCAGACAACTATTCAGGAGATAAGTTTACTTTAGACCATTCGAAAGCAACCGAAACAAGCCCCCTACCATTCGATACAATGAAGTCGCTAACCAAGCAACTATTTTTGGTTGACAATTTGTAAAGATTCGGGAATAAATCCTACAACTTAAATCTCCCAAGCCACACATCTAAACAGAAACGAGTCGAGTTACCCGAACCCACATGTCTAACAAAAGTCCTGTTCAAATCAATCCCGTAGTTTAAGAAATGATTACCAATTTTTGCTATCTTTTGCCAAGGTCCGCATATGGATTGTTTCGCCAATTTCCCAACTACCTAAAATGGTGAATGATGAATAGATTTCACACATTTAACCCATAAATGGTCCTTTTCAGTTTTCCATCTCCACCACCATTTGGCGAGATTTTAAGACAACCCACACCTAAGCCGCCAAACCGTTAAGGCTTCACGAAACAATCCAAGCTACCCAGTTAATTTTCCTTTTGTCTCCAGGACCGCCCCACAAAAATGTCCACTAATTTTCTCAAGCTCTTCAATAGATTTTAACGGGGCGTGAAACATCGAGAGAAAATATAAAGGCAAGCTACCAAGTACGGCTTTGATAAGTGTGAGCCTTCCTCCAAAAGACAACGAGGAAGCCTTCTATTGATTTAGTTTATTCTTTACCTGCTCAACAACGGGTCTCCAGTGCTTAGAAAGTCCCATGTTCGATCCGACCGGCAACCCAAGATATGTGAAAGGAAGGGATGCTGGTTCGCAATGAACTATCCTCACCAAGTTACGTACCTCAGAATTAGTCACACAAATTCCAAATACCTTGCTCTTATTGAAATTAACCTTCAAGCCGGAAGCGATGTGAAAACACTGCAAAATACGAGTTAAATTTACCACGTCGACCGCGTTCCAGTCTGAAATTAACATGACATCGTCCGCGTACATTACATGAGAGATAATCGGGCCGTTATCTGGTAATTTCATACCTTTTAACAAGTTGTTGTTAATCGCAAATTTCATGATCACGTTTAATCCCTCCATAGCAAAATGAAGAGAAAAGGCGCAAGGGGGTCTCCTTGTTTAACCACCCCCCCCCCTTTGAAATCAAACTCTAAAGTTGGGGAGCCGTTGACTAGAACAGAGCCTCTCCCCGATTCAAGGGACGAGGAGATCCAAAGTTTACCCTTAGAACCAAATCCCATTTGATTCATAACCGAGTCCAAATATTCCCAACTCACTGAATCGAAAGCTTTGTCAAAGTCAATCTTTAACAACGAACATTTTTTGTGACGACTCTTTGCCCATGAGATAGCCTCGTTTATAATCAAGTGGCCATCAAGAATGTTTCTACCCTCGATGTAGGCGGATTGCTCATACCCGAATAAATACGGGATAACTTTTTGATTCTTAAAGCTAAAAATTTTTAGATGACTTTCGACATGCAACCGATCAAACTAATAGGATTAAAGTCCTTAAGAGGGATGGGGTTTAAAGATTTCGAAATGAGAGAGATAAAGGAAGAGTTGCAACCATGTTTCAAAAAGCCCCGTTGTTCAAACTCTTTGGCAAACAAAAAGAAATCATGCTGCAATATATACCAACAGTGATTGATGAATTTAAAAGTGAAGCCATCTGGACCCTGAGATTTGTCGTTCCCGCATGCCCAAACAGCGTCTTTTAACTCGGATAAGGAAAATGGTCTTTCCAACCATGACCTGCCCCCCTCCGAAAGAGTGTTAAAAGAATTGTTTATTAACCAAGGCCTAGAGGTAGTTTACTCACCAAATTTTTCTTCGAAAAGTTGAAAGTTTCCTGTTTAACTCTAGATCTTTTAAGATTCCCTTTGATGAACCCATGGAAGAAACGAGAGTTTTCGTCTCCTTCGATATCCCACTTAACCTTTGCTTTTTGGCGGAGATCCAGCCTCCTCCTTTGATTGATCTCAAAGACTTTCCTTTTATGATCAGCCCTAGCCAATCTATCAATGTCTGAGATACCTCGCAAAATTCTGCTCGAACTTCTATATCGTTTACAAGGCCAATCAAACTGTTTAGTTCGACATCCTCTATATTTTTATTGGCTGATCTCTAAATTTTTATATCATCTTTAAGATCCTTTAATTTCGACATAAGAGTTAGTTCTCTGGACCACCTTCCCCTACCCGATTTATTCCAAGAAGTTTCTACAACCTCCGAAAGACCAGACTCGAACAACCATGAGTTAAAAAACTTGAACAGAACGGGCCCAAACCGAAGATGATTAGCTATAAAAACCAAAGGGCAATGATCAGAGAAAACCTTTGGCAAAGCTGTGACTTAAGCCGACGGCCATCTGTTAAGAAATCTTTACACGCCAAGATTCAGTCAAGCCTACTCATGAACCGTCTGTCTTCACTCATTCTAGTGAACCTACGACCACCCATGTTGTACTCCGAGAGCCCAACTAAAAGAATAAAATTATTGAATTATGTCATATTGACCTCGCACCCCAAAACCGGTAACCGATCCTCCTTGATCCTCGTTTCGTTGAAATCTCCCATGAAAACCCACCACCCGTTTAAAAGACGATTTCTATCTAAGTAGTTCACCCCAAAGAGATTTCCTTTCAACCGCATCGACAAGAGCATAAACATTAACGAAATTGATTTTATCCTCAAGCCCAACCCAATTTCCTGAAAGGAGAATGAAATTGTTGTTTTTAATGTACTGCAACACATTAAAGATATTCGGGTCCCAAATGCTAAATATCCCCCCTAATCTGCCAGAAGATTCAACGGCCACTGATTGAAATGGATAATCTCCCTACAACTTTGTGAATGGAATATCAAGAGTGTTAGCAAGCTGAGACTCTTGGCCACAAAAAAGATGAATGTTAAAATCTCTCCTTAGACTACGAATCCAATCTAGTTTATCGACCCCGTTGGCGCTGACCCCCTGCAAATAATAGATAAAAGATTCATGGGATAAAACCTTGATCTCCTTCACCTATTATAGATGCTCAAACCAAGTCTTCCTTTCCATGCAACTGAACGCCGACCAAATTACCCACTTTAATGGTGCTATTAACTTCTTCACTAAGAGAATCGACTGAAACAGCCGTAGAAGAAGCCGGCATGGAGTTTATAGATGCAGAGGAGGAGGCTTTGAAACAGTAGTATCTAGATAAAGAACGAGCCCTCCTGATAAGAATATGGCTGCCTCTCATTGTTCTTGGATTTTTTAGGTTTAGGAATTCGTCTGTTAGCACTAGACATTGAAACAGAAGAGTCTGCTCTCTCTCTCATTCAATATCACATAAGTCAACATGTCTAGTACTTAGGTTGGTTATTTGGAGAATGTGAATTGGTATATTATGACTGACCTAATCCATGTGCCCGGAGATTATCAAGGCAACTTTTCTGACTGTCGATCTTCAGAACATCAGATGAAACGTCTACCACAGATTCTGTGCGAGGAGATTTGCAAGTACGATTCGGTGCAGATAAGCCAACACCATTGAATGGAACATGTTGATCGCCATGTCGGAAACTGCTTCACCTTCGTTGGAATTCTCGTCATAGGAAAACTCAGGTTTGATGTCTCCAAACTCGTCTTTATCCGAAACCGACGAGTCATCCTCCCTGAACAGAGGCGCTCATTCCTCTTGTTCCTCCATGACCCATACCTGGAAACTCAAACCATGCCATCTAGCCTCAAAATTCTGATTTATGAACCTTAGATGATTCACAAGAACACATGCCCTGGTAAGTTCTTAACTTCACTTGAACAATCACAGGGCCACAGGGTTTTGCCAACCTGTTCAAGAATACAGTCAAATACGGTTCCGTTCCTAAACTGAATCGGAATGCCAAAAATTTTAACCCAAGCAATCCTGTGTTTTTGAATAAAGGAGTCGCCCCACCACCTCGCCCAGGCAAACCATTTGGACTAACAATCTAAATAGTTCAACAAAAAATTGTCTCCTTCCTCCTTGTTTTGAAATTGCACCAGAACGTTGAGCCCCCTGATGTATTTTGTCTTGCAATTAAACAGGCCGTCCGTGTTCATTAAGGACAACATGTTAGAAAGGATATCAACTTTCTTCAATGCTGCCACGATACAATGATCCAACCAGGCCGAAGGTTTAAGAGCTAAAGAATTAAGTATGCAGATGATGTTATCTGTAACCGTCTTCTCGTCCGAAGCCACTGCATTATGCTCCGATTGCCTTCCTCTCGCAACATCTGCAAAAGATCTTTTGTCGGTGGTCCGAGAGTTTAGCACATGTGAAACTGGCTTGAAGTGATCTGAACGATAATTTGCACCTGATCTTTTAACCTCTGTGTCTGTTCTTCTATCGAACCTTGAGAGGTTCGCCTTCAATCTCAAATTACCAAGTTGAACACCATTAAGCTTCTCTTCAAGTGACAGAGGATCCTTGACATTTAGAAATCTAGCAAATCCAAAATTATCCCTAGATATGTTTTTCTTCTTTGTTAAGTAGACGCCTGCTATCCTTTCCAAGTCTTGCAAACTGAACCATATTCTTTTGGAGGAGTAGCCATTTGGTATGTTGGTGATGTAGTAATTAGATGTTAGCCTTCTGTTGTTGTCTGCATCCTCCCCTCTTCCACCCCTCTGCATAACAGCTATGTACGACAACTATTTATTTTATAGGTTTGAATACCAAGCGATCAACAATGTGGTAGTGACAAAGAGGTATAAGAAAGATAGATAAGGAAAATGTGGTAATTTTATTACTAGAGAATAATGAAAATCCCGTTGGATATTGGGCATTCAAGTGTTTATACGAGTACAAATGAATTATTACAAAGAAAACTTTTTGATCTTAATTCTAATTAGAGTAAATGCATTTCAATTTTTATGGTTTGGTCACTTATGTTATTTTTTATCTTTTTTTTTCAATAGAATCCTTGGTGTTTCATGATTATTGTCAATTACTCTAAATCACTAACTCCTATTTTCTAACGCTAAAGCATATATACAATTATTTTTTTTTACTTTATTTGTTACTAACTTTAGAACCTGCGTGATGCATAAAATGCTTAAAAAATATGATTAAGCTACATAACTAATCAAGTGATTATTTTTTTAATAAAACCTGTGTCAAACTAATTGGTTTTATAAATTCAAATTATATTTTCTAATAGAGTATTTATAAGAATACGTTGTATTTTCATAATTACGAAAAAGATGGACATGGTCATTTTATAATTGTAATTATATTTTTAATAGAATAGCGAAGAACAAAAGATAATAAGATATTTTATTATAAATGACATAAAAATAGCATCATATATAAAATTACCATAATAAAACATGATTTTATATTACAATTTTGAAATAAGTTGATGGAAACTCCATGGATCCATGGATGATTAATGAATATGTGAGAACAAAATTGTTATTCATTTATAATTTCTTTTTGTCTTTATCATCTTAGACCTATAAAAAAACGTTTACTGAATTTCACCACATTCATCTCCTACAATCAAAAGTGTTACAAAAACTGATTTAGATAAAAGGTAGATCTGATTTCATTAAATATATAAGTATTTTGATTATATTGATATAAATACCCACATATTTCTAATCTCTATAATTTATGTAATTAGTTATTTGATTAAATGATGAATTGATATGTTTGATACATTGAGATAAATATGTTTTTATTAAAAAAAATAATAATATTTGAGCTATAAATTTTGGCAATGAATAACTCTCCAAATAACATGTGTCCCAAATTATTTTCTTTTACTAGAATAGATAGATTATAATAATTTTTTATTCCTTTCTCCCCAACCCCTTTAAACTATGTAAACCCTAACTCCGTCACCGCTCCCGCCCTTGCCATTGGCACCACCATCGAATCTAGTAGCAGTCTCACTACCATTAATAGGACATATGTCTTAACTAGACACTGTCTACACTATTCGTTCACCCCGAATCAAGCGGCATATCCACCTAAGTTGAGCCGAGGAAAGCAAAACCGCGACCCCACTTCGTTGCCATGTGGATGTCGTTACTATCGATGTCTTATCGAAACACCTATTGATGTCTCCAATCAAGGTGGCTTAATCCAAACCCCAATCACTCCCTATCATCGTCGTCGACTAACCCCCCAATCTCCTTGACCTTTGTCTATTTTCCAATTCCGTATATGTATGGATTACTATTCGCTCCATATATTTTTTGTGAGTGGATTAAAGTGAAAATATTAAAAAAAACATAATATTGATTAATTAAATAATGATATATATCAAGAATTAGATGTAAAAGGTTTTTAAAAGATGAACAAATTCTATAAATAAAGGTTCAATAAATTTTTTGGGGATTCCAACATAAATGCTCTAAAATCCTAACATTGGAGAAGATGGTTAATAAATCAAAAGGGAGCGTGAGCTACCGAGCTTCAAACAAGCAAAACATACCGATGTACAACTCATACTTGAGTGACTTTATTTGATCATTTGCAACATGTTGTATTGTAAAGAAACATATTATTCATTTATTCTTGTTGTTTTGTATGCATCTACACCCATGGTGGTGGGACATTTGACACATCACTACAATGATTCCTTGAGGTAATTAATATTGCTATATATAGAGGCAAGGTACCAAAAAGACCCAAATACCCTTAAGTATCACCCGCGGGTCAGAGGGAAGCTCCTCATATGGCACCCACGGAACATACGGATTACCCGCATAACCCGCCAAAGGAAGAACGACAATAAGTTCTGAGAACCATGTACGGAAGCATCCAGGCACCCTCAGATTTCATCCGCATGGTAACACATTCACCCGCTAGGATATTCAGAAGGCGATGCCACAGGACAGCTATAATTAACCAATTACATTCTTGAAGAATTAACAAGATCCTTTCTTGAAGAATACGTGACCCATCAACCAATGAAGGAAGGACACCTGGCCAGGTTGTTATAACCGCACATATGGCCAGGGTTATAACTTGTCCTATCATAGAGGGACACGTGTCCAGGTTGTTATGCCCATGCACATGCGACGTATAGCTCAACCTATCATATAAGGGCACGTGTCCAGGTGGTTATGAAGGCATCTTCTAGAATGGGACAGCTGGTCCAATCATATTCCCCCACTCTTCGCCTATAAATATCTTCACAATCTCCTTGAGGTATTCATTCACTCCTCACTATCTACTATAAATACTTAAGTACTTTCTCTCTATCGGAACTGTACTTATTCACACGCCAGAGGGTGGTTACGGGAAGACCCCCCTCTTGTCCTTCCGTAACGAGCTCACTGTGTCTATTTTGCAGGTTTCTGTCACTGGACTTCGAGAGATTGTGCTCATATCGTTGTTGGTTATTGTTGTATCAGACCCTGTGGACTCATTAGATTATGGACCCGTCGAGGGGATTAGATGCGTGTTTCTTCATTGGCGCCATCCGTGCTTGTGTTAGAACTGTGATAATTCCTTGTTTCTGTTGGTTCGTACGATATAAGTCAATTTCTCGAAGGGTCAACGTGTAACACCTGGAGGTTTTATCTTAGGTGGTTCGACGGCCCAAGGACATTTTACTTCACCGATAGGTGCTACTTCGATAGACACGAAAAATGTCACGGTGCCAGGTGGTCCTACTCTAACCGACCTATGATATGTCACAGCGCCGGGAGGCTCTAACATTGGTGGTCCGGGATGAATCATGAGAGAAAATCGCCGGACGCATTTAGAATTAGGTCTAGATGATGTATCTGACGATTCTGAACTAGGGAAAACTCATCGTCGTAGTTCCAGAACTAGGGGACTCTTATCTCCTGATGAGTGGTTCCAAATTCAACAAGAGAATATGGTAGCCGAGTACGAACGTAGGGTGCGTGAAGAGCGACTCCATGCTCGTACTCTGAATTATGAGGAATATCCCAGGAGATCTCTTTCCCCTCCTGCAACGCGAGGAGGAGCCAGATCCGTCATAGCGTTCAGACGAAGAGAGATCCTGAGGAGATATGGAGAGCGCGTGAACGTCCTCGTCGGGTTATGTGTGTATCCGCTTATTTAGATGAGAATGAAAGTCATGATTCAACATATCATCCAGGTGTTATTAGTTATTATAGTGGTGATAGCGGACTCCAGTTACGAAGAGGAACGAGCTATCGGCGAGCGGTAGTTCGCCAAGCGGGCTATCATAGCGACGCTGAAGAAAACTTTACTAAGCCATACCGTCCGGCCGCTTCGCTGAAAAATCAAAATTCATTGCACGTATTTCAATAACTCTGTTCCCAGTTAACGCAAAAAATCCAACGTCTGTGGGAAAATATAACGGGATGACTGATCCTAGTGATCACCTGTTGAATTTCGTGGCTGTGGGAGGAGTCAGTGGTTGGACTCTTACCTACTGGTGCCACATGTTTGCTTTAACATTCACTGGGGCAACACGCGAATGGTTTGAGAAACTGCCGGACAGACAGATTAAGAATTGGGATGATTTTGTTGCTAAATTCTCCCAACACTTCAGTCAACAGAGAAAACACACTCGTGACTCGTCTGAAATATTGGACGTGGTTAGACGAAATAAGGATTCTATCGAAGACTTCATTACCCAATTTAATAACGAGAGTCTCAATATTGGTGGGGTAAGTGAAGATATGTTGCGGGGAGCCTTCCGCAAAAATGTGAGGAGCAATGAATTAATCTGGACCCTAACTGGTAGAGATATAATGCCCGCATCTTGGGAAGAAATAATGAAAGCAGCAAAGTTATTCGCTAGAACTCAAAAAACCTTGGGTGCTGATAGTCAAAAACAGAATCCAAAGGTAGAATTTCAAACTCTGAGGCCAAATAAACAAGCGAAAGGAACAAGTTGGTCTAGACTCCAGCCGTCCGCAAAGGTATCAAAACTATTCGATGCCAGATCTTTGATCGGTAATAAGAACATGCAGAATTCTTCAGTACGGTCCTCCAACAATTGGACTCCATTGTCGAAAACTCCTTCAGAAATTCTTACTACTGAGAATGTGAACTTTAGAAAAACTCATCCACTCACAAGGAGATCATTCCTTGATGCCAAAAAACACTGTTCATTTCAAGCTGGAAGTGAAATCACACGTCACACGTCATATAATGAGGCAAAATCACACGTCATATGTGTGAATAGATAAGCGAGCCAGAAGTGATCCAAGCTGGAAGTGAGCCGGAGTTCGTAGGCTAAGTGAACGGGGTGCAACGGCTGATCGAAAAACAAAGATAGGCGTAGTGATCTACAAGAGTGGTAGAGGTTATTGAGCTAGTGGCCGGCCTTCGACCAAAAAAGATTATTTCGATAACTGAGGATCCTTGCTATTTGGTAACAACCAAAACACTCGGATAATGATGCCATATTCTATTAGCACAAGGCTAAAATAGTTAGGGGGCGTATGATAATACTTATTGAGGCTCAACAACAACACTAAAATAAACACTCGTACACGTAATCAATTTGAGGCATAAAAAGGGGGAGTGTGATTACTCACTTAGAAATTAAGCGAGTGATGAAATAGATGAGCCGGTCCTTAAGCGGGCGAATCGTGAGGTTCGATTTTTAACAAGTGATTCCGAGAAGTAAGTGAGTTTAGGATTGGGGATCTGTTCAGAAGTAAATATTAAATAAAAGTAAAATAAACTAAACTTGAATTCAAATTGGGGTTTTATTTGTAAAATCTTGAGTTTAAGCGAAAGTTCGATTTCGGTTCGTTCCATGACTCGGTATGAGACCGAGGTTGGTTGCCACATATCCAAAACATGAGAACTAACAAAAAAACTAAAATAAAACAGAAACTTGAAAGAAAATACAAGAATCGGTCGCTTGAAACACAACTTGTGTTTTTAAACAAGTGATTCGATTTAAGACATGTTGCTTGTTTTATTTAATCTGGGGCTTGGTTTGAGACCAAGTCCAATACCAATATCCCTTTAACATAAAAAATAACTACAAAACATAGCCAAGTATGATTAAGCAAAAATATATTACATCTAAGGTGTGAAAACAACCAAAATGATTTTGATCAGTTTTGGACAGAATATGTCCTTGATTTGAATAATACTTCAAAATATAAATAAATTTCAAAAAATTATAAAAATCTTTACTCTACTTAATTAGGGTGTTATGAACATCTTTCATTTAGAAACCTTCCCCAAATTATGACTCGAGATAGGTTGAAACAGCCGTTTTCTCAATTGGTACAGATCTGCGCACTAAAAATAAAACAGTGATTGTGAAGTCATACAAATGAATTAAAATGAAGTTAAATAACCATTGAAACCACAACTCAATGAAGTTCATCATAGGCTTTGGTCTTGCATCATTCCAGTTCTTTGTGACTAAGTTATGGTCCAATCTTTGATGACCAAATTCTATCTAGAATTGAAACACCATTAGAACTTATGTTCTTGATGTTTTGAAATGGTTTTTGATGAAAAACAATTCTGCCACTCATTGTGTGATGTTAGACTGTTAGTACATGTTTACCATCTTATTACACAAATACTCATGGTCAAATAACCAACAAACAAATAAAAATAAAAATCAGAAACTTTAAACGAGTAAAATCCCAAATCAGGTCAAACTAGCTTTGTATAAGCACAGACATGCCTTAGGATGACATAAACACCTTAATCAATCAAGGTTGAAGAAGGGAAACAATGAAACATATATATAAGACTAATATGAACTAAAAACGTCCCAAAACATTACTCAAATTGGATTGAAAATCAAGCAATTGTTATGTTTGACTTCTAAAGTCAACTTAGGCAAGAACACTTTAATTTGCTTCCACAAATCCAAAAATAAGAGAGAAAGGAATAGATGAGCAATTGGAAAATGTCGAGAAGTGTTGGTATTTATAGGCATGAATTAGAGGACAAGTTTGCATGGGTGTTTGAACATTAAATCATCTTACATCTACTTTTGCATTCAACATTGAAATTTAATTTTTGTGTTGAAATTGTCATCAACTCTTAATTTCCAAAACCTTTATTTCATTAGCCTAACTAAACAATCTTCATCAACAGCGCCAAACGATATCAAGATGTGTAAAGTAGTGTCCATCCACATGGGTTGAGGATTTGAATTCTTTATTTTTACGACTTATGAAACTTTACAAATTTAAATAAAAAAGAAATAAATGTTATGATGGTGAAAGTGAGATGATTGATTAGGTTTGGTGGGTAAAATGAGAAAAGAGTGATAATTAAATGGTCCATTGGAAAAAGAAAACAATGTCCCCGGAAAAAATGCAATTTCTCTCGGCACGGCTCATAATCATACATTTCCAAACCAATAATAATAATAATAATAATAATAATAATAATAATCTTTCTCTCTAGTGAACAACAACGATGATGATGATGATGATGATGATGATGATGATGATGATGATGATGATGATGATGATGATGATGATGATGAAGATCCCCATACAACAACTCTAATTAATCTAACCGCATTCTATATCCCGGTGGTATCATTCAGATCCAATCTCTTTCTTTTCATCCCAATTACTACTTGTTTATTATTATTATTATTATTATTCAATCCCATATTTCAATTCAATTCAATTCATCTCCTTTATTATTATTCGTCCGTTTTCCAGATTTCTTACATTTAGGATTAGGTTTTGATTTATTAGATCTCATTATTGCCATTCAATTTCTATAATAAATGTGATGTATCTATTTAATGATTTATTTTCATATATATATATATATATATATATATATATATATATATATATCAAATCTCTATTTGTTTAGGAAAACTGATAGTTACATGAAAGTATTCCAACACTTTCTAGAATAACAACATATTGGTGTCATTCTGCAGTTATTCTGTGAACTAACTACTGCAATGTCGATGGGGGACGAGCCTTTGTATCCGATAGCAGTGTTGATAGATGAGCTAAAGAATGAAGATATTCAGTTGAGGTTGAATTCTATCAAAAGGCTTCCCACAATTGCACGCGCGCTTGGGGAGGAACGCACAAGAAAAGAGTTGATTCCTTTTCTGAGTGAAAACAATGATGATGTCGATGAAGTTCTTCTTGCAATGGCGGAAGAATTGGGTGCCTTTATCCCGTATGTTGGAGGAGTAGAGCACGCGCATGTCTTGTTACCGCCTCTTGAAACATTGTGCACGGTTGAAGAAACCTGTGTAAGAGAGAAGTCTGTTGAGTCTTTATGCAAGATTGGATCACAAATGAAGGAGAATGATTTGGTTGAGCATTTTGTACCAATGGTCAAGGTTAGTTTGACCCCAACACTATAACCAAACAAACGTATCTAATAATTTTCAAATGATAAACAGAGAATAATTTTCAATAAACTTTGATAAAAACTGTATGAATAACCATTACAAGAGGCTTGGTTTTCAAAAGCACTATGACGATCGATGTGTTTTGATCCCTTAAGCCGATGCGTGATGCGCGTGCTGCTAGGATTTCATTATTAGAAAAGTAGTAAAAAAATTAATTATAGATAGAGTTTGAATTGGTAACTTTTAAACACTAAAATGCGTAATATTTTGATCAAGTACTCAAACCCATTGCAATCGACTATCTGGTTTGTTCAACTACTGGTCAACCGCATAAAGTGCCACATCTAGCATAAGATCGCATCAGATCGTATCATGTGATGCGTGCATTTTAAGACCAAGACGTGAGATGCCCTTCTATAGGGATTTTCTAAATTTGACAGGTTCACCGAATTTTCAGCATTATAAATTGGCTAATAAAACTTGAACTTAAAACCATAAATAGACACGTATATAACGATTTAGGCTAAAAAAGTAAATTACTAAAGACGGATGAAATTGAGGAAGAATCTTGATTTACGAAATCGGGGCTTTAAAACAAACAATTTGGGTCTGACAGCTAGATCAAACCATCGATGGTTATTTGCCATATGATCCGGCTCGTCGAGACCTTTCCATCCGCTGGTTATGGGCCCCTTAACTCCAATCATAGCTCAGGTCTACCAACTCTTGGATCAGTTCCTCTTCAAATACAAATAAGATAAAGTGTATGTTATAGTAGTAGAAGATAAAAATAAATCCCAGAAACCGGCATTATAAGGAGCATTGTTAAGCTTTTCTTTGATTATGATCATACTGTTGTGAATGGTTCACTGCACGGGTGTCTGCTTGTGGGCTATTTCATATTCCTTATCCGAGTGCTCTCGAGAGCTTGAAAGCAGAACTGAGGTCAGTATACAGTCAGTTATGTCAAGATGACATGCCTATGGTTAGAAGATCTGCTGCTACAAATTTGGGGAAGTTTGCTGCTACTATGGAACCTGCTCATCTCAAGACTGATATTATGCAAATATTTGAGGATCTTACACAGGATGGTAAATTGTGCTTTTGTCAGTTATTTACTAGAAGTTATAGCTTTTTGGTTATGAATAGGTTATAGAGATATTATCCTTCTTGCAGATCAAGATTCTGTACGTTTACTAGCTGTTGAGGGTTGTGCTGCACTTGGGAAGTTGCTTGAGGCGCAGGATTGTGTTAAACATATTCTTCCAGTCATCGTCAATTTTTCTCAGGTAAACTTATATCTGTACTTTCTATAGTTTGATAGTTTATATATTTTATTATTTGACCAACTCCTGCCTTATTATTCCCCATCATTCCCTGTTCTATATTAATTTCTGCAGACAAAATATTATAGCAAAAAACTTCACTTCATATTGTATTGAAGTACTTAGTTTTGTAGAACCCTTTCTAATAATCTACATGGTTTGTATTGTGGAATGATATTTGATTCCATCCTTTTCTTTCTGAAGTTTTATTGGGAATGATGACAGTCATGAGTCATGACAATGGCCTAAGTCTATCATTATATTGATAGATTATTAGTGTGTTATTGTTACTCTTATTAGAGTTTAGGTGTCTATTCTAGAAGGCCACAGTATGCTCTTCGTATTGATATTCTTTCTTCAATGAAGATACACGTTTATTGTAATAACAGTTTTCTCTTCATATTTTGTGTCTGTTATATAAATTATTCATTTCTTTATGCATCTTTCTTCTGAATCAGGACAAGTCATGGCGTGTTCGGTATATGGTTGCTAATCAGTTATATGAGCTATGTGAAGCTGTGGGCCCAGAACCTACCAAGTACGTTTATATCTAAATTTGAATCTATTTTTGCATCATGAAATGATGAAAATTATCATATGTTTATAACACAATGGCTGAATATTAGGAGCGTGTATATAATACTATAGCATCATTGCTACAGTCATCATTTATATTACATTATTCAATAATTACTATTCTGCCATTTTTAAAATGGTAGGTCAGAACTGGTTCCAGCATATGTACGGTTACTTAGAGATAATGAAGCTGAAGTACGTATTGCAGCTGCTGGGAAAGTTACCAAGTTCTCTCTGATTTTAAACTCAGAACTTGCAATTCAGCATATTCTTCCATGTGTAAAGGTATGTTGACTATCTTCCTTTTGGTCAAACATCGGCATTAAGACTTTTTCGTGTGATATTCTTAACTTTGGATCTATACTTTTTAGGAATTGTCGTCAGATTCTTCTCAGCATGTTAGATCTGCTCTAGCCTCTGTCATAATGGGCATGGCCCCTGTTTTAGGAAAAGTAAGTGTTTCATATTATCTACCTCAGCACAATTTATTACGTTTTATCTTTTTTTTTTCTTTTTGATAATTATCACGGGCTCACCAATACCCTGCTAACCAATGGGAAATTGCAGGAAGCAACAATTGAACAACTTCTTCCTATATTCCTTTCACTTCTAAAGGATGAGTTCCCAGATGTACGCCTCAGCATTATCAGTAAGCTGGATCAAGTGAATCAGGTATTATATATACACTCTTATATTATATTAAAGGATAGTTTTTCAAATGTTAATAGTTTTATGATTAATATTATTATGTTTAGAACACCTATAATGGATGTATCACTGTTAATGCAGGTCATTGGGATTGATCTTTTGTCTCAATCTTTACTACCAGCCATTGTTGAGCTGGCAAAGGACCGACATTGGAGGGTTCGGTTGGCTATAATTGAATACATACCTTTATTGGCTAGCCAATTAGGTGTAGGGTTTTTTGATGATAAGTTAGGTGCTCTTTGCATGAAATGGTTACAAGACAAGGTTAGTCACTTCTTCACACACACACACATGTATGTATGTGTATATATAATTTATACAATATATATAAAAATTGTATTATGTGCTACAGGTCTATTCAATCAGAGATGCTGCTGCTACTAACTTAAAGCGCCTTGCGGAGGAATTTGGTCCCGAATGGACTTTGCAGCACATTGTTCCACAGGTTTGTTATATAAATTTAAGAGTTAATTGCAATATAATTTATACAATATTTATAATGTCCCTGTGGTTTGGGCAAAGTAACACCTTTGGGTAACGTTTAAAAGTTGCAAGGTTTCAACTTTGTAATAAGTATGGGGTCTATGGCTAACTTCCGTTAACTTTTATGTTAACTAGGTAAAATGAGTAAAATGCCTGGAGTTAACAGAAAAGTAAAAAGGGTATTTTGGTCATTTTTCTAAAGTAAACGTTAATGTTTAAAAGTTGCAAGTTTGGGGTTTGTAGTTTCAATTTTGTAAAAAGTTTTGGGTATAAGGCTAATTTCTGTTAACTTTAGGTAAGATGACCGAAATACCGTTTGACCAAAATACCTATAGTTAATAGAAAAGCCACAGGTATTTCGGTCAATTTACTTAGACTCTTAAAGTTAACAAAAGTTAGCCTTAGACCCCAAGTTTGTTACAAAATGAAACAAAACCCCAAACTTGCAACTTTGATAAAACACAGAATCACTCAGATCTATAACGATTAACTATTAGATCTAAACCGTAATGGATCTAGTTCATGATCACTCTTAATTAGCATATCTATATCTTATATTAGGTGTATTATGTGTATATATATTAGTGATAGATTAACGTTATGAAGCTTTGATCGAGAGTGCAAACGGACAGAGGTTCAATACTTTAAAACTCGAAGCCTTAAATTAACAGAGGAGGTCACCTCTATATATAGAAGATGGATCTAGTTCGTTACACATTCCGTAACGAACTAGCTTCCACTTCGTTACAATACATTACAGACTAATAACTTTAATGAACTAAGCTTTAATTCGTTAAACATCCTTAACAAATTAGGAGAAACTTTAACTTAATTGTCTAGTTCGTTAAACATCCTTAACGAACTAGACATAACATAACGAACTAGTCAATAATAATAATAACCTTTACATTATAATAATTAAAAAATAAATATAAAGACTCGAGACGCAAAACCGTGCACTAACAAACTTCTAATTGTTGACCCCAAAGGTGTTACTTTGCCCAAATGACATAGATCATTTGTTTAATTAACTCCAAATTTAATTAAGATTTAAAGCTATTGTTTTTGTGAAATTCTAAAGTTTGTGTTTTTCTTGGCAGGTGCTAGATATGATTAAAAACCCACATTACTTGCATCGAATGACCGTTCTTCGTGCAATTTCTCTACTTGCACCTGTTATGGGGTCAGAAATCACGTGTTCTAAGTTGCTTCCTGTGGTGGTTGAAGTCTCCAAAGACAGGTGAGTTATGATTTTTGAATTATATCATTCGGGTTTTAAAAAAAATAAATAAAAGTATGTGTTTTGTTATTTATAATCAACATATTGTGTTATTTCAGAGTGCCAAACATCAAGTTCAATGTAGCAAAGTCCTTACAATCCCTAACTCCAATTGTTGACCGATCTGTAAGTTACTTTTTGCTCCGATTAATATATTCACGACCGTTGATATCTTGGCACTTAAATAAAAATGGCACAAACCTAACATGAATTCAACGGCTAGGGTTCTAGCTGACCTGACGTGTTTGTTTTTATAAATTTTTTAAAACGGTGTTATATGTCACAGATAGGCTTGTAAACAAACCGAACATTCAGTGATCATTTCTTGAACGTTTGGCGGGAAGTTCATTTATCTGAAAAATGAACGAACATGAACACATGTCATTGATTTGTGTGTTCGTGAACATTCGTTTATGTTCGTTCATTAAGTTCGTTCGTTTAAGTTTGCAAGTATACTCAATTAAATTTTCTGGCCTATTATAACTTAGCATAGTTTTAATAACTTTTTAATGCCGACACATTGTTCATTTGTTCTTCACTTTACTTGTAGTTAGTTTTTGCTTAGTTATGCTTGTACATCTTTACGTCCGTCAACCGTTCATTTAGACTGTTAACGAGCGAATTTAAATGGAACCAGTATGTTCAACGAACACGAGCAAGAAAACCTTATGCGTTTTATTCTTCGTATACGATCTTTTGGTCGGTTTAAGTTAAACGAACTTCGTGTTCATTTGGTTCGTTTACAAGCCTCATAGATTAAGCATTTTGCGCCAAAATCACGTTTTATAGTTTAATGTAATTTTTAATACGCATTTGTATTTTTGGTTGTAGATTTGTAATTTTAGAATATTACTATGCAAAAATATAAAATACATATAAACAATAAAATAAAATTTGGGTTAAACGGTGTTCATATCAGCCGGTGAAAACGCATGTCGTATCCAGGTTTATGTGCCTGATATGATCTTTGGGTGTGTTCGGTTTGACCCATTGACCCGTGAACACAACCCATTCATTAGTTTTCACAATATTTGTTGTTCAGGTTGTGGAAAGTACGATTCGACCATGCCTGATCGAGTTGTCTGAAGATCCGGACGTTGATGTCCGTTATTTTGCAAATCAAGCACTTCAGGCGATTGATAACAAGAGCTCAAGCTAGGGAAACCCGAGTCGAATTCGCCTCAAGTTTCATCTTTTTTTGTTTTACAACAGTTAATTTTTCTTTATCTTTATGATTTATTTATGTTTTGGTCATTTAAAAGAGAACATGCATATTTCCTCTTTGGTAACGAACAAACTGAATTGAATTAAATTGAGAGATCCATCTAACTTTTTAATAAATGAAAAGAAGCATTGAAGATTTGTAGTGCTGTTGCAAGTTCAATTAAGTATTATGTTAGTGAAAAATGAATGTTTTAACCATTTGTTGTGTCCAGTCCAATTGTATATCAATCATTTGACATTGGTTCTAGTCTGACTTGAAAATTAGCTGTTAAAAATATAATAATAAATTGAACGAAAGTCAAAACAATTTGCCAACCATGAAGATAAGATATATTTACAGCCAGGTGTCACAATGCAAGTCATATTCTTAATTAATTTTCATTACTTGGTGTTGGGACAAAATCACTACATGTCTGTCTGTCTGTCTGTCCGTTTTGACTTATTGTAATCCCTATTAACACGGGCTAGTATCTTGGTAACATTATTATTATATATTATTATTCTAGTCTTCACAAGAATGAATGAATGAATATATGACTTGTGAACATGTAATTTTTCCATTATCCATTTTCTTATTCCACTATATATTCTGATTGAATCCCAACTAAACAATAACACACCTGCCCTCCCTATATAAGTCCACTTATCCTGCATGCCATCAACGTTGTACAATGGACCACGAGTTAATTAGCAGAACTCTAGAAGATGCAGAAGAAGATAACGCCTTCTATGCCGAACTCACAAGGCGGATACTATTGCTTCTTACAGATGAAGATGAAGACGAAGACGATGATGATCTAGTACGAGTTAAAAACAAGTGCGTCACAACGTTCAACCAACGATTGGTTGGTGACTGTTTTAGTTGGTGGGATGGTGGGGAGGTTTCGGTTCCTGATTGGATAGGGAGGTTGTGGGCAGCAAACGCTGGTGGCACCGGGGTGTTTATACCTCGTGCCACACACAGGTCCAGAAGAAGACATATTTATAGACCAAGGAAGAACATTGATAGTGGCCGAACACATCTAACAACCGGACACAAGAATGCTGGATCGTCATATATAGTACCGGGTACTTGTGTGCCTCATAAGTCATAATAAGTTATGTAATTTGTGTCAAAAGAGAAAAATCAGATGGACAACAAGCAATATAAGTGTTTTGTGTTCACGAGTTATATATATTTGCTATCTGATTATTATCTAATTGAGTCAAACGGGTTGCAAGTTAAAAATGGTTATAAATGGGTTGTGACGAAGGACAAATAAACGAATTAACGAGAACGTATACGGATTGGTGGGAGTTTGGTAGATGCAAGAAGAAACCGAAATAAATCTCAAACTGAATTTTCATGATCACGAGTTGTCACTGACCTATCGATGAATTGGTTGTCATGTTAGTTTCTTAATTGCCAAACTCTCATATATAAGGGAGCTTCATGTAATGGATTATGCATTCAGTGAGATACAAGTAATTTTTCCGTTTTTAAAATCTTTTTTCACTTCTGCCTCGGGTAATATATGCGACTTATGTCGGGTGGTGTCAGAGCTCATGAATTATCCTGATAGCATGTTGTGTTGGAGTATATCATCAACCTCGATCTCCTTTCTTATGATGGCGGTCATGGGGTTGAATTAAGAACCAAGTGTACTGATGATTATGTAAAATGTACTAATGTTTATTAATGAATGGAATATGTGTTGTGTATCGAGATTGGAATTTGTATTAATTATATGTATTTTTCTTAATGTTGTGTAGAATGGCACCTAAACGGTCAGCTCAAATGTCAGAAGTGGATGTGAGTCGTCTGATTGCTCGACAGTTAGAGGCGGCGATACCGGATATAGTATCGCGCATCGCCGCCGGTATTAACAATAGGACCAATCCAGACCCTGCGAGCAATCAAACGACCACCAATAATGCTGGGGAACAAAATGTTAATCCTCCACCGAACGGTAACCCGATTCCGAGTAATGACGCGCCGCCTAGGGTGGTCGTTACAGACAGTAATGGCCCTATACCTAGTGTAGAAACGAACCGCACTGAACAAACTCCTGCAACAAGGGGATGTTCAATTAAAGATTTTATGTTGTGCAAGCCCCTAGAATTTAGCGGGTCTGAGGGACCCAATGGGTTGGTTAAGTGGATTGAGAAAATAGAGTCGGTTGTGAACATCAGTAACTGCCCTGAGGAGTACATTGTTAAGTATGCTACCTACACGTTCACGGACCATGCCTTGACATGGTGGAACACAATAGTACAAACACGCGGTCAGGCCGCGACAAACCGCATGACTTGGGCAGAACTCAAGGCCCTTGTACTGGAACATTTCTGCCCGAAAAACGAACTGCAAAAGTTAGAAAACGAGTTGTGGAACTTGGAGATGCAGGGGGCAGACCACTTGGGTTATACGAACCGATTTAATGAATTGTCGCGATTGGTGCCGTGGTTGGTCACCCCTGAGTCAAAGAGGGTGGAGCGTTATATATGGGGACTAACTCCAGTAGTAAGGAGTATAGTCAACGCTGGGGGACACCAGACGTTTGAGGGTGCGGTGACGCAAGCTGGTATTGTCACATACGATTTCGTGAGGAGTGGGTCACTGAAGGTGGTAGGAGAGTCTGCCGGAGGAAAGCGAGGTGCGTATGATAATATGACCCAGGGGAAGCAGCAAGACAAACGTGCTAGGCCCGCTGCCCAGAACTACGCCATGACTAGTTCAGGCGGAAGGCAAGAACCGCAGAAGGGAACGTTTCCTAAGTGTGGGAAATGCGGTTACCACCATGGTGGCGTGTGCAAAGAGGTGGTGTGCCACCGGTGTGGCAGGGAGGGACACTACGCACCGAGATGTAAGGCAAACCTGAACAACCTGAACCGACAACCGCAACCTATCCGTGCGCAGCCATTTAGGACCCAACCAGCCCGACAACAAAACCCACAAGGAAACCAAATGATGACCACTAGCCGTGCTTGCTTTGAATGCGGCAGCACAGATCACTTCAAGAGATACTGTCCGAGACTTAACCAGTGAGGAATTGGGAGGCAAACCATGGGTCAGGCATCGTCGTCCAATCCGGCGAGAGGCCGAGCATTCGTGATGGGGGCGAACGAAGCACGCCAGGACCCCAGCGTAGTGACAGGTACATTCCTCGTCTCTGATCATTACGCTTCTGTATTATTTGATACAGGCGCTGATAGAAGTTTTGTCTCTGTTAATTTCCTATCGATAGCAAACCTTCCGATTAGTGAAACCATAGAACCTTACACTGTAGAAGTAGCTAACGGTAAAACCATGATAGTTAATCAGAGAGTTCGGAATTGCCCTTTTATTCTGAACGATCAATCCTTCCTGATTAACTTATTACCGGTAGAATTAGGTAGTTTTGACGTGATAGTGGAAATGGATTGGTTAGCACGTAACAAAGTGGAAATAAACTGTGAAAAGAAAATCGTCAAGATCCGGGTGTCGGATGACGAAGAGGTGTTAGTGCAAGGAGAGAAGTCGGGCACAATGATACCATTTATATCCCACCTCAAGGTGTTAAAATATATACGCCAGGGATGCGTGGCGTATCTAGCAAGCTTGACGGCCACAGATTCTGATGAGAAACGGGTGGATGATATCCCGGTAGTACGCGAGTTTCCACAAGTTTTCCCAGAAGAACTTCCTGGATTACCGCCAACCCGACAGGTCGAATTCAGAATCAATTTATTACCTCAAGCTGGCCCTGTTGCTAAAGCACCCTACCGACTTGCACCGTCCGAGATGCAAGAATTATCCAATCAGTTGCAGGAATTATTGGATAAAGGATTTATACGTCCTAGTTATTCCCCGTGGGGTGCACCTGTATTATTCGTGAAAAAGAAGGACGGGAGCCTTAGAATGTGCATTGATTACAGGGAGTTGAACAAGTTAACAATCAAAAATAGGTACCCTCTTCCTCGAATTGATGACCTGTTTGACCAGCTGCAAGGTGCGAGCTATTTCTCAAAAATCGATCTTAGATCGGGATACCACCAGGTTAGAATTCAGGAAGAAGATATCCCAAAAACCGCATTCCGGACTCGCTACGGCCATTACGAGTTCTTGGTTATGCCTTTCGGGCTAACAAATGCGCCGGCAGTGTTCATGGACCTCATGAATCGAGTCTGTAAACCCTACCTCGACAAATTCGTCATCGTGTTTATTGACGATATTTTGATTTACTCGAGAAGTAAAGAGGAGCATGAGCAACACCTAAGAATAATTTTAGAGCTTCTGAATCAGGAGAAGTTGTATGCAAAATTCGCCAAGTGTAACTTCTGGTTACAGGGAGTGCAGTCCTCGGTCACGTTGTAAACCATCAAGGAATACACGTTGATCCGAGTAAAATTGAAGCAATTAAGAATTGGCAAGCGCCTAAAACGCCAAAGGAAATCCGCCAATTCTTAGGCTTAGCTGGATATTATCGTCGATTTATAGAGAACTTTTCTAGCATCGCCCAACCTTTAACTCTCCTGACTCAAAAGGATCGAAAGTATGAATGGGGAAAAGAGCAGGAAACGGCGTTTCAAATGTTAAAGCAAAAATTGTGCCAAGCGCCGATTTTAAGTCTCCCCGATGGAGACGATGGTTTTGTCGCGTATTGTGACGCATCTCGTAGAGGGTTAGGATGCGTGTTGATGCAGAATAACAAGGTTATAGCCTATGCTTCCCGACAGTTAAAAGTACACGAGAAAAATTACACTACGCATGACTTAGAACAGGGAGCAGTTATCTTCGCACTTAAAATCTGGAGACATTATCTCTACGGTACAAAGTGCACCATCTTCACCGATCATAAAAGTTTGCAACACATATTTGATCAGAAAGAGCTAAATATGAGGCAACGAAGATGGGTCGAGTTGTTGAGCGATTATGACTGTGACATCCGTTATCACCCCGGCAAGGCTAACGTTGTAGCCGATGCCTTGAGTAGGAAAGATCGGGTTAAGCCATTGCGAGTGCGAGCGTTGGGGATGATAGTCCAGTCGAACCTTTCGGACCTGGTTCGAGTCGCTCAACGTGAGGCGTTGAAAGAGGAACAATTGGAAAAGGAGGGACTTTACGGCAATGAGAAGAATTTCGAACAGCGAGTGGACGAAATTCTCTATTTCAAAAGTCGGATTTGGATCCCGACCCTCCATGATCTTCGTGAATTAATCATGGACGAAGCACATAGATCAAAATATTCCATACATCCGGGATCGGATAAGATGTACAAGGATGTGAAGGAGTTCTACTGGTGGCCGGGTATGAAAAAGGATATCGCAATGTATGTCGGTAAATGTACGACTTGTGCGAGAGTTAAGGCGGAGCACCAGAAACCCTCGGGGATGTTACAACAACCGGAAATTCCCGAATGGAAGTGGGAGCAAATCACGATGAATTTTGTGACTCATCTTCCTAAAACGTCCCGAGGACATGATGCAATTTGGGTAATCGTGGATCGATTAACCAAATCAGCACATTTTATCCCGATTAGAAATAATTATAACACAGAGAGACTTGCGCAGATTTATATAAATGAAATTGTGTCTCGTCATGGGATACCCATCTCAATCATCTCCGATCGGGATAGCCATTTCACCTCCAAGCTTTGGCAAGCTGTGCAAGAAGCGCTGGGAACGCGTATTGATCTAAGCACAGCTTACCACCCTCAAACCGATGGTCAGTCTGAGAGGACCATCCAAACCCTGGAGGATTTGCTTCGTGCATGCGTACTGGATTTTAAGGGAAATTGGGATCAACATCTCCCACTCGTTGAATTTTCCTATAATAACAGTTACCATAGCAGTATAAAGGCAGCGCCTTACGAAGCATTGTATGGTCGGAAGTGCCGATCACCACTCTGTTGGACTGAAGTGGGCGACACTCAGGTTATTAGATCAGACCTGGTCCAGGAAACGACCAGCAAAATCCTTGAAATTAGGAGCAATCTGAAGGCCGCGCGGGATCGGCAAAAGAGTTATGCCGATACCCGTAGAAAACCGTTGTCGTTTGAGAAAGGTGATAAAGTGTATTTGAAAGTATCACCTTGGAAGGGTGTAGTCAGATTTGGAAAGGCGGGGAAATTAGCCCCGAGATATATTGGACCATTTAATATTACTGCAAAAATCGGTCCCGTAGCGTACCGATTAGAACTACCCGATGAATTGAGTGCAGTTCACAACGTGTTTCACGTATCGAACTTGAAAAGATGTCTGGCGGATGAGACATCGGTGTTACCTTTAGAGGGTGTCCAAATAAATGATAAACTCAATTTCGTAGAGGAACCCGTAGAAATAGTAGACGGAAAAATCAAGCAACTTAGACACAACAAGATTTCGTTGGTCAAAGTTAAATGGAATTCGCAACGAGGCCCAGAATATACATGGGAGCGAAAGGACGAATTCCGGAAGAAATACCCCCATCTATTTCCTCAAAAAGAAGTAGTTGTCGAGTAAAAATTTCGAGAACGAAATTTCTTTTACGAGGGGAGAATGTAAAGATTCCGGCAAAATCAGGTATACCCTAACCGGTATATACTATTTATGTGTTATTTAATAATGAATATGTGAATTATGATGCGTTTATACAAGTATGTATGATTCATAGTACGAATTATACTCGATTATACAGTTAATCGTATTGGAAATACGATTAACCGATTAACGGTTATTGAAGCCCGAACGATCGGGGATTGCATTATAGACGAAATATATATTATTTAGTGATGTTTGCGAAGTATTAAAGCTTCGGGATAAGTAAATTAAAGCACAGAAAAAGGATTTCGATTTAATGGTACGTCGGTACGTTAAACGAAACCTTTAATACCAAACCGAGCAAGAGACGATCGATCAAGCCGAAAAAGATGCACAATTATTAATAATATGATGTTTTAAGTTAATGAAAGTCATGGTTTAAGTTTTTGGAAGTTTTTAAATCAGTTTTATATAAATTTCATTTTTAAGCCGAAAAACGACCGTTTTAGCCTCGTTTTAAGCCGAATTAGACGTTTAACCGAAAAACGAACTGAACCAGATTATCCAAAACATTATCCAGATTACGAGAATCTGAATATGTGGCTTAAAACGAAGATGTGGGTCCCACCCCACCCTCCAACTAGGTCCGATCGGACCATCTAACCCCAAAAACATTTCATTTTCTTTTTTTCACAACACAATTCAACAATATTCATATTCTCTCAAGATCAAGAACCAAAAACCGAGCTTTTTAACAAGAAAAACCGAGGTAAAATCTTGTTATGTACGTGTTTAAGTTCGTTTCTTGAGTGTTCTTGCAAGGAAATGAGGTTTCCAAGTGAAAAAGGGTGAAAACCCGAGATGGAACCGATTCTTGCATGATCAAGTGATGTATACGGGTTATACAAGGGATCTTGGTCCAAGAAAGGAATTAAACGAACCAAAAACGAATTTTTACGGTTAAATCGTTGTTTTTATATCATAACCGAAACCATGAAAGAAATGGCTTGATTGTGGGTGTAACTTGCTTGGTGTGGTGTTATTGTGCTTGTAGGTGTTGTATCTAGTTTCTAGCAAGGGCTAGAAAGCGAGATTCTTGCGGTTTGAAGCTAGAAACTCAAGGTAGTTCTGTTTGTATTTTTGGACAGATTGTGATACGTGTAGAGTTAGGTCATGAAATTTTACAGAGGTATTAGATATATGAATATGAGTTCTGTGAATTTTTGGTAATTTTTGGATAAAGGATGAATATTTGGTGAATTTAATGCTCTGTTTTGGCCAAAAATGGTGAAAAATGGTTAAATATCATGAAAAATTCTGGAAAATTTCAGATAAGCTTTTTATAACATGTATAAGCCACACACAAAATTTGAGGTCAGTTGGAGTAGTCTAAGTAGGCTTTTCGGTTAAACGAGTTCTAGGGTTTTCTAGCTCAGTTTTAGTGAAAATGGCATTTAAAAAGTGATTTTGGTTCTGGAAAAATTACAGGGGACTATGGAGATGGAAGGGGTCATCCAGGAAAGATTTGGGATTTTTCTAAGATCGTTTGGTATTTACGACATATTTAGTGTTTAAATGGTGTTTAAAAATAGATAAATAAATGTTAAATATAAAAATTAATTCTGGAAATATTTTTATAAAATTCCCCCCTATGAAAAAGTGAGTTGTACAGAATTTCAAGATCCGAGACTAAACGGATAATTATTTGTGCTAAAACAAACTTTTAAAGCTTAAAACGCGTAAACCGGTAAAGTTCGCATAAGCGAGCTGACTGATGTATAAAAACCCTAAAAATGAACTATTTTCATATAATTGAGTTAAACAAGTAAAAATGAATCATCCGAAAATAATTCGGATGATTTGAGTGTTTTTTAACCTATTTAACAGTTTCCGGTACGATAATGACGGAAACGGGTCCCGCGGCCAATCGGGACGTCTAAACCGAGCCCTAATTTCACAACTTAGTTAAATTATCAATTAACAACTATTTCCGGGTCGTGTGTGACCAAACTCATTTTTGAAACATAAAAATGGATAACCGTGCTAGGCACGCAAAACGGGAAAAATGACTAATAGTAAATCTGACTAGTGAACTCTAAACGATATCACAATCTGAGTCCGGTGAAGTGTTTCTGGGTTAACATTGCCCCCAGAACGGGTACAGTACTGGGTTAACTGTGTCCCCAGATGTACCGGTTAACACGGTTAAAGTTATGTTAATAGTGATTGTATAGTAACGAACTTAGGGATCGTATTACAAATTTGGACTAGTAGCTGGAGTATTGTATTACTAAATTGCCTACGATAAGGTGAGTTTCACGAGCCCCTTTTTCTGAATTGTTTTCAAATATTTTCCCGGGGCGGAAGCATGTTACTAATAAAATGTTTAAGTACATACTGAACGCATGGATTTGCGTGTATTTATAAATATTTGATTGTACGGGAATCGTATGGAATGGGTACATTACTGGGTTAACAGTGTCCCCAGATGTCCCTGGAAGTGTTTCTGGGTTAACATTGCCCCCGGAATGGGTACAGTACTGGGTTAACAGTGTCCCCAGATGTCTCTAGAAGTGTTTCTGGGTTAACATTGCCCCTGGAATGGGTACAGTACTGGGTTAACAGTGTCCCCAGATGTCTCTAATATATGATTATCATAATGATTTATCACTGTTTATTTAAATTAGTGAAACTCACCAACTATTCGTAGTTGACCCGTTTTCTTTACATGCTTTCTAGGTACTCCCAAACTGGAGTAAGTGCTACATGCTTAATGATGCGTGCTATTTGTGGAAGTTTAGTGATCATTTTGTATTAAATATGATAATGTAATGTTGGTAAAACTTATGTGCTATCGCCTAAACGGGAACTAAACTCGGAACAATGTAATATGATGTAAATTAATGTAGTGGTGTTTTCTTTATAAGCAATGCTGTTGATATCAGAGGTGTCTGTTGCATCCCGTTTACGTTTCCGCTGCGGTTACGGGGTGTTACAAAAACGGGTAATGTATGAAACCCTACGTTTTATTAAAATTTGTTGATGATAATTATTATTATTATTATTATTATTATTTTGAACGCGTTTTAAATATAACCTTATAAATGTTTCAGTTTTTTGGTTCCCGTAAGGAGTTGGAGGAATGGGCTAAGAAAAAAGGACGGGAGCATGAGTGTGTTGATGTCGTCCAACGATCTAGGACAAGGATGTGGATCTTGGATGCAATTGTGGTGGGAACCCAAACTCACAGTCATTGTCAGGCGTACCATTAGTATAAAGAAGGGTTGTCCCTTTAAGCTAAAAGGGAGGTTGATGACCGTCGTTTTAGTCATTCAAAAACCCAATTAAATTAAATAGTTATAGTAAGTAGAGTATCATATCCACGAAGAGCATGTGGTCAGTATTACAAATTTGTTTAATTATTTTAATCTAAATGGACAAACGATGTCAAGCGAAAATTAGAAGATTGATTTTAAAAACAATTTAAAGAAAATGCAATCTCCTCCAAATTTCAGGTTCTATGTTTCACACAAAACTCGTTTCATTAATTGGACACCACATAGATATGGTGTTGGAAAGTCGGTTAATTTAGGTGGTAATTAAAAGCATATATTTGTCATCGGATCTTTTATAATTCAATTACCGTATTTACTAGTGTGAATCAACCCACTCTATGTCACACAACAAGCTAGTAGGTTTTGTCATCAACCGAACAAGTTGTTAAAGTAGGGACTGCTAGCACATGCAAATAGTTAAATAAACCACCACACTAGTGTGGTGTTCATACAACTATGTCAATGTCAAAAACAAATCCAAACATGAATAAAATTGAGAAAAGTGTTAAACCCTATACTGTAGATCCGGAGAAACTTACAACGAAATTAGCCGCTCACCGAACGAACTCGTTCTTGCCTATTTGAATTGTGTCCGCAGCAGCCAAAGCTGCTCCCGTTTTCGTCTCAACCCACCTGCCGTTCTCCGTTAGTTGTGTGTGATCCTCCAAGAAAAACCTTCGTTCTTTTCTTTTTATTCCATACATTTGTGAACCACAAGCCTGAATGGGCCTTTCTTAACTTTGCGCATTGACGAGCTACTGCTATTCGTTTATAAAGGTCCATGTCTTCATAATTGTTATGGCATATTAGCACATCCACTTCCACGTATTCACCAAATGTGAAACCATAAATCAATTAAATAATATGTTTTGAATTAGGTGACTTAACCATGTCATTATTATTATTATTATTATTATTATTATTATTATTATTATTATTATCAGCAGCTCAAATCACGCATGGATCAAACACGATCTTCCTAAGACTCCAAAGAAAGCTCATAAATGTCATCAATTAGTATTTTTAATGCTCAATGACCTGAAATACAAAAGCGCGCTTGAAGTACCTTAGTTGAAACAATAAACTAAATAAAAACTATAATTAACATATACTAATACATGATTTATATCCGACCATCAGAGGTACGACCGGGGATGTGATTGTTGGAAGCTTCAAATAGTAAACGAGACTCACAACCACGGTTAGTCGTCTTTAAGGAGGGTACACGTATTTCAGGAGAATGTCCAACGAGGAAGTTGATATGATTGCGATGTTACACACACAGAGCATGAAGACAAAACAATCCATTCACTCGTACGGAAACGGTTTCCCGACATCAATTATGTTAAGGAGGACGTATACAATTTTATATACAAGATAAAAAATGAAAATAAAATTGGCAATAACCCCCCCCCCCCCCAATGAAGGTTCATGTTCTAAATTTGACTGCTTAAAATGAACTTTTATAAAAATTTATTAACGTGTAATTAAATCGGATGCAGGTACTTGAAAACTTCTAACATGACAATGGGTTTGTGAATCACACACGGGAGAGCCATTCCACCAACTGGACAATAGATGTTTTCTTATATCATGATAGGTCGTTTAAAATGTGGTGTGAGTTCCCCCATGTGTTGTTGATTGACACGACATACAACACCAACATGTACAAGTGGTCGTTTTTTCAGTTTGTTGGTGTGACGTCGAAGTCGAAGTAATTCTGTATTGCGCACACAACTATATCTTGGGAACGAGAACATGATTTCACATGGGCCCTTGAGCGTCTCAAATGTATGCTCGAGGATTCTATCGAGCCACGCGTGATAGTCACGGACATAGACCTAGCCCTGATGAAAGTGTGTGACACAGTCGTCCCTCGTGCTACCAAAAACATATACATATGGCACATACGGGAAAATATAAAGAAAACGTGGAAAAGTCTGTATCAGAGCAGAAGATTTCGCGTAGTTGTGGAAAGTATTGTGTGAGCCGTCCACATGCCATGATTACGGATATAATTACGGGATGTTGCAAGGAGCATTAGCCCAACATGGGAAACAACGTAAGTCTTTCATACATATATGGTTACTGATAATTTACTTGTACATTTCATTAATTTATGTTTTCTCTTTTTTTTTCTGAGATCTGGGACTATATCATGGTAATTGGTTGGTGCCATACAATACAAAGTTTGTATCTTGCTGGATGGACGACCGGCTAAACTTCGGCGAGCATACAACAAACCGAGTTGGGAGTCATAATTTAACATTCGTAAATTTTAGGGTTTGAAAACCCTACCCGTTTAAATTTTTTTCGGTCTATTGTTATTAAATCAAATTAATATATTTGCTTCTTTATGTCTTTGATAATTTATTTCCTTTTGACGACCGGATTAGTTTCGTTTATTTATATAATATTATAACTATTGAAATGTGCAAAACTCACCTTTAACTTTAGTTTTACCATCTTTTGTTTCCACACTCAAACACAAGGGACCAAACAACAATTTATTCAAACCTTTCCTTTGCCTCCTTCCTTTCCTGTCACCATAACTCCCCCCCCCCCCCCCCCAAAAAAAAAAAAAACTGAAATTGATATTCAATTAAGTCAAAATCGCAGGATTTTAACATGCTTGATTGATCCTCCACCGACGCGCCATCTCTTGATATCATAAATTAGCGTATTAGACACTTAAACCTTAACAAACCCGTCCAATTTGCATTAACTCCTAACCACAGCTCTAAGGATCTTTAAATGCTATAAATACTCTTCCAAATTACAATTAACTCGACCTACACCATCCAATGATCATCACGAACCTTACCCTTCTATCAATTGTAACTCTTAAATCCGTTTAAATCAAGTTCCAACTCTGATACATGCCGCAAACCCTAAACCACCGTTTTCGTTCAATTTGAACATGTACAAGGTAATTGATTAATGTAAGGCCCCGATCCTGGCGCCCTACATTAGCGTTGGATTTACTCATAAACACAGTTCTAAATATCATAGTTAATTAAAACTTTCGCGGAATATATAAAACTTCAACATTCATTACAAAACATTCTTATCTTGTCTTTAAAACATAACTTAAAACATGTCTTTTAGTTCAAACATTAACAACTGAGTCTTCAAATGCCATCTTCTTTATTCATCTGCCATGTGTCCCCCTTCAAGCAAGCTGCATCATCCTATTCACCTGCGTGCATACTAAAAGTCAGTTACGCTGAGTGAGTTCTAGTTAATCAAGCAACATACAATACATTCATATATATATATACGTATCCATAGATACATATTACATATCGTACATACATACTTTCTATATTTCTTCATACTTTCGTATATTCATAATACATACATAACAATCTTTACCATCGATATATTTAGGGTCTGGTCCATTCCTTCTCTATCTCAGATATTATTAGGATCTGGTCCCTTTCTTCTCTATCTCAAATATTATTAGGGTTAGGTCCCTTCCTTCTTTATCTAATCAACCATTCCTCCGCTTCTTCATACATACATTAATAATATACGTGCATACATATTCTTACTCATTCATACATCATTCATGCATCTTATATAAGACACACCTTTCCTGGAGATACGTGCAATACCCGAAGATCGTTCACGTACCGACAAGCATACATTCATAACATTTATACATACTATCACATCAATCATCATAGTATACACTTACCATTTAAGGTAAGTGTATTAACATTCACATTGAGTATGCACACAGCCCTGAAAACATAGCAAGGAAATAGGGCTAGAAACTCACTTGCGTTCTGTTACGTTCATCGTTAACGGTTATTCCTTTCTTTAGCTGCGTGCGACTAACTGTATAACAATGACACGTATTAATTAACTATCGCTACCCATATCACGTTTCTAGTCTAATTATAACCCTCAACGAACGGGGGTCCGGGGGCAGCGAGGTTCTAGGGGCGGCAGCCCCTAGCAGGGTCCAAGGGGCAGAGCCCCTGGCTGGGGTCGGGGCTGTTATGATATTTTCATTAACTGTTCTTAACAAAATTCCCATTAGAATTCTTTAATGATATTTTATTGTTAACTCATTAACCCTTCAAGGTATCTTTCATCAACTAATAAAGTTCAAGGGCTATTATGTAATTAAATCATTCTTTTCTAAGTCCAGGGACCTTTCTGTCATTCTTTCAAACTTAATTCTTTATACAGTTCGTTAACGAAGGAGGCTCCTTCGTTATTTCTTAACGAATGGACCCCTATAACGAATGGACTACTATAACGAATTGACCTTTATAACGAATTGGACCTTATAACGAGCTGACCTTCACAACGAATGGACTCATTCGTTTGGTCTGGCTAACGAATGAACTCTATAACGAAATAGGTTCATTCGTACCTCACTTAACGAATAGTCTTAACGAATGGGGTTAGTGTAACACCCCGCAACCGCAGCGGAAACGTAAACGGGATGCGACAGACACCTCTGATATCAACCACATTGTTTATAAAGAAAACTGAATGCATTAATATACTTCAAAATTACATTATCTCGTATTTCATTACCGTCTAGGTGATACACACATCATACCATACGATACATAATTCTATCTGTCATAATGTATCCTAACATCCCGCACGCAAATCTTACACACATCAAACACTTAGCACGTAAGCAATCAGTTCATCTTAATTGTACCTGAAAAGCATGTGAGAAAGCGGGTCAACTACGAATAGTTGGTGAGTTTCACTAAGTTAAGTAAACGATGACGAATCATTATAATAATCATATATTAGCGATGTAATTATGCTGAGCCCCCAAGTGCAACCTCTGTTAACCCAGAGACACATCCCATAACCCCTGGGACACTGTTAACCCTGAAACACATTTAATAACCTCTGGGGACACTGTTAACCCAGAAACACATTTAATATCCTCTGGGGACACTGTTAACCCAGAAACACATTTAATACCCTCTGGGGACACTGTTAACCCAGAAACCCATTTAATAACCTCTGGGGACACTGTTAACTCAGAAACACATTTAATATCCTCTGGGGACAATGTTAACCCAGAAACCCATTTAATATCCTCTGGGGACACTGTTAACCCAGAAACACTGTTGCGGGACCTTACAATATTAACAACTCAGACAATTACCATCTTAGTACACTTACGTACGATTCCCGTACAAAAAACAATATATATAAATTCACGCAAATCCATGCGCTCAGTAAAATCCACGCAAATCCATGCGTTCAGTAAAATCCACGCAAATCCATGCGTTCAGTATGTACTTAAACATTTTAATAGAAACATGCTTCCCGCCCCGGGAAAATATTTAAAACAGTTCAGTAAAAAGGGGCCCGTGAAACTCACTTTAGCACATGCAAGCAGGTAACAACAATCAATATCAGTTAACCCGTTCAATCTGTAATATGATCCCTACGATCATTACTATACAATTATTGTTTATATAATCTTTAATCTTATCAATTGGTACATCTGGGGACACCGTTAACCCAGTACTGTACTTGTTCCGGGGGCAATGTTAACCCAGAAACACTTCTCCGGACTCAGATTGTGATGTCGTTTAGAGTTCCGTGGTCACAATTACTATTAGTCGTTTTTCTCGTTTTGCGTGCCTAGCACGGTTATTCGTTTTTATGTTTCAAAAATGAGTTTGGTCACACACGACCCGAAAATAGTCGTTGACTTGATAGTTTAAGTAAAGTTGTGAAATTTGAGCTCGGTTTAGACGCCCCGTTTGGCCGCGGGACCCGTTTCCGTCTTTAGCGTACCGGAAACTGTTAAAATAGGTTAAAATTACTCAAATCATCCGAATTATTTTCGGATGATTTATTTATACTTGTTTAACTCATTTATATGAAAATAGTTCATTTTTAGGGTTTTTATACACCAGTCAGCTCGCTTAAGCGAACTTCACCGGTTTACGCGTTTTAACTTTAAAAGTTTGATAATTAGCACAAATAGTTATCCGTTTACTCTCGGATCTTGAAATTTTGCACAAATCACTTTTTAACAGTGGAGAATTTTATAAAAATATTTCCAGAATTAATTTCTATATTTAAAATTTATTTATCTATTTTTAAACACCATTTAAACACTAAATATGTCGTAAATACCAAACGATCTTAGAAAAATCCCAAATTTTTCCTGAATGTCCCCTGCCATCCACATAGTCCCCTGTAATTTTTCCAGAACCAAAATATTCTTTTACATGCCCTTTTTACTAAAACCGAACTAGAAATCTCTAGAACTCGTTTAACCGAAAAGCCCACTTAGACTTCTCCAACAGACCTAAAATTTTGTGTGTGACTTATACATGATATGAAAAGCTTATCTGAAATTTTCCAGAATTTTTCATGATATTTAACTATTTTTCACCATTTTTGGTCAAAACCGAGAATTAAATTCACCAAATATTCATCATTTATCCAAAAGTTACCAAAAATTCACAGAACTCATATTTTCATGTGTTTAACACCTCTGTAAAATTTCATGACCTAACTCTAAAGCATCAACAATCTGTCCAAATTTCCCAAATCCGAACATAACCGAATATACCTTTCGTTTTTCGCCACTACAAGCTACAAACTCATCTTTCCGCCTCATCTACCACTAAATACAGAGCCTACAAACAACATACCACAATACCAAGCAAGTTACACTCACGATCAAGCCATTTCTTTCATGGTTACGGTTATGATACTAAAACAAAGATTTAACCGTAAAAATTCGTTTTTTGATTCGTTTAACTCCTTTCTTGGACCAAGATCCCTTGTATAACCCGTATACATCACTTGATCATGCAAGAATCGGTTTTCATCTTTGAAACCTCATTTTCTTGCAAACAAACTCAAGAAACGAAGATGGAAACGTATATAAATCGATCTTTACCTTGGTTTTTCTTGTTAATAAGTCTCGGTTTTAGTTTGTGAACTTGAGAGAAAGGATGAAGATTGTGGATTGTTGATTGAAAAAAGAAAAAAAAGAGAATGAAGCCAAGGGAGGCCGATCGGAACCCATAAAGGGTGGGGTGGGACCCACATATTCATTCTTGGCCACTCATTTGGATTTCCGTAATCCGGATAATGTTTTGGATAATCTGGTTTAGTTCGTTTTTCGGTTAAACGTTTAATTCGGCTTAACACGAGGCCTAAACGGTCGTTTTTCGGCTTAAAAATAAAATTTATATAAAACCGATTTAAAAAACTTTAAAAACTTAACCCATGACATTTATTAACTTGAAACGTCATATTATTAGTTATTACGCATCTTTTTCGGCTTGATCGATCGTCTCTTGCTCGGTTTGGTATTAAAGGTTTCGTTTAACGTACCGACGTACTATTAAATCGAAATCCTTTTTCTGTGCTTTAATCCACTTATCCCGAAGCTTTAATACTTCGTAACATCACTAAATATCATATATCTCGTCTATAATTGAACCCTCGATTCATTCCGGTTTTCAATAACTATCGATCGTTTGATCGCATATTCAATACGGCGAATTATATATTCACGTACAATCAATACAAGGAACCATGTATTCTCGTATGATTACCATGGTAACTCATGTACCCGACATTACATATGACGTAACTAACGTCTATCGGTTAGGGTATACCTGATTTCGTCGGAATCGTTACATTCTCCCCCCGTTAAGAAATTTCGTCCTCGAAATTTTACACGCCCACCATCTCCTTTCGAGAGAAAGGTGGGGGGTTTTTCCTTCAGAATTCACCCTCGCGTTACCCAGTATAATCTGGTGCTCGCTGTGAATTCCACTTAATCTTAATTAATAAAGCTTGGTATATCCAAACTGTTTAGTTTTCCCGTCTACTATCTCTACGGAATTAGTTATGATATTAAGCATGTCTTCTATGAGTACCTCTATTACTAGTACTTTCGTTGCCTCATCGCTTAGGCACTTTTCAATCGTTATACATGGCAGAATATCGTGTATAGTACTTAGCCCCTGGAGTACTTTAATCGATAAACTAAATAACCAACCATGGAGATAGTTCTCATGGGTCCAATATATTAAGAAGCTATTTTCGGTTTTGCCAAACCTCATATCACCTCTCTCTAAGGTGATGCCTTAAAATGCCTTGTCACCTCTATTCAGTGACAATGGTTTCCTTTGAACGTTGGCATAAACCCTTTGCCAATCACGCGCTGCTTTCAACTTGTCTTAAATATTATAAATCCGATTGGTTGTTTCTCGAATCAATTCAAATCTTATGGCCTGAGTGACGCCCAATTTCAATTTAACAACTTAGTGATAACTACTTCACCCATAGAAAGCTTCATGCTCTCGATGCCTCCTTCCCCGCCTTCCAATAATGGAAGTAGGATGATTATTTTGATATGAGATAATTGAAAATGGCACTCCACGACGAGATACCATTTCACCATCAGGAATTTGGGCAAGAATTCATTGTAATTTATTCCCACTATTATTGGCGAATTTTCTGTCGTTGTGGCGTTCCCTAGGGTTTTCGGTGTGCAACCTTATCTCTTGCATAACTCAATATTCACCAACACACGTAATCCATATCTTTCTCCAAACTCGACCATTAATAAAAATCCTTTCAGATATCCGTATCATCAATAGTCAAATCCGATCCCGGATGTATGGATTATTTCGATCTATGCGCTTCGTCCAAGATTAATTCCCGAAGGTCATGGAGGGTCGGGATCCAAACCCGATTTTTGAAGTAGAGAATTTAGTCCACGCGCTGTTCGAAATTCTTCTCATTGCCGTAAAGTCCCTCCTTTTCCAATTGTACCTCCTTCAACGTCTCACGTTGAGCGACTCGAATCAGGTCCGAAAAGTTCGACTGGACTATCATCCCTAGCGCTCCACTCGCAATGGCTTAACCCGACCTTTCCTACTCAAAGCGTCGGCTACGACGTTAGCCTTGCCGGGGGTGATAACGGATGTTACAGTCGTAATCGCTTAACAACTCGACCCATCTTCGTTGCCTCATATTCAGTTCTTTCTGATCGAATATGTGCTGCAAACTTTTATGATCGGTGAAGATGGTGCACTTCGTATCGTAGAGATAATGTCTCCACATTTTAAGTGCGAAGATAACCGCTCCCAGTTCTAAGTCGTGAGTAGTGTAATTTTACTCGTGTACTTTTAACTGTCGGGGAAGCATAGGCTATAACCTTAATATACTGCGTCAACACGCATCCTAACCCTTTACGCGATGCGTCACAATACGCGACAAAACCATCGTCTCCATCGGGGAGACTTAAAATCGGCGCTTGGCACAATTTTAATGGTTTCTATCTTATTTGGATCTTTGTGAAATCTTTGTTGCTTTACACATGACCAAGGGATTATGCCTTCTTTATTCAAAATCACATTTTGAAAACTTCGCGTATAGCTCTTCTTGTTTTAACACTTCCACAATTTTCCTTAATCGTCGTTCGTGCTCTTCTTTACGTTGCGAATATATCAAAATATCATCAATGAATGCTATGACAAATTTGTCAAAGTAAGGTTTACAGACTCGATTCATGAGTTCCATGAATACTGCCTGCGCATTTGTTAACCCGAATGGCATGAATAAGAATTCATAATGGCCGTAGCGAGTCCGCAACGCTGTTGCTGCAACGTCCTCCTCTTGGATTTTTCATTTGGTGATAACTATATATAAGATAAATTTTCTAAAGATAAGTCGCCCTTTGCAGTTGGTTAAACAGATCATTTACTTCGAAGAAGTGAATACCTATTCTTGATCGTCACTTTATTCGATTCTCCCTAATCCATACATATCCTAACACTTCCGTCCTTCATTTCCCAAATAACACTGGTGCACCCCATGGTGACTAACTAGGTCGTATAAAACCTTATCCAATAATTCTTGCATTTCGGTTGATGCAAGTCGGTAAGATGCTTTAGCAACAGGGCCAGCTTGAGACATTAAATCGATTCTGAATTCGACCTTTTGGGGTTGGCGGTAATCCAGGGAGTTCTTCTAGGAAAACTTGTGGAAATTTGCGTACCACCGGGATATCTTCTATATGTTTTCTTTTAAATACTTTGGCAATCACGTTTGTTAAATACACCACGTCTTCTTGTCGTAAATATTATAACATCTCAAGATGAGATTTGAGTGGCAACATAATAACGTACACTTTTCTCTGTATTTAATCGCTTCATCGTCCGAAAGAGAGCTTCTAATCATCTTCTTTTCATATTTGATTTCTGCTTCATGTTGAGTTAGCCAATCCATGCTAACTATTACGTCAAAACTTCTTTGCTTTACTTTGAATTATGACGTGCTTTATTCGAATTCTCGGCTCCTTGCTTGATCAGAGGTTGATGCTTGTCCTGAGGTTCGTCTTCCAATGACACCTTGGTTCACTTTGGGCAATTTCTATTGAAACGTTCTGTACTGCCGCATTCATAACAAGTACAACTGCTTGGCATAATTTGATTTCTTTGGATGGGTTGTTGTTGAGGCTGTTGGGTTCGGAGTGGTTGTACACGAATGGGTTGGGGTTGCCGGTTCATATGGCTTCGATTGGTTCTACAATTGGGGCATTACGTCCATCTTTACCACACCTGTGGCCTACTATCACTCGAAATTCTTCTTCCTACTTATTCAAAGTCTATCTTGCACCATGCCTTTATCACTTCTCTTCTTTAACACTCGACGTCTCACCCAACGTCCTTCCAGTCCGCTTCCCATAGAGTCAAATACATCAATGCTGGCTTGTGACACCACCCTTCCAAAGGTTGTATATTTTACAGGATTGACTATACTCCTTATCACTGGAGTTAGTCCCCAATATAGCTCTCGCTTCGCTTAGTTTCAGGAGTAATTAACCATGTTACCAGACATGACAATTCATCCAAACAATTAGCGTGTTCTAAGTGATCAGCACACAACATTTCTATCTTCCATAACTCAGTTCCCAATATTTGAACTTAATTACTCGAATAAAAGTGCTCTAGCACAAGAATTTCAAATTCTGGCCATATCATCTGAGTAAAATTTTCTAACTATAATTTTGTACCATCGTGTTCCATCACGATACAACATAATCTACCAACATATCTGTAGCATATTTCACTACACAATGTTCTAGACTCATACCAATATCCTTAACCATTTCGATCTTTTCTATCCACTCGCTAATCTATTCCTCCCTTTACCATCAGTAAACTATTAATAATTTCCTTAACACAACCGATAAACATATCCTTCATACCGGATCTAATTCATTACGACTACTATTCATGTTTAGTTTATAACTACTACTTGTAGTCATAATAGCATTCGGTGGGACATTATCACTCTTAGTAATACCACTAAGAATTGAAATATTCATAATCATGTGATTGCTCGATCTATAATTCTGCGATCACATTTGCATCAACACTAGCAGTGATCTGTGATACTACATTCGGTATCATCATCTGCTATCTTTGAGCAATCAACCGAATCATATCAATCTCCATCATTGGAGTTACTCTTTTTATGTCATTCTGCCGTACTCATCCCGTACGTAGTAATCAATACTAATCTCACCGTATAACTCGTTACCAGTTCAATCATAACAGCAGGTACACATACACATCAAATATTATCATACATATTACACATACCAGTATCTAGTATATATGTCCCACAGGTATAATAACATATGGACTTAACCTAACGTCGGTTAACTTTTAAATACGCTTCATAACCCTTGTCACCAACTGACATAGAGATCTTTCTCAACAAAGATCAATGTTTAATATGCTTGAGTTCAATATCCTTCTGCATGTCAGCATAACCGTTACATGCTCACCGTGAGCACCAAACGATTACATACCATGGAGTTATAACGTCCGTGTTTATTCGTATATCCGGCATACACAGTATACCTCCTACGAACGAACAACCAACTATGCTATAATGATTCCAACACTTCTTTGTGTATAGGTAATCATTCTATTCGAGCATACATGGGTGTAGACATCTAACGGATGCAAGGAAAACATAGGGAGTTGCAAGGTTCAAGGTAATTGCGCAACATGGGTTGCCTTCAAATATTATTAATTACTATTATGGGAAACTCTACACTTGCTCAGTCAATGTCCTCAGGCGTTCTAGGTTTGCTAAAATCGGTAATTCTCGATCTGAAGTTGGTCTGTCTCATATGTTTGTGAGTGAGCAATACATATATATATATATTTCTTTATATTATTTTATTTTATTTTATTTATTTATTTATTTATTTACTCCTTTACCTTAATGGAATAAGAATGGGTTCAGGTACGGATCCGTCTGTACGTGAGGGTCGACGGTTCGGGGTGAACATCTGGGGTTATTAGGATATACGGTACCGGTGGTTGGGTAGGGTAAGGGATTCATCAATTTTGGTTGGGAGTGACGGTTACTAGATATTTCTGGTTAATGTCAAACGGGAGATCTAACTTGGTACTATCATATTATGACCCGATAAGTCAGACTCATCATCAACCGATGCTCTTAGAAATTTCGGCATCCTCGGTACTTTTATTATTTCATCCCCCGGTTCCTTATCCGGGACCCATTTCTCAATACATGTACCCACAAGATATGCACGTATATATATACACATTAGCACACATAAATAATATTATATACTTTACACATATGTTGCCATTTTTACCTATTAATGTACCCCGTGACTTCCCCTGAATTCCCTCGTGCGGACAAGTCTGTTATTATATTCCGGACCATAACAACTCACTTGTCCATCCAAGTTCATCCAGACCTCGTCACTATAAATTATTAGTTGATATTCAGATCCTATAATACTTGAGCTACTAGTTATATTTTAGGTATCTTTTTAAAGACATCCTAATTCTTTTATAACCAATGGCTCTGATACCAAGTTCTGTAACACCCCGCAACCGCAGCGGAAACGTAAACGGGATGCGACAGACACCTCTGATATCAACCACATTGTTTATAAAGAAAACTGAATGCATTAATATACTTCAAAATTACATTATCTCGTATTTCGTTACCGTCTAGGTGATACACACATCATACCATACGATACATAATTCTATCTGTCATAATGTATCCTAACATCCCGCACGCAAATCTTACACACATCAAACACTTAGCACGTAAGCAATCAGTTCATCTTAATTGTACCTGAAAAGCATGTGAGAAAACGGGTCAACTACGAATAGTTGGTGAGTTTCACTAAGTTAAGTAAACGATGACAAATCATTATAATAATCATATATTAGCGATGTAATTATGCTGAGCCCCCAAGTGCAACCTCTGTTAACCCAGAGACACATCCCATAACCCCTGGGGACACTGTTAACCCAGAAACACATTTAATAACCTCTGGGGACACTGTTAACCCAGAAACACATTTAATATCCTCTGGGGACACTGTTAACCCAGAAACACATTTAATACCCTCTGGGGACACTGTTAACCCAGAAACCCATTTAATAACCTCTGGGGACACTGTTAACCCAGAAACACATTTAATATCCTCTGGGGACACTGTTAACCCAGAAACCCATTTAATATCCTCTGGGGACACTGTTAACCCAGAAAACACTGTTTCGGGACCTTACAATATTAACAACTCAGACAATTACCATCTTAGTACATTTCCGTACGATTCCCGTACAAAAAACAATATATATAAATTCACGCAAATCCATGCGTTCAGTAAAATCCACGCAAATCCATGCGTTCAGTAAAATCCACGCAAATCCATGCGTTCAGTATGTACTTAAACATTTTAATAGAAACATGCTTCCCGCCCCGGGAAAATATTTAAAACAGTTCAGTAAAAAGGGGCCCGTGAAACTCACCTTAGCACATGCAAGCAGGTAACAACAATCAATATCAGTTAACCCGTCCAATCTGTAATATGATCCCTACGATCATTACTATACAATTATTGTTTATATAATCTTTAATCTTATCAATTGGTACATCTGGGGACACCGTTAACCCAGTACTGTACCTGTTCCGGGGGCAATGTTAACCCAGAAACACTTCTCCGGACTCAGATTGTGATGTCGTTTAGAGTTCCATGGTCACAATTACTATTAGTCGTTTTTCTCGTTTTGCGTGCCTAGCACGGTTATTCGTTTTTATGTTTCAAAAATGAGTTTGGTCACACACGACCCGAAAATAGTCGTTGACTTGATAGTTTAAGTAAAGTTGTGAAATTTGAGCTCGGTTTAGACGCCCCGTTTGGCCGCGGGACCCGTTTCCGTCTTTAGCGTACCGGAAACTGTTAAAATAGGTTAAAATTACTCAAATCATCCGAATTATTTTCGGATGATTTATTTATACTTGTTTAACTCATTTATATGAAAATAGTTCATTTTTAGGGTTTTATACACCAGTCAGCTCGCTTAAGCGAACTTCACCGGTTTACGCGTTTTAATTTTAAAAGTTTGATAATTAGCACAAATAGTTATCCGTTTACTCTCGGATCTTGAAATTTTGCACAAATCACTTTTTAACAGTGGAGAATTTTATAAAAATATTTCCAGAATTAATTTCTATATTTAAAATTTATTTATCTATTTTTAAACACCATTTAAACACTAAATATGTCGTAAATACCAAACGATCTTAGAAAAATCCCAAATTTTTCCTGGATATCCCCTGCCATCCACATAGTCCCCTATAATTTTTCCAGAACCAAAATATTCTTTTACATGCCCTTTTTACTAAAACCGAACTAGAAATCCCTAGAACTCGTTTAACCGAAAAGCCCACTTAGACTTCTCCAACAGACCTAAAATTTTGTGTGTGACTTATACATGATATGAAAAGCTTATCTGAAATTTTCCAGAATTTTTCATGATATTTAACTATTTTTCACCATTTTTGGCCAAAACCGAGAATTAAATTCACCAAATATTCATCCTTTATCCAAAAATTACCAAAAATACACAGAACTCATATTTTCATGTGTTTAACACCTCTGTAAAATTTCATGACCTAACTCTAAAGCATCAACAATCTGTCCAAATTTCCCAAATCCGAACATAACCGAATATACCTTTCGTTTTCCGCCACTACAAGCTACAAACTCATCTTTCCGCCTCATCTACCACTAAATACAGAGCCTACAAACAACATACCACAATACCAAGCAAGTTACACTCACGATCAAGCCATTTCTTTCATGGTTACGGTTATGATACTAAAACAAAGATTTAACCGTAAAAATTTGTTTTTGATTCGTTTAACTCCTTTCTTGGACCAAGATCCCTTGTATAACCCGTATACATCACTTGATCATGCAATAATCGGTTTTCATCTTTGAAACCTCATTTTCTTGCAAACAAACTCAAGAAACGAATATGGAAACGTATATAAATCGATCTTTACCTTGGTTTTTTTGTTAAAAAGTCTCGGTTTTAGTTTGTGAACTTGAGAGAAAGGATGAAGATTGTGGATTGTTGATTGAAAAAAGAAAAAAAAAGAGAATGAAGCCAAGGGAGGCCGATCAGAACCCATAAAGGGTGGGGTGGGACCCACATATTCATTCTTGGCCACTCATTTGGATTTCCGTAATCCGGATAATGTTTTGGATAATCTGGTTCAGTTCGTTTTTCGGTTAAACGTTTAATTCGGCTTAACACGAGGCCTAAACGGTCGTTTTTCGGCTTAAAAATAAAATTTATATAAAACCGATTTAAAAAACTTTAAAAACTTAACCCATGACATTTATTAACTTGAAACGTCATATTATTAGTTATTACGCATCTTTTTCGGCTTGATCGATCGTCTCTTGCACGGTTTGGTATTAAAGGTTTCGTTTAACGTACCGACGTACTATTAAATCGAAATCCTTTTTTCTGTGCTTTAATCCACTTATCCCGAAGCTTTAATACTTCGTAACATCACTATATATCATATATCTCGTCTATAATTGAACCCTCGATTCATTCGGGTTTCAATAACTATCGATCGTTTGATCGCATATTCAATACGGCGAATTATATATTCACGTACAATCAATACAAGGAACCATGTATTCTCGTATGATTACCATGGTAACTCATGTACCCGACATTACATATGACGTAACTAACGTCTATCGGTTAGGGTATACCTGATTTCGTCGGAATCGTTACAGTTAGTCCGTCATTCTTCCTTAACGAATGTGCATAACAAATTAAGGCTTATTCGTTAATTTTCCTTAGCGAATGGGCATAACGAATTAAGGCTTATTCGTTACTTTTCCTTAGCGAATGGGCATAAAGAATTAAGGCTCATTCGTTAATCTTCCGCAACGAATTAGGGTTAGGTCAGAGAATGTCATAATATTCTCTGACATTCCCTTTAACCTCGTACGCCGCCTTTCCGGCGCTGTCATCACCGAAAAACCGAGATCTCCCTCGTTTTCATCTTTTGATCGGTTTATACCCGATTCCATCCGGGTCTCGTGACTTTAACGGTTTAGGGTGTCGGCTCGTCGTTTCACAACTAGATCTAGCGGGTTTGTATCCATATAATATCATAACGTTATTACTTCGGATCGATGCTCGGGTTTTCTTGGTTATTTCGGCTACAGAGAAGAGAAAGTTGAGAGAGAGAGAGCTTAAGTGTGTGTTTTTGATGGTGTATAGCATGAGTGGAAACAAATGGATTATGGGTTAATTAAGGTTTATATACTGTGGGTCATGGGCTTAAGCCCATGGTCTTTCTCCGTTCCTTATTAACCCAAGTCCATTACCCATTTTACTTAAGCCAACACCTGCCCAACTCATAATATCAAATATTATTATTATTATTATTTTGTTAACCGAACAGGAAACGGGATGTTACAATTAAGGTTTGTTGTTCGGTTTCCAGTGCTTAGCAAAAGCTCTTTGTAAATTCCGATTGACAGAGGGAAACCGGGTTTCTTTTTGGGTTTATTTCGATTAGGGTTTATGATAGGATTGGGGTTAATTATATATATTACAAATGCAAATCTTCTGTTGCATAAGAAGTTGTAAGGTTTGCATCAATTGTTGTACATTGTATTCCTGCGTTTTATTTTATGTATACTTTCATTCCACGTCTGTGCTTCTCTTCCATACGTGTAACACAAACAAACAGACCTTCATCTCCTCACCACACCTCTGAATCAATCTAACCGTAATCGTTAATCCACCCCTCCCGAAATCTTCAGCGCCACAATCAACCTCCTCTTGCTTCAGCTATACAGTATAGAAACCTAATGAAGTTATCCGATTACATCAGATGTGAGGTTTGTTTGTTTGTTTTCTTCTGATTTTAGGATGACTCCAAATCGAATGTATTAGTTTTCCATTAACTTAATTGATTCCCTATGTTATTGTTGATTTGTGGTTTGAAGAAGCCAATGGTTATCAACTTCGTGCCAGATATTATTCTTTTGTATTACACGTTTTTGGTCATGCCTAATTGTGTTCATGTTTGGATGCACCTTTTGTGTTGTCTTTGAAAATAGAATTCATCAATTAAGAGATTAGTTTCGTGTACTTCCTTTTTTCCGAATGTTGGTTTCCTAAGGTTTCTTTTTTTGTTACGTTGTTTTATTTGTTTATGCCTAATGCTTACTGTTTGCTTGCTTCAGGTACAGCACTTTGTTTGCCTTTTTTCTTTCAGTGTGACCATCATTAGTTAAAGGTTAGTCTTTTAGCCGCTTATTTTGATTCTTGATCTCACATTTGTTTTTAAAAATGTTCGACCCGTTAGAGAAAAAACATTAGCTGATTCGACCTGCTTTAAGAGAGAAAGCATTACCCAAATTGATCCGTTACAGATAATATTCGTTTCCCACCTGATTGTTATAAAATTCTTTGGGAATCGTATAAAAAATAACAACCAAAACAGGCAAAAAACTAACAAAAATCGAGATAAAGTGTGGCAGATTAATAAATATATTACGTTGACTAAAATTTATGACCAAATTATTAACAGTCCAAATTTCTACAGATAAAAACGAGCTGATCACCTGATGGCCAGAAAAATATCATTTCACTGTAGAAGGCACAATGTCAGGAGTTATACTTGCAATCACATATCCTTTATCGGCTTACTTCAAAGGTATATAACACAAATTCTTTGTAATTAGCACTCTGTAAATCCAAAGATTTGTAATAATAGCATCCTAGCAGCAAACCTATATGCCATGATAGTTAGCAAGTAAAAAAAATGGTCTATTATTAATGTGGGTTAAAGCAATATTCTTTTATAAGGTCAAAACAAGTCAAAAAATGCTTAATTGATGGCATATATGTAAAAGGTTGTTATCTTATTTCATTCACGTTGGGCATTCACAATTAAGTTAGGTTTAATGTATTATGTTAATTTTGGCTGCTATGATAGATCATGAGTCGGGTTTGCTATTAGCAGTGGATTGTGGTTTATGTTAGTTAATGCTGATATTATAAATTCGTTTTGAATATGTCTCACTCTAATACCTGCCAAATTATGCAGCATACATCTGAGAAACAAATATGGTTTTGTACAGGTCTAATCTTTTTGGTTACAAAGGTTATGCAGTAAATAACATCACAATTCACAAGAAACTTCAGCAGTCTCTCGGATTCTCATGGAACCCTCCCTCTGTGTTTATTTTAAGGTGAGCTTATCAATTTATTAATAAAAAGATTAATTTTCGTATCCATTTAATTTATATTAATGTAATAACCCGATTATAATAATAATATACATTATAATTTCTTTTATTCGTTTTGAATTTTAATTATACTTACTTCAAGGACAATAACTGTCAAATTAGATTGGTTGACTTTTTAAAGTCAAACTCTTCACTTTACAAAGTCAGTTTTGAAACTGTTTATGATCAACACAATATTGCTACCGTTGTTTAAGCAACTTTTGAAAGAGCAAATAATTAGAAAATTAACATTGACATGGTTGGATAACACTTTCCAATAGGAATTGCATTCAAAACATGACAATGTTGATTGGAAGAGGTATACTACAATAAGACAACTGCAGTTGACAACCATGAGTAAACATTAGTTTGGTAATGTAATGGCTATTGTATGGTAGGTTATTAACGTCGCGTGTTCTCGGGTTCATTTTATCATTAAATTAAGTTATTGAAACATAAAATTGCTTTAGGTATTACAAAATATCATTCTTGGGTTATCAGGAGGATATAACTAGGTATGGAAACTTTATATATCAAGGTACTTACCTGTTTGGCTGTTTCCATGATAAATATGGTACTTTGTTTGTTTGAATAGAAAGTGAGTTGGTTTTGATGTTTGCAGGTGCAAACAACTAATGACTATGAGTATCATATCCAACTAAGCATCCGCATTTTGGTTTGCATGAGGGAGTTGACTAATTTTTAGCGACATCTTTTAGATTTTTGAATGTCATGGATATGTAAAAGCCTTTTTTCTTTTTTTAACATTTTTGCTTATTAATACTAGTTTATGTTTGTTATTCTATTTAAGGGTGTTTGTTTGTTATTCTATTTAAGGGTGTGTTAAATGACGTTGGAAAGTAAAAAACAAGTATATATATGTACCACGCCAATAACACACGGCATTTCCGCCACAACGCGCGGGTGAAAATAACTAGTTTTTACTAGTTTATAAATTAATTTTGTTTCAAGTTATAAACACGATTAGACACCAGCCCAGTTGGCTGGTGCATTTCTTGTTAAGCTTCTATACCGGAGCAGGCACAAGTTTGAGCCTTGGGTGACCGGTTTTGTTATATTTTTTTGTATTCTTTTTATTATCTTTTGTTTATTAATTCCTTGTATTTATATTATAATACTATGATATTTATATTATAATACTCATAATATTATTACTCGTTTAACGAACCGAACATCATTAGTCTCTCAAAATACATTTTTGGTGTAAACTTTTCCGTTTATGTATATGAATATGTATATATAACCTTATATTTATAAATATCTATATTCTTAATTTTAGCTTAATATAATGCTTTAGTTAAATAATAAATATGATAAAAGTGGTTTTACTCGTTTTGAGTGAATCAAGCTCAGCCAAACTTTCAAAACAAGTTTTTGTTTTATATATATATATATATATATATATATATATAAAATATTAAATAAGCATATTATTGTTTTAAAATTCAAAAAGTAATAATATGTACTTCACGCTTTTAATTAAACTTTTATAAATTATTACTATATAATAAACAAGAAGTTTGGTGCCGCAAGAACCATATTGGGTCACTTGGCGGTAGCGAATTGGTCCGCAAATTTTGTTTTTTTTTTCTTATTTCAGTAATCATAACGTACGTAACGAAAACCGACCGAACGTCAATATATTTTGTCTGTTTTTTGGTTTAGTTCCAGGATCAATAACAGTCGGGTCTTACCAACGCTCGAGTTTTACCGATCGACGCTAATCGATTGGTCCATCTCAATTTTTATAATTTATTTGTTTTATATTTGGTTTTTATTCCGGTATAATAATGCACGACACTGAAGCCGGCCGAATTCACGTCGACTTACTAGCTCAACGCTTGGATTTTACCACAGTCCAAGTTTTACCGACCTGTCCAGCGCAACGAGCCGGGTAACAAACCAGTTTAATGTAAAATATATTTAACGCCTTAAGAATCCTAAATCCTTTATAAACCCATGTTATCGTGTCTTGTTCATTTTATCATTAGAATATTAATTTTAGTTGCATCTTTAAAAATTAGGATAACTTGTCGTAAATTCTCGCCGGACCAACCAACTCACTTAAACCGTCTTATTGTCACCGGCTTCATTATTATAAGTGAGAATTCATAACCCCCTTTTACTTTTACACGTTTTGGGGTATAGCACGTTACAAATTTTCATTTGTTATTTCATGTGTCATGTTGTAAACTAAAGTTCACACGCGTGTCTTGTATGTATTTGTTTCATCTTATTGCTTGCAAATTATGTCATTATGTGCTAGTTATTTATTGTTTTTGTTGGTAGAAGAGACTCATACACGTACTCAAATGCAAAGTGGCCCATCTTTCAACTTTTGTTGATGAATCATTATCATCATCTATACTCCAAGTAGCTCGACAAACGGGGTTCCCTAGTAGATTTGACTTATGTCAAGCAAACGGGAATATCATGTATTTACTTTTTTTTTACTTTATGATTCAGGCATTACATCGTGACTTGAGAATTTTCCACTTTTTGTATTATATACATATACAAAACTTTATGAACTCTCGCCAACATTATTATTGACAAAATTATTATTATTTTCAACGTGCTACAGGATATTGATATGTGAAATGCTATATATAAATATTAATAACTAATTCTCCCAATTCAACACTAAGTCTTAAATTTATAAAACCAAACAATTCTAACTAAACTTCACACAAACGGCAAGTGTACCGGTCACGTAGCAGCACAGTCTAAAGGACGTCCGAATGTCGAACACAAAGACACGTAAGAACGGCTCAGATAAATAACCCTAATCTAAGTCATGCCTAAATAATATATTTGTTTATCTTAATTACTTAAAAAAAATTTAACTTAACTAACTTAACTAACGGTGAAACTTAACAGAACTAACGATGATATGAAAATGAATCATCTAGGTAGGATGACTTGACGGTCGTAAGATGACACGGGTGCTAACATGTGGTCGAAACCAGGGTTCTACAGATGAGCTAACATAGGTGAGGTCAAGGCACTGGGTCCCAACGGTCAGCTTTACCCGAAAACCCTAACAACGTCTTGATAACTTTTAATTCATGGTTGTTAATCTGCGTACCCTAATAACCCATCATTTTGTCCATGTCTAAGTTACAGATCTTACTAAGGCTTGAGCTAATTAAAAACCTAGGAGAAGAGGGGTAATTCAATACTAAGAACAAAATAACTCCCCTTACAAACTTAACCTAGCCGACAATGGGAAAATCGCACGTGGTCTCGCAACGACTAACCCGATCAACTAACTAGCAAGATAAGCTGACACCTAAGTTCTTGGTCTAACTCAAAGGTGGTGAACCTACTGATTTGAATGACTTAAGAAACACAAACCCTAATGGTATGTGATGGAGGCCCAAGTATTGAAGAACGGGCTATGCTATATTTGGAGGCCCATGAGTGTGCTTCCAAAGGTGGCCCACGAAAACGGGCATAACTTGACCCACGAATCTCCGTTTCAATCCCATTACCAGTCAAATTGAAGCTTGAGACGAGGAGCACGTTGTGGCAAACGCCTAAAGTGGTTTGGCCCATGTATGAAGCCCAAAACGCCTTTTAAATAAATCTATTGGCCTTTTTATGTTTTTTTAGCAGTTTTTGCATTTTTCTTTTTGAGTTTGTTTTTGGCCCATGGCCTTTTTTGGGCCTATTTCGTATTAGAAACTTTATTTACATGTTGGTTATGTAATTTGTATGGGCAGAATTGAATTTGGATAATAAAGTCTTTTCTCTTCAATTTCCCTTGACCTTTGGGTGGGATTTGGGAGTTTTGGGAAGTTCTTCACGGGTATTCTTAGAATCAACGTGAATCGATCTTCGTTATCATTTCACCGCTGCATCATTTGGTATCAGAGCCGAATTCCTGGCTCAAAATGCCTCTAAGGAGAAGCAGACCAATTGATGAAGTTTATGAATGAGAGTTGGAACAACGATTTATGGCACGGGTGGAGCAACGACTGGATCAAGTGGTCGATCAACTAACTGATCAAATGGCTGACTTGATGAATCGTAGAAGGCAGGCCTCTAAAAACAAGGAGTTTGATAATTCGTTTTTTGGTAATGATGGTTCGTCTTCTGAAGAAGGTTACCAGAGGGGACCAAGGCGAGAACGTGGAGATGGCAACCGGCATTAGGATGCTGGGATCCGAAAAGATATCCCAGAATTTGATGAGACTAGTTTGTATCCGGAAGGGTTCATTGATTGGTTGGTTATTATAGATGAGGTGTTTGAATTTCGAGAGGTTCTTGAAGATAAGCGGGTACCTTTGATCGCTACCAGGCTACGTGGGAGGGCGTTGGCATGGTGGCAACAATTGAAGTTGACACGAAATAAACTCGGGAAGTCAAGGATTGTGACATGGGCCAATATGAAAAAGTGTTTGCGGGATACTTTCTTACCTCACAACTTTCAACGGTTGATGTATCAACGTTTGCAGAATCTGAAGTAGGGAACCAGATCGGTTGATGACTATACGATCGAGTTTTATCATTTGGTTGCTCATAATGATATTTAAGAAACCGATGAACAACTCGTTGCTCGGTATATTGGGGGTTTAAGGGTTCAGATCATGGGCTCTGTAAATCTTTTGATCCGTTAACAGTCGTCGAGGCGCACCAATGGGCGTTGCCTTTTGAAAAACAAAACCGTCGGGTGGGTGGTTCGTATTCACCAGCCCCTGCTGGAGGAAATTCGGGGGTCGGGTGGTGGAAGACCTCGTGTCGTCCCTAGTTGACTGTAAACAAGCGGGTAAGAGACATTTGTTTGTTGAGTCAGATGATGAACAGTATGAAGAATACGAAAAGACCCCATAATATGACGATGAACCCGAGTATGAGGAAGAGGTTGTGACCGGTGATGTGGGGGGTGAACATGGTGGTTAGGCGTTCTTGCTATACACCAAAGGAGGATGGTGATGATTGGCTAAAGCATAACATATTCCACTCAACGTGTACTATCTTGGGGAAGGTTTGCACCTTTGTTATTGACTCTAGAAGTTGTGATAACTTGATCTCGGAAGAGGCAGTTCGTAAGCTTGCTTTGGAAACAGAGAATCGCTCCAAACCATATAAGCTACAATGGATTAAGAAGGGAGGCGAGGTAACGGTAACCAAGCGAGCTCTTTTTTCTTTTTCTGTGGGTACAACATATAAAGATGATATATGGTGTGATGTGGTTCCTATGGATGCGTGTCACTTGTTGTTGGGTAGACCTTGGGAGTATCAACTAAGTATAGATAATAACGGGCGGTCCAATTCTTATAGCTTCCTGTTTGGTGGGGTGAAGATAACTCTTGTTCCTAGCAAGCCCAAGCAGTTAGCCACAAAGCATTCGGGTAACCTGTTGACCATTAGTCAATTTGAAGATGAGTTGGTGGAGACAGACAGTGTTTTTGTTTTGATAGGGAAACTGGTACTTGAGGAAGTTGAGATCTCTGAAGCTATGATTCCTTTACTTGAGGAATTTTCTGATGTTTTCCCTGATGAATTGCCAGATGGGCTGCCACCTTTGCGTGACATCCAACATCATATTGATTTGGAGCCTGGTTCACAATTGCCCAATAGACCACATTACAGGATGAGCCCGAGAGAGCATGAAGAGTTGCGTAGACAGGTTGAGGAGTTGATTTCTAAGGGTCATGTTCGTGAAAGTATGAGCCCTTGTGTTGTTTCTGCTTTGTTAACTCCAAATAAGGATGGCACCTGGCGGATGTGTGTTGATAGTCGAGCCATCAACAAGATAACTGTGAGGTACATGTTTCCTATTCCAAACCATATAAGCTACAATGGGTTAAGAAGGGAGGCGAGGTAACGGTAACCAAGTGAGCTCTTTTTTCTTTTTATGTGGGTACAACATATAAAGATGATATATGGTGTGATGTGGTTCCTATGGATGTGTGTCACTTGTTTTTGGGTAGAAGTTGGGAGTATCAACTAAGTATATATAATAACGGGCGGTCCAATTCTTATAGCTTCCTGTTTGGTGGGGTGAAGATAACTCTTGTTCCTAGCAAGCCCAAGCAGTTAGCCACAAAGCATTCGGGTAACCTGTTGACCATTAGTCAATTTGAAGATGAGTTGGTGGAGACAGACAGTGTTTTTGTTTTGATAGGGAAACTGGTACTTGAGGAAGTTGAGATCCCTGAAGCTATAATTCCTTTACTTGAAGAATTTTCTGATGTTTTCCCTGATGAATTGCCGGATGGGCTGCCACCTTTGCGTGACATCCAACATCATATTGATTTGGAGCCTGGTTCACAATTGCCCAATAGACCACATTACAGGATGAGCCCGAGAGAGCATGAAGAGTTGCGTAGACAGGTTGAGGAGTTGATTTCTAAGGGTCATGTTCGTGAAAGTATGAGCCCTTGTGTTGTTTCTGCTTTGTTAACTCCAAATAAGGATGACACCTGGCGGATGTGTGTTGATAGTCGAGCCATCAACAAGATAACTGTGAGGTACAGGTTTCCTATTCCTCGACTTGATGATTTTCTTGACCAGATTAGTGGTGCTACTATTTTCACAAAGTTGGATTTGAAGAGTGGTTATTACTTGATTCGTCTTAGACCTGGGGATGAATTTAAGACGGCTGTACGAGTGGTTGGTGATGCCTTTTGGTTTATCAAATGCGCCTAGTACTTTTATCTGTGTGATGAATCAGTTACTCAGGCCTTTTATTGGGATGTTTGTGGTGGTGTATTTTGATGATATTCTTATTTAAAGTGCTTCTTTCAGTGAGCACGTCGTGCATGTCAGGAAGGTTTTGGCCTTACTTCGCATAGACAATTTCTATGCAACAACAAAGAAATGTGTGTTCATGACCCCTATAGTTTTGTTCTTAGGGTATGTTATTTCAGGTGAGGGGATATAGGTGGATGAGTCTAAAGTTGCAGCTGTTCAAGACTGGCTAACTCCTACCACCATTACTAAAGTCCGCAGTTTTCATGGGCTTGCTTCTTTTTATAGACGGTTCATTCCACACTTCAGTTCCCTTATGGCCCCTATTACACATTACATGAAGGGAAAGACGTTTTTATGGACAGAGGGGGCAGAGTTAGCTTTTCAGGTTATAAAGGAAAAACTCACTACAACACCAATGCTGGTATTGCCTAACTTTTCGCAAGTTTTTGAACTTCATACTGATGCCTGAAGGTTGGGATTGGCGGGGTTCTTAGTCAGGGGGGGGTCGACCTATTGCTTATTTTAGCGAGAAGTTAACAGGGTCAAAGTTGAGATATAGTACTTATGACCTGGAGTTTTATGCAGTGGTCCAAGCTGTAAAGCATTGGCGTCACTATTTGTTTTAAAGAGTTTGTTTTATTCACTGATCATGATTCTCTAAGGCATATTCGCACGTAAGGCAAGATATCTCATAAACACGGACGTTGGTTATCATTTCTTGAAAAGTTTACTTTTGTGGACAAACACAAAACTGGTGTTTCAAACCGTGTTGCTGATGCCTTGAGCAGGAGGGGAAATCTGCTTGTTTCTGTGAGAGTGAATGTGCTGGGGTTGGATATTCGTGAGTAGTTAGCCACTGACCCATATTATTTTTCAGTTGTGTTGCAGGATGTGCAAGCGGGTTAGAAGTCAGACTTTCTTTTGCATGACGGGTTTTTGTTTAAGGGAAACTAGCTATGTATTCCTGACTCCAGTCTTCGATTGAAAATTATTCAGGAGTAACATGGGGAGGGTCATGTTGGTCATGACCGTTCTTTACATTTGGTGCAGTCTTCCTACTTATGGCCTACTATGAGGAAAGAAGTAGATCGCTATGTTAAAAGGTGTCGAATTTGAAAAGTCTCAAAGGGTGTGGCTACTAATGCGGGTCTTTATATGCCTTTGCCAGTCCCTTCACAGCCTTGGACTGATATTAGTATGGATTTTGTGTTGGGGTTACCTCGGACCCAGAGGGGTAATGATTCGATCTTTGTTGTTGTTGATCGGTTTTCTAAGATGGTGCACTTTTTTCCTTGCAAGAAGGTGACAGATGCAGTTAATGTGGCTCAGTATTCTTTCGGGATGTTTATCATTTGCATGGTTTACCATCTTCTATTGTTACTGATCGGGACAATCGTTTCTTGAGTCATTTTTGGCGCAGCCTATGGAAAATGGTGAACACTCAGCTTAGCTTCAGCAATGCCTACCATCCTCAAATGGATGGGAAAACGGAGGTTAATAATCGGTCACTTGGTAATATTTTACGATGTCTTGTGGGTGATTATGTGAAGTCTTGGGATCAAAAGTTATGTTAGGCGGAGTTTCTCATAATCACGTGGTTAATCTGAGTACTAGTTTTTGCCCGTTTGAGGTGGTCTATTCTGCTAAGCCCCGGGGTACTCTTGATTTGATGTCACTTTCTGTTCCGGGTTTTGTTCCCAATAAGGTGCAAGATTTTGTGATGGGGTTACATGAAGTTCATGCAGCGATGCAGGAAAACTTGGCCAACGCTAATTCAAAGTACAAGAAAGGTGTCGATCGAAAGCGTAGGCAAGTTGATTTTGAAGCGGATGACTTTGTGTGGGCCATTTTAACTAAAGATCGTTTTTCAGTTAGGAAATATAATAAATTTTCAGCCAAGAAAATCGGGCCAGTTGAGATTGTGCAGAAAATAAATTCGAATGCTTACCGTCTGAAGTTACCAAGTCATATTTTGTTCGGATGTTTTCAATGTCAAGCACTTGTTGCCGTTTCATGGGATTCGTCTGAAGATGAGGTCATTGCAGATTCGAGGTTGAATTTTGTCTATCCAGGAGGGAATGATGGAGGCCCAAGTATTGAAGAACGGTCTATGTTATATTTGGAGGCCCATGATCGTGCCTCCAAAGGTGGCCCACAAAAACGGGCATTACTTGGCCCATGAATCTCTATTTCAAGCCCATTACCAGCCAAATTGAAGCTTAAGACGAGGAGCACGTTGTGGCAAACAGCTTACGGCGGTTTGGCTCATTTTCGAAGCCCAAAAACGCCTTCTAAATTAAGTTATGAGCCTTTTTATGTTTTTTCAGCAGTTTTTGCATTTTTCTTTTTGGGTTTGTGTTTGTCCCATGGCCTCTTTTGGGCCCATTTCGTACTAGAAACTTTATTTATATGTTGGTTATGTAATTTGGATTGGCAGAATTGAATTTGGATATTAAAGTTTTTTCTCTTCAATTTCCCTTGACCTTTGGGTGGGATTTGGGAGTTTTGGGAAGTTCTTCACGGGTATTCTTAGAATCAACGTGAATCGATCTTCGTTATCATTTCACCGCTGCATCAGTATTCCTACACCAATTAATCAACACACAAATTATTAACTGAAACATGCAATTAACGCCTACACGAAACTAATTCATGCAATAATTAATCACACTGGGCACATGCAACCTGAGATATATCTATGGCAGCGGGTAAACACGGAATAATATGACAAAATATGAACTTTACAATGGATGAACAATCAACCACTTGTTAAACACCCTAAACTAGTCAATATAAACCGTTAAACATCAAACCTAGACGATTCAAACAAGTTTAGCCAACCATAATGAGTGAACAATAGATAATAATGATAATTAAGCTCAAAGTATCCATTAAAAACTGAATGGAACTTGTTTCAAAGTTTAAAACTCAAAAACGAACTCACAAACATTAAAATAAGCAAAACCGACAACTGGTTGATGAAACTCCGATCCGACAGCTTCCCCTCTTCAGTTTTTCGCCCCAGAGGCCCTTTTGGAGGCTGGAATCAATAAAAATTTTGTTCATCGAGTTTATTATATATATCTATATATGAGTTAAACTTGTTAAACAAGCAAAAACCCTAATTTGTGGTCGGACCAGGTCCATATAGGACAAAATAGTCGTGGTGATGGATATGGGCAGCCATGGAACGCCCTAGGGCACCGCGCCACGCGACATAGGAGGCCTAGGTGGTCCGCGCGACGTGGGGAGCACCCTCGTGTTTGGTTTTTAGTTTTTCCGTCTTGTTTAGCTTCGTGTACGCGTTCCGACTTCCTCTCGAACCTTGAATAGCATTGTTTCCTCTTCTTGGACCTCGTTATTCATGAGTCTCATCCATGGAACCTACATCAATAATGGATATGCAATTTCACGTAAGAACAATTGATATTCATTAAACATTTAAACACAAAACAATCATGAATTCGGGATAATTCTCTATATATTTGTAACACATCTAATCCTCACACTTAAACATTTTTCGTTCTTGAAAAAGTAATCTGCACAGGATCATAACCGATAGATAGTAGCAACTCAGCTCTTGACTTTTTTTCAATATTCAAAAGCATTATCAAAACATTAACCGATATTGCCAGTGTGTTGGTCCACTTTAAACCCATATCCTTTCCATACGCAACGAGACAATAACATGTGAGGGTTTTTAAGTTTATATGAACTAGTGGAAGCCAATATTAATAATATATTTTTTTTCTTTTCTGTTGCTTGGTTTTACCGACCCGAAACCACCCCAAGTTGACTTAAACTTCATATCCAACTGAACAAAACAGAATACAACATTTAAGCAAAAATGAGACGATCAAGGATATTGTTTATCCACCTGTATTTAAGCATTAAGGTCTGCTAGGTAGCCACTTAGATACTCAATAAGTGCAATTAAGAACTAACTAGTTAGTGTTCCCTACTACATGACATGCCACCTTTATCAAGCAACACCCCAGGACCATCACCATCGGTGAGTATACACGAATTCATCTGTGGGTTTACATATGGCGTGAGCCTTGTGGTTCATTTCTTAATGGTAATAGGATGCGAGCAAAGAGACCGCATATGGCTAATAGCGTGGTTTGATCAAGTAAGTAATGTAATTTGTACTTTAAAGCACGAGTGATTAAGTTTTATGACTTATGATTTGGCAAAAATTGCGGGTTTGCTATTTTAGCTTATTTAAATATTCACAATTCCACTTAGGTGATGTGAATACCCAGATTATATACCGTACATCGACCCATAGTCTGCGAATCCTGGAGCATCCCATCAATACAGGATTTAAGGTCATAAAACCATAAACCTATGAAGTGTCTACCACTAAAACAAGAAGTTTGTTTTTTTTATGTTTATATATAACTAGTATACCCTAATCTTTAAACCTACCCAAGCATCGTATTTCAGCATTCAGATTTTCATAAAAATTTAGCAATCAAATCAAATATGAGGCTTGAGTATGGCCTAGAATTTCATCCCAAAATTATTTTAATGCATCCGACTAAAGTTCAATTACATTAAGATTCAATTAAAGTCAAACATGTACTATCTATACCAAATAAAGAGCTGAGCCTACCGACACATCCCAAATTATATGCTCTGATTTAAAAACTCAATTTTATTTTAAGAATTCAAGAGTGATAATGATCGGTAGTTAATATCATTTCCTGTTTAATGCAAAAATTTGAAAACAAGTGACAAAAAATTTTAAAATCTTTTACCGTTTTAAATAAAATTTTCTTTTAAATATTCTTTAATTTTATTTTTGTTATTTATTAGTATATTTAAAACATCAATTCCCTATCCCTACACTCAAATTTCACATTGTCCTCAATGTGAGAAAGTAAATAACAAAAATAAAATAAATAAAGAAAAATGGAACAGACTCCCCTGGTAAATAGCAGTGGTCGTGCGTCCTGAGTCATGTTCCGTGCCCTCCGATTCAAACGTAAGCTTCAAACTCAAGTGCTCTCTACCAAGCTGTCACTCACGAGCGATCGTGGCCCTCAACCAATCAGTAATTCAGCAAGCATCCCCACACTTTCTTATAACCATCTCATCAACCGTCATCAACCAACCCTTGAATAACCTACAAGCAAGAAAAGAAGCAACTAGGGTACCGGAGAAATAAAACCAAAACTAAAACAAAATAAATGAAACATATTACCGGGTTGCCTCCCGGGAAGCGCTAAGTTTATATATGAGTCTTCAGCCGGGCTCACTCCCTAAACCTCAATTAGGAGGCTTCTCCTTTATCCGCTTCCCGTCAATACTCCTCAACACTTTCCTCTTACAGTTAGTAGGGAAAAAACTAATTGTAGAACTCATGTAAGCCCAAAAATCTGAATTAAGCTTGATCCACCAATTCTTGAATTCCCACAAAAATGATTCAGTAAAGTGAGGTGGGGAATTTAAACCCGTCATCAAACCATGATCCTTGAGCCCAGATATTCTCCTTATAATTCTTTTAGCCAACTTTTTAAACCTTGACACGTCCCGAATGGAGATTGAGTACGGTTCATGTTTTGGTTTTTCACAATCAAAGTGCAATGGTGGAAAACTGAATCACCAACCACCTCATGGCTCTCCTTACAAGGCTCATTCTTGATCCCCGTACTTTACTCGTTATACAATAGATCCTCAAGCAACTTTAAATCGCCAAGTGGTTCAAACTTTCCTTCATCTGTAATGGTAAAATCCATCAAATCTTCACCAAACTCACTGCTAAACTCGTCCTCTCATGAAGGAACATATTCCTCAATTTGACTTTCCATCCCGTCAAACTCAAACTCGATAAGCGAATCACTAAGTTGTGACTGACTCATTAAATAAAGTCGGATTCCATCTAAAGCTTGTTGGGTCGGAAATGGGGCATTTGGATTTGTATCATGGATGATGCACAATCAATCAAACATTACCTCATCCGGATCTAGTATTTGCTGAATGAATTCATCGGATGAGTTTTCATAACCTAGAAGATTCCCCCTTAAATCAAACATCAAATGTAACTGGGGTTTCACTCGATTTTTCTACTTGCAATCCAGAATTCTCTTTATCTCCATCTGCCAAATGGTGTAACGTTTGTGTTCTTTAAATCCATTCTTGTAAGTCTCCATTACTTCACACTTAAATAGAAACATATCACGGGCACCAGATAGTAGTAGACGAAAATTAATTAAAACTAAAACTAGACAATAAATAATAAGATAAAATAAAAACTAAACTAACTATATTAATCTAGATATATGCAAAAATACAAAAGGCAAGTCCCCAAACTCGGGTGGTTCTCTAATCGCCTCAAACCGTGTCCCCGGAAACGGTGCCAAAAACTTGATGTGCGAAAGCTATATATAAATATTAATAACTAATTCTCCCAATCTAAAACTAAGTTTTAAATTTATAAAACCAAACAATCAACTAAGCTTCACACAAACGGCAAGTGTACCAGTCGCGTAGCAGCACAGTCTAAAGGAAGTTCGGATGTCGAACACAAAAACACGTGAGAATGGCTCAGATAAATAACCCTAATCTAAGTCCTGCATAAATAATATATTTGTTTATCTTATTTATTTAAAACTAGTTTAACTTAACTAACGGTGAAACTTAACGGAACTAACGATAATATGAAAATGAATCACCTAGGTAGGATGACTTAACGGTCGTAAGATGACACGGGTGCTAACATGTGGTCGAAACCATGGTTCTAAAGATGAGCTAACATAGGTGAGGTCAAGGCGTTGGGTCCCTACGGTCAGTTTTACCCGAAAACGCTAACAACGTCTAGATAGCTTTTAATTCATGGTTGTTAATTCACGTACCCTAATAACCCATCACTTGGTCCATGTCTAAGTTACAGATCTCACTAAGGCTTGAGCTATTACAAACCTATGAGAAGAGGGATAATTCAATACTAAGGACAAAATAACTCACCTTACAAACTTAACCTAGCCGACATTGGGAAAACCGCACGTGGTATCGCAACGACTAACCCGATCAACTAACTAGCAAGATAAGCCAAGGTCTTAGTCCAACTCAAAGGTATGCCTACTGATTTGAATGACTTAAGAAACATAAGCCCTAATGGTATTCCTACCACAATTAATCAACACAGAAAGTATTAATCGAAAATGTAAATAACGCCTACACGAAACGAATTCGTACAATAACTAATCACACGGGGCACATGAAACCTGAGATATATCTATGGCAGCGGGTAAACACGGAATAAAATCACAAAATATGAACTTTACAATAGATGAACAATCAACCTCTTGTTAAACACCCTAAACTAGTTAGTATAAACCGCTAAACATCAAACCTAGGCGATTCAAACAAGTTTAGCCAACCATAATGAACGAACAGCAGATAATAATGATAATTAAGCTAAAAGTATCCACTACAACCTGATTGGAAATTGTTTCAAAGTCAAAAACTGAAAAACGAACTCACAAGCGTTAAAATAAGCAAAAACCAAAAACTCTGATCCGACAGCTTCTCCTCTTCAGTTTTTCGCCCAAAAGGCCCTCTTGGGGGCTGGAATCAATAAAAATTTCGTTCATAGAGTTTATTTTATATATATGAGTTAAACTTGTTAAACAAGCAAAAACCCTAATTTGTGGTCGGACCAGGTCCATATAAGACAAAATAGTCGTGGTGATGGATATGGGCATCCATGGAACACCCCTAGAGCGCCGCGCCGCGCCACGCGACCTAGAAGGCCTAGGTGGTCGGCGACGTAGGGAGCACCCTCGTGTTCGGTTTTTAGTTTTTTCGCCTTGTTTAGCTTCGTGTACGCGTTCCGACTTCCTCTCGAACCTCGTATAGCCTTGTTTCCTCTTCTTGGACTTTGTTATCCATGCCTCTCATCCAATGAACCTACATCAATAATGGATATGTAATTTCATGCAAGAACAATTGATATACGTTGAACATTTAAACACAAAACAATCACGAATTCGAGATAATTCTCTATAGATTTTGTAACAGGATGCATTGAAACCTCCTGCCCTTGAGGTTGTAGAAGCCCAGGAGGTTGAAATTGGAGGAACCATTAAAACCTCCCGTATTAAGCTACATAAATACCATAACTTGCAGGTGTTTTACAGTATACATTATAAGGTGTCGATTAAGGCTACTAAGCTACTTGAAAAGAAGTGTGGCAAGTATGAAAAGATGATCGCGGGCGGATCTTCGTGCGAACAAGAGATGCGAGCGTTTATTGTGTTGTCGTGTGTTTGTAAGTCGGAGAAACACTTGGATACAAGCGTACTTGTTCCACTAAAATCGATATAACCGTTCTTAAGGAAGCTTAATTTTGATCCAGTGGTTGCACATGAAGAAGAACCAGACTTCGAGGAAGAACTAGAGGAGATTAAACAAACGGTTATGCTATGAAGAGATCGAAAATAGAAAAAAAGTCTTTTATCGAAGATTTGATCTGTTCTTCCCGGCAACTTAAAGAAAAAAGAGCCTGAGAAACGTGAGGACCCTCGGGGGCGTCCAAACCTAAGCCAACAATCATAAAGGGCCAAGCCCGCGAGACACAACTCTTAGATCCCTTCCTCGTACACCCCTTCATCTTCACTGAACAATAACGAAACCCCCTATTTATTGAAGCGTTCGTATTCGCATTCCTAGTCCCCTCAAAACGATCATATGAGAAACAGGAGACAGGAACAGACATCATTTTTCCTTTAGTAGTTGATCCACAGGGCGTTGCAGCGGTAGAGAGGTATAATGACGTCGTTCCCACATGGTGACCCGTACATCTCAAAAATCAAAGACTTAAGGCCAGACATTAACTGCAGTTTTCGGGCAATTGCTGAGGGCTTAGGAATAAGTCAAAAAAGGGAAGGATGTTAGGGTTGCCATGAAGAATGAGATGGACATGAACCAAGATGGGTGGAATGCAATATTAAATACAAAGCAGTCGGGATATTTTGAGAGGGTCCGTAACCATTTAGAATTTTATGATACGGTTCAAGATGCACCCAACAACTGCTGGTTTTAGTTACCTACCCAAGGATATGTGGCTGCTCAGACATTTAATTGCGTTCTAATACTTCTCGAGCCGCATAACACATACATTTTTTCCCGATGAGAGAGGGTCCAAATTTGTGGCATGACTATCCGTGTGACAACCGGTAATTTCCCAAACCCATAAGCTAAGTAATCAACCTAATAATTAGGTGATTGTAAATATTAAGCGCGTGCATATGTTATGTGCGCCCTGCGCGAGCGCGCCATGTTAGTCAGCGCGTGCAGTTGTTATGTGCAACCTGCGCGAGCGCACCATGTTAAGAACCAGCGTGAGCATATGTTATATGCGCCATGCGTGAATGATTTGGCTTTATGTTTTCATGTAACTTAAAACATTATGTTGTCTATGGGTTGACCATCCCGCATGATGCTAAGGCGGGTGCATCCTACATCGTTTATGCGCGTGCGGAAGGGAACTAACCTACCCGCATGGCGGGAACGTTGAGAGCTAGTTTGTCTGAAGCTCCAAGATGGAATTGACTTCAACATGACTGATCACTATGTTGAAATACCAAGACCACCTGGAGAATCTACAAATGAAACTCAAATGTCCCTAACTGCGAGAAGGTTACGCACCTACCCGCAGCAAAGACATGTCCTATACGCAGAAAGCTATGCGCACCAGGTTATACACGCAGAACACTTGGTCTATTCTCCAGTTAAGGAGATTACTCCCGCCCGAAAGGAAACAGTAGCGTGTTTCAGAGATTTTCCACTTTTTACTGTACACTGACAAAAGTACCTGAAAAAGCACACTGTAACATGAAAAGTCAACTGTCAGCCACCCTATTCTCACCAACCCCAGATCTGCATGTTCTGTCCAAATCAAATCAAAATCTTTTATCCACCACTCCACTCTTAAGTAAATAATAATAACTTCCATACTTTATCATCATTACATTTAAATATGAAAAGATTTCAATCCCCTAAAGCAAGGGATTGTGTTCCCTTGAGTTTGCCTATAAATTTGTAGCCTAAATTATCACCCAAAACACACTTCAAAGAACTACAAACTTGCACTAATCTTTTCCCAAGCATCCGTTGTTTCCAGCTCCGATCCTGTTACTAGGTAAGCCGAGAATATAACCTTGAGACCTACTATCCAACCCTTATATTCTCCTATTTCTTGATCTTAATATATATACTTGTTATTTAATCGTATTCCAGACCTTCGATTCCGAGGCCAACACCAAGAAAACCCGAATCTCGATTAATCCCTTAACAAGAACCACAGGTGAGTCTCACAGCCCCTTATTTTCACTGTTTTCACTGTTTTTAAACTGCTTTCGGGGCGAGGGACACGTACTTAAATAATGTTTTATCATGGTATACTTACAAGCTATGCAAGCGATTATGTGTTTTAAGTTATGTTGCATGATGAGCAATGCAAACGGTTATCTAAGGTTTTCAATGTATGTGCGCTAGAACTCGAGTAAGTGATCACTTTACCATTGGAACTCTAAGGGTAGGGACTGCTGGTTTGATCCGCCCACTCGTAGGGGTCGCACCTCTTTGCATGGACGAGTGCCTGGCATGGGGCAGTACTATGGGGTTGAGCCCGCTCGTAGGGGTCGCGCCTCTTTGCATGGACGAGCGCCTTGTTTTCCGGCACAACGTCTGCGCGTAACCCGCGGGACGGTATCCTTAGCTCGTAGGGGCAATGCCTCTTTGCATGGACGAGCACAGTTTCTCAGAATTGTTCGCAGCGTAACCCGCGGGACAGTATCCTTAGCTCGTAGGGGCAATGCCTCTTTGCATAGACGAGCATAGTTTTCCAGAAACGTCTGCGCGTAACTCGCGGGACGGTTTTACGTTATTTTAGCTCGTAGTGGCTGCGCCACTTACATAGACGAGCACCGTATCCAGAATTTGTTCACGCGTAACCCGCGGAACGATTTTTATCAGAATATTGTCAGAATTGTGTTAATACGATTTTACCAAGCAGATGTTAATGATGTTGCCAGAAATGTTTCAGAATGATTTTATCAAGTTACTAAAACTTGTGAACTCACTCAGTTTATACTGATTCAAATGTTTTTACGTGTCTTTCAGGAGATAACTAGGTAGCGCATGGAGTCACACTTAGAGCACCACACGCTGAACATCTAAAACAAGCTTTTTGGAAGATTTTGGTTTTATCCCCTCGATGCGCACGGTTACCCGCCGCGTAAGGGGATATGGCGAGGAAATCTTCAGTTTTATACTTGGATGTTTCTTTTTGTAATCTTTGAACAATGTAATGTGTTTGTAATAAACTTCTCATGCGCAATAAAAATCTTTGAATGTTTTGCAATGGCCCGTGCTTAATTATCAATCCCCACTCGTGCGCGCCCGGCTGTTTCCGCCGCTCAGGGCCGGGTGCGACAGATTGGTATCAGAGCACTGGTTATAGCGAACTAGGAAAAGAAGTTTTTAACCTAGACTATAACCTTTGGGGAATCGCATGAAATATTTTCAAAAGAATATGTTCAAAAGAAAAATCACACACGCACTTAGGAACACGGGTCACAGTGTCTAGAGATAAGAACATTATGTGCTCTGAGTACATGCGCTAAGTTTGTTATATTTTCTTTTTATGAAAAGAATGCCTCCAACCAGAGCCAAGGGAATTACCATGACACCCGAGGAGCTCGCAGAAATAATCGCGCAGGCGATTGCAACACATGAGGCCAGCAAGGCCGAATCTAGTCAGGGTCGCCAAGAGAACGAGACCCCAGAACCCGAATCAGGAGCCTTGGACAAAGGATGCTCCTATAAAACATTCATGGCCTGTAGGCCTTGGCCGTTCAAAGGCACCGAAGGAGCCATTGGGCTCTACAATTGGATTGACAAGATGGAGACCGTTCTCTCCATCAGCGGATGTAGTGAAAACCAGAAGGTCCTTTACGCGACCTGCATGTTCCAAGAAGCAGCTTCGTCTTGGTGGAAGCTCCAAGTAAAGACTTTGGGGCGAGAAGTTGCTCTTCACAAGACCTGGGAAGAATTGAAAGAAATGATGATGAGAAAGTTCTGCTCTCGCGCAGAAATTCAGAGCTTGCAACAAGAATTCTGGAACCACACCATGGTAGGAACGGATATCGATGCCTACACCAACCGTTTCAACGAGCTTTGCCAGCTGGTGCCAGACATGGCAAACACAGAAGAAAAGAAAATCGAGAGGTACATCTTTGGGTTACCTCCTGTCGTTAGAGTCCCGCTCAACGCCGCCGCACCTCCGACCTTTGACGAGGCGGTTGCGCGAGCCATCACCCTTACAAGGGATACGGTTCGTGCGGGTATGTTGACCACCCCGCTTGAACGAGCAGCGAACCTCCGACTCCAAGAGGAAATGGAACTCCCACCGAGGGTCAGACTTCAAGCAGCCACCGCCCAAGAAGCAGGAAAGCACAAGGGTTTACGCGATTCAAGCCGCGGAACCATCAAGAAAAGGATACAGCGGGCCTCGCCCATGGTGCAGCAAATGCAAGTATCACCACGAGGGTGAATGCGCAAAAATCGAATGCGCCAAATGTGGCAGACCAGGACACAAGGCGATGAATTGTCGCATCAGAGAAGCTGGATCGAGCGACAGCTGCTACGCATGCGGGAAGCCTGGACACTTCAGTCGGGATTGCCCACAGAAAGGAAACCAAGCTCGCGGGAGAGCTTTTGTGATCGGCGCGGGTGAAGCAAAGGAAGAGCCGAATGTGGTAACCGGTACGTTTTTGCTTAACGGTCATTATGCATCTGTCTTATTTGATACTGGCGCTGACCTAAGTTTTATATCCCATGAGTTTAAAAACTCCCTGGGCTTAGCGACCAGTAGGCTAGACAAACCTTATACTATAGAACTAGCCAATGGTAGGCAGTTATGCGCGAATGAAAGGACTGAGCAATGTGTATTAGTCATGGGAGGTCATGAGTTCAATATAAACTTGTTGCCAATAGATTTGGGAAGTTTCGATATTGTGGTAGGTATGGATTGGTTGGTCGAGAATCTCGCGGAGATTGTTTGTCATGAGAAGCAGGTTCGGATTCCACTGTTGAACGGAGAAACTTTGATGATCCAAGGGGAAAGAAAGGGAGTTGCGACGAAACTGATTTCGTGCCTAAAGGCGCGTAAGTGCCTAAGGAAAGGGTGCTACGCCTTCCTGGCGCATGTAGTAGAGAAGAAAGATGAGCGAAGAATTGAAGACTTACCGGTAGTGCGCGAATTTCCAGAAGTTTTTCCTGAAGATCTGCCCGGATTACCGCCGCCGCGACAAGTCGAGTTTCATATTGATTTGGTCCCAGGAGCTGCGCCAGTAGCTCGAGCGCCTTATCGCTTAGCTCCATCTGAGATGCAAGAGCTATCCAATCAGTTACAGGAACTATTGGATAAGGGTTTCATACGCCCAAGCTTTTCACCTTGGGGAGCTCCAGTACTGTTTGTAAAGAAGAAGGATGGTTCGTTCCGGATGTGTATTGACTACAGGGAGCTGAATAAGCTGACAGTCAAAAATCGGTACCCCTTACCGAGGATTGACGACTTATTTGACCAGTTGCAGGGATCCAGTTATTATTCGAAGATAGATCTACGGTCAGGATACCACCAACTTAGGGTCCATGAGGAAGACGCGCCAAAGACAGCCTTCCGAACTAGATATGGCCATTATGAGTTCTTAGTGATGCCTTTCGGGCTAACTAATGCGCCGGCTATATTCATGGATCTGATGAACCGTGTGTGCAAACCATACTTGGACAAGTTTGTGATTGTGTTTATAGATGATATTCTGATTTACTCTCGGACCAAGGCCGAGCATGAGCAACACCTGAGAATGATTTTGGAATTGTTAAGGAAAGAAAAGTTGTATGCGAAGTTTTCCAAGTGCGAGTTTTGGCTTAGAGAAGTTCACTTTCTCGGTCACGTTGTAAACGAGAAAGGAATACACGTCGATCCTTCTAAAGTTAAAGCCATCGAAAACTGGGAAGCGCCAAAAACCCCAACTGAGGTGAGGCAATTCCTTGGACTAGCTGGCTACTATCGACGCTTCATTGAGAACTTCTCCAAGATAGCTCTACCTCTGACCGCGCTAACTCAGAAAGACAAGGCGTTTATTTGGGGCGAGAATCAGGAAGCGGCATTTCAAATGTTGAAACAGAAGTTATGTAGTGCGCCAATCTTATCCCTGCCCGAGGGGACGGATGACATCGTTGTTTACTGCGACGCTTCACACCAGGGACTCGGATGTGTCCTTATGCAGCGAGACAAAGTTATAGCGTATGCCTCGCGCCAACTTAAGACCAATGAGAAGAACTACACAACGCATGATCTGGAACTTGGAGCTGTTGTCTTCGCGCTAAAGATTTGGCGCCATTACCTCTATGGTACAAAGTGTATAATCTTTACGGATCACAAGAGCCTTCAACATATATTTGATCAAAAGGATTTAAACATGAGGCAACGAAGATGGGTTGAATTGTTGAATGATTATGATTGCGAGATCAAGTATCATCCGGGGAAAGCGAATGTGGTAGCAGACGCGCTAAGCAGAAAGGAGCGAATAAAAACGCTACGAGTCAAGGCTCTAAGGTTGACCATTCACGCAGATCTCTCTACCCGCATCCGAGACGCTCAGCAAGAAGCCTTGAAACCAGAGTTTGTTAAAAACGAATGCCTTGGGGGTATGATTAAGAATTTGGAACTTAAAGGGAACACTCGATATTTTGCCAACCGCATATGGGTCCCTCTCAAGGGAGGATTGCGCGAGCAAGTTTTAAACGAAGCTCACAAGACGCGATATTCCGTACATCCTGGCGCAGACAAGATGTACCAAGATGTTAAAACGCTGTATTGGTGGCCCAATCTTAAAGGCGCCATCGCGACGTATGTCAGTAAGTGCCTGACGTGTTCGAAGGTAAAGGCTGAATACCAGAAACCATCAGGGTTGCTTCAACAGCCAGAAATTCCCATGTGGAAGTGGGAACAAATCTCTATGGACTTCATCACCAAACTACCAAGGACACCTGGGGGTTACGACACGATATGGGTTATTGTGGATCGGCTAACTAAGTCAGCGCACTTCCTGCCGATTAAAGAAACTGATAAAATGGAAAAGCTAGCCCGACTATATATTCGAGAAGTAGTTTCAAAACATGGAGTCCCAGTGTCCATCATTTCCGATAGAGATAGTCGGTTCACCTCAAGGTTTTGGAGATCATTACAAGAGGGGTTAGGTACTCGGCTGGACATGAGTACGGCTTATCACCCCCAAACGGATGGACAAAGCGAACGAACGATCCAGACATTGGAAGATATGCTGCGCGCGTGCGCGATCGATTTTGGAGGTAGTTGGGATACCCACCTCCCGTTGGTTGAATTTTCTTACAATAACAGTTATCACACAAGCATTAAGGCTGCGCCGTTCGAAGCTTTGTATGGGCGCAAGTGTAGATCCCCACTGTGCTGGGCTGAAGTGGGTGAGAAGCAAATGACTGGTCCAGAATTGATCCAAGAAACAACAGACAAGATTTTTCAGATAAGGGATCGCCTTAAGACAGCGCGCGACAGACAGAAGAGTTATGCTGATATGAGAAGGAAACCGTTGGAGTTTCAAGTAGGGGATAAAGTACTTTTGAAAGTCTCTCCATGGAAGGGAGTCCCCCGTTTCGGTAAGCGAGGAAAGCTAAATCCGCGCTTCATTGGACCATTCGAGATCCTGGAAAGGATCGGTCCGGTTGCTTATAAACTTCGTTTACCCGCCGAACTCGGTGGAGTTCATGATACGTTTCATGTATCCAACCTCAAGAAATGTTTATCTGACGAAACGTTGATTTTACCGTTGGAAGAAATTCATATTGACAAACAGCTGCACTTCGTAGAAGAACCTATAGCCGTAACCGATTGGAAAGAACAAAGGTTGCGCAGAAGCAGAATCAAGTTGGTAAAAGTTCAATGGAACTCAAGGCGTGGGCCTGAATTCACTTGGGAAAGAGAAGATCAGATGCGCATGAAATACCCACACCTCTTTCAGAACATGGCTTCTGCCAGCAACGTCTCCTAAATTTCGGGACGAAATTCGTTTAACGAGGGGAGAATGTGACAACCGGTAATTTCCCAAACCCATAAGCTAAGTAATCAACCTAATAATTAGGTGATTGTAAATATTAAGCGCGTGCATATGTTATGTGCGCCCTGCGCGAGCGCGCCATGTTAGTCAGCGCGTGCAGTTGTTATGTGCAACCTGCGCGAGCGCACCATGTTAAGAACCAGCGTGAGCATATGTTATATGCGCCATGCGTGAATGATTTGGCTTTATGTTTTCATGTAACTTAAAACATTATGTTGTCTATGGGTTGACCATCCCGCATGATGCTAAGGCGGGTGCATCCTACATCGTTTATGCGCGTGCGGAAGGGAACTAACCTACCCGCATGGCGGGAACGTTGAGAGCTAGTTTGTCTGAAGCTCCAAGATGGAATTGACTTCAACATGACTGATCACTATGTTGAAATACCAAGACCACCTGGAGAATCTACAAATGAAACTCAAATGTCCCTAACTGCGAGAAGGTTACGCACCTACCCGCAGCAAAGACATGTCCTATACGCAGAAAGCTATGCGCACCAGGTTATACACGCAGAACACTTGGTCTATTCTCCAGTTAAGGAGATTACTCCCGCCCGAAAGGAAACAGTAGCGTGTTTCAGAGATTTTCCACTTTTTACTGTACACTGACAAAAGTACCTGAAAAAGCACACTGTAACATGAAAAGTCAACTGTCAGCCACCCTATTCTCACCAACCCCAGATCTGCATGTTCTGTCCAAATCAAATCAAAATCTTTTATCCACCACTCCACTCTTAAGTAAATAATAATAACTTCCATACTTTATCATCATTACATTTAAATATGAAAAGATTTCAATCCCCTAAAGCAAGGGATTGTGTTCCCTTGAGTTTGCCTATAAATTTGTAGCCTAAATTATCACCCAAAACACACTTCAAAGAACTACAAACTTGCACTAATCTTTTCCCAAGCATCCGTTGTTTCCAGCTCCGATCCTGTTACTAGGTAAGCCGAGAATATAACCTTGAGACCTACTATCCAACCCTTATATTCTCCTATTTCTTGATCTTAATATATATACTTGTTATTTAATCGTATTCCAGACCTTCGATTCCGAGGCCAACACCAAGAAAACCCGAATCTCGATTAATCCCTTAACAAGAACCACAGGTGAGTCTCACAGCCCCTTATTTTCACTGTTTTCACTGTTTTTAAACTGCTTTCGGGGCGAGGGACACGTACTTAAATAATGTTTTATCATGGTATACTTACAAGCTATGCAAGCGATTATGTGTTTTAAGTTATGTTGCATGATGAGCAATGCAAACGGTTATCTAAGGTTTTCAATGTATGTGCGCTAGAACTCGAGTAAGTGATCACTTTACCATTGGAACTCTAAGGGTAGGGACTGCTGGTTTGATCCGCCCACTCGTAGGGGTCGCACCTCTTTGCATGGACGAGTGCCTGGCATGGGGCAGTACTATGGGGTTGAGCCCGCTCGTAGGGGTCGCGCCTCTTTGCATGGACGAGCGCCTTGTTTTCCGGCACAACGTCTGCGCGTAACCCGCGGGACGGTATCCTTAGCTCGTAGGGGCAATGCCTCTTTGCATGGACGAGCACAGTTTCTCAGAATTGTTCGCGCGTAACCCGCGGGACAGTATCCTTAGCTCGTAGGGGCAATGCCTCTTTGCATAGACGAGCATAGTTTTCCAGAAACGTCTGCGCGTAACTCGCGGGACGGTTTTACGTTATTTTAGCTCGTAGTGGCTGCGCCACTTACATAGACGAGCACCGTATCCAGAATTTGTTCACGCGTAACCCGCGGAACGATTTTTATCAGAATATTGTCAGAATTGTGTTAATACGATTTTACCAAGCAGATGTTAATGATGTTGCCAGAAATGTTTCAGAATGATTTTATCAAGTTACTAAAACTTGTGAACTCACTCAGTTTATACTGATTCAAATGTTTTTACGTGTCTTTCAGGAGATAACTAGGTAGCGCATGGAGTCACACTTAGAGCACCACACGCTGAACATCTAAAACAAGCTTTTTGGAAGATTTTGGTTTTATCCCCTCGATACGCACGGTTACCCGCCGCGTAAGGGGATATGGCGAGGAAATCTTCAGTTTTATACTTGGATGTTTCTTTTTGTAATCTTTGAACAATGTAATGTGTTTGTAATAAACTTCTCATGCGCAATAAAAATCTTTGAATGTTTTGCAATGGCCCGTGCTTAATTATCAATCCCCACTCGTGCGCGCCCGGCTGTTTCCGCCGCTCAGGGCCGGGTGCGACAATCCGGTCCTAGCATGTGTGTCAGGACTGGATTTCGTGACACAATTACAAGTAATCGGACAAGAGCACTCACGAAACACAAATATGTGAAGACCTCTAAATGTGGGCGGCGTAATAAACCACAAATAGAAAGTTGCTAGTTATAGAAAGTCCATGAAGAACAAGCACACAAGATAACTCAAAAGATTTCTATTATAATGATAATCAAAAAGATATAAAGGAAAACATAGGGTTTCAGGTGGAAAAATGTTAAGTGCGGTCGTCAATATTAGGTCAGAGAATAATCACAAGTGTTTTTTAATTAATGAGACATATCATTCTATTTATAGTCACCTGACATTCCTTCTAGAAACCATAATTATTACAAAACATACTTAAAATAAATACAAGTGTAAAACATTGTCGAGTAGAGCTCCTTCAGACGTTTTAATCCACGAGTGTTCTCGGAACATTACTTCAAGCATACTTTTACATAGAATATTTCAAAGAATATATTCCTCTCAAGAAGATATCAAACTAATGAGTATTCCAAACTTTGCTCGGAATAATCCTACTAGCAAACAATTTCTTGCTCAAATCTCTTCAATCTTTGACTTAGTCTTATTTGAACAAACTAAGTATACTCGAGTATTGTAGGTTGCTCGAGATTGAACTTTGCTTGGAGTAACACTTATAATAAATTCCATTAACTCCCTACAAGCATACTTGAGACTCACTATTATTTTATCCTGGCTCGACCCACCTGTTACTCGTGAACTTGGTTTAAGCTTAGATACATCAAAGGTTCGCTCGGGTAGGACCTTACTTGATAGAAGAACTAACCTTGCTCGACGAAGTGCATTTTGCTTGAAACTAACACTTAGAAGAGTTTAAGAAGATAATCCTGCTTGGATAGGATATCTTACTTGAGGAAGTAAAAACCTTGCTTGGAGTGCCTGAGCTTGCTCGAGTTCCATACTTAGCATTTTCTGGGGAGGTTGAGAAGATTCCAATATTTCCTTATCTGTCCTTTAGACCCAATACATTGCTAACGTTAGAGATATTCATTGGGTAACTATAAAACTGGAAGGGGATTTTCCGGTGTCGGTGCTGGTATATACCTGGGGAAGATTTGCAAGTCTAGTGGCTCACAGATGGAGAGCTTTTGTATGAAGATCGTATAAACGAGTACATGAGAATCAGGTCAATCTGACGAGAAGCAACTCCAACTATTGATTTAATTGGTTGATTGAATATATATATATATATATATATATATTGATGTTTCATTAGCAATTATTTAATATTCTTTGTATATCAATATTTTTTATAATTAATGTAACACAATTCTTGAAATTTTTACTGCCAAACTTACTAGAATCACACCGGCACTCATACAAGCATTAGAAAAACATGAGATTTGTGTAAGGTGTAATGTTCTTTATTAATAATAGCGGAGTCCAAAATAACATATACACATTAACTATTACATTTAGTTATTACTCCATAATAAATATGAAATAAACAGACTATATTCGTAAATATTTTGAAGTTAATGACAACCTTTACACAGCCACCTTTACATTTTCTCCTCAAATGTTTGGTCGCATGACCTTGTAGGAGGTTATGGTCATGACAACTGTCCTTGTCCTAAATATCATCAAATATGAATAAAGGAAAAAGATCAGACAGTACAAAATAACATCAACACAACCACCTTTATCTCTCCGACCACTCGTTTTAGATTGACCGAAAGTGATATCTTCAGTTTTACACAGAGTTTGAAACATATGGTGGTAGTGGTGGTGTTGTTTTGAAACGTATGGTGGATGAGTTCAGGGGAGAGGGGAAGTATGATGGAGGAGTTTGAAGAGGGGGGGGGGGGGGGGGGGTAAGAAAATGAAATGTAAAGGATTGGGGAGGAGGGGAGGAGCCTATGTAACAATGGAATTATATGACGCGTATAAACCACGACACGGCGTATAAAGATTTTCAAACCTCTATACGCAACATATAGGTCTACTGTGACGTATATGGTCCAACATGTCAGTATGTCTGCAGTCTGTAAAAGTTTGTCGTTTGTAACCTATACGCCACGGATAGGTCTATCCGTGGCGTATATAGCGCTCCCCAAATTTCTGCTTCCTATATTTTTCGACATATAAATCCAATCACCACCTCCAACATACCAAAAAATCTCAAATTACTCAAGCCCTGTGTTTACTAAAAAAATATAGAGAAAAATAATGATGGAAATTGTGTTCTCAACTAGCTCAAAATCTATAAGGTAGATGATTTAAATTGTGTTGTATGGGGGTTGAGTTAGGGGTAGAGTCTGGTTTGTTATATAATGATTTCTGGAGAGGCGTATACGCCACAGATTGAGCTATCAGTGGCGGTTGGTACGCTCTTGACACAACGGTCACCATATTATATTATATCATATCATATTATATTATATTATATTATATTATATTCCGTTGTACGTGTACCTACACAGGCTAATAGCTTCGTCAGTACATGGTCGTTAGCAGGGTGCTGACCAGTGACCACTGCAGCCTCCGAGACTTTTTTTTTTGCGATACCTTCTGACAATATGACGAATACGCATTGCAACCTCGCTCGCACCTTCAACGACTACTTTTCCACATACCCGCACAGGCAGACGCGATAATCATTGCTTGGTGGCCCGCACGTAACGCAGATTGCGATCAGTTGCGTCAGGGTCCGCGGCTAGCTGATCTGACGATCCAACAGTTTCCCCGCGCAGGCTGGGTCGTTAGAGTGCCTAGGGCATGCATAATGTCCGGCAGTTTGAGGATGGTCGGGGGGTCGTACAACCGTCTCATTATGAGGTTGAGAGCTCCGTCGTAAGTTTTGGTGCCACTGGTTGAGCCTCCACCATTGAGGTACCGGAGGTGCATGTTGAGGAGCACCACGTCGAGGCAACAGGGGGCGGATGTAGGGGAGGAGGAGGAGGAGGATGCAGAGTAGCTAGTTCAGGTACATTTTCTAATCGTTTAAATTTATTTGTAAATATTAACGTTTAATTATCGTTTTGATGTCAGCCACCGGTGCCGCAGCACGTCCCGCGTACCTATCGCGTTGTGCGTTTAGATCCCGCCACCGACCCCCGATTACGGAGAGTAGAGGTGAGGGGATGCTACAGACGCAGGAGGGAATGCTACAGCTACAACGTCAACTTGCATGAATAATTAAGCGGGAGGCCGCCAGACAGTGAGGTCATGAGGTGTACACAACTACCGTCACATTTTGACCAAAAGGCGAGCACATTGGATGTCAGGCGCGACCACGAGGGGGACGACGCCGTCGATGATAAATCAGGCCTCAGACAGAGGGTCGACGACGACACTGAGGACGAGGAAGCCGTGGTTTAGATAGATATTTACATTTTCAGTTTGTTTTTTATACGGAACTCGTTTAAATGGAATTCTATATATGTTTCTCGTTTATTTTATATTGTCTCTTAATAATTTTTAAATCGGGCTAATTGATAACGAAAATCAACTAAAAAAATTATTTAAAGATAATAATCCAAATAAAATAATAAACCCTATATATAAAAAACAAAAACTAAAACAAATTGAATTAAAATTAAAATATGAAAAAAAAAATTAAATAAATATGAAAAAAAAAATTAAAATAAAATTAGATAATAAATATGAAAAAAAAGGCTTTTGAGAATGCACAGCCCAATCGGCCACAAATATGACTAGCCGTGGATAGAGGTGCAAAAGAAACTTAAATTCGGAACCGGACTCGAAAAAACAACCTGGAACCGGTTTCTTTATACCCGGATTTTTAGTACCAGTACCCGACCCTATCCGTAGGGTACAGATAGGGTATGCATTTTAGTACCAAAACCCATAACTAAACCAGACCTGATTTGTACCCGGTAAAACCCGAAAACCTGAACTAGTTCCACACCCGGAACTGGTTTTCAAATGCCCGATCTATACGCGTAAAATAACTGGAAAATACCCGAAAATACCTCTAAAAAGTGCAACCCTTAAAAAGTTTCAATTTATATCCAAAAAATACCCGAAAAATCCAAAAATATGGTTTTTTCAATACCCGAAAATAGGGTATTAAAATACCCGATTCTACCCGAACCCGGGTTTTTCTACCCGAAAATAGGGCTATTAAAATACCTGGGTATTATAATACCTGATTTTTCAATACCCGATCATACCCGACCGGATTTTTCTAATACTCGATTTGTGCACCTCTATCCGTGGAGGATAGGTCGATGCTTTATACACACCGCGGGTGCGTATAGAAAATCCGTTTAATATTTAGCATAAAAGTAACCAGTTTCCTTCATACATTGATTATCAAAAACTCCATTAAAGACAAAAAGGAGACGCAGTCATAAAATATAAACGTTAAGACAATGTATAGGACCCCCTCCATAACGGCTAAATATCTCCACTTATAAAATTCAAAATCCTAAAGACACAAACCACAACTACTCAAAACTCTTACATTAATTATGGCTTTTCTTCTTCTTACAACTCTTTTTCAAATGCTGTTCTTGTTTGCTTAAATTTCACTCTTTTTATTCTATCCATAATTTCTTTATCCCCAACGATATTAATCAATTCAACACCAACATCAATGGGTTGGGCACTTATCCTCGTCTCTTCGATCTCCCTCGTATCGTCTTTTATCGGGTTTTACTCTTGCTTCTGCTTCATCAACCATGTCACCCTTCTCATCGTCACGTTGGCGGCCCAATTGGTTGCGATTGTAGCCCTTTTTGCTAAGGAAAAATCGACTCTTTCGATGATGAAGTCACCAAGACATCCTAGAGAAGTGATGGTCTTAGGGAGGCTCGAATGCGGGCTTCTGATGGTCATGTTTATGTTGCAAGTGTGTGTTTTGTGCTTCACTGGTTGCGCAAATCGTCGGGTTGAAGAATATAAAACGGGTGCAGAGGAATTCATGCAAGATGTAGAGATGAACCAGAAAACTAATCTTCAAACTTAAAAGATTGTGGTTTTCGGTGTTTGGTTATGACTTATGATTATATAATTATTCATGGTCTCTATGCTTAGTGTTCTAAGATATGTACAATTTAAAGTTGTTATGGATTTATATTTATTTGTACATGTTTGTTTTACACTAGAGAAAAACAAGTGACCAATACGATTTTTAATGCGACGTGCATCAAGTCGGTTTGTGACCACACCGGAACTTCTAGTAGCAAATGAAAGAGAACTAAAAAATAATAATATTAAAGTCGTGGTATGCCTAAAGGATATTAACACTTCTATAGATTACGATACCAAAAAATACCATGTTTTGAGATACCAACTCCATTTTCAACAAAATTCATTCACACCAAACTTCATTTTAGCTAATGAACGTAAGTTATCACATAAAATAGATGAAAACTAAATGAAAGTTTAAGGTCGAAATTAAAGCTAAAAGATATAAAATTTTAAGATCAGGCCAAATGGACCCATTAAGTTGAAAGCCATTTCCTTAAACCATGTGTATAGTGGATGGAGCTCATATGAGGCGTTGTGGGACATATGACGCCACGTCAACATATGAGTTTTTTGGTTAAAATGAGTGTAGTGGATATGACGCCACGTCTCAATGGGTGATGTGGGACATATGACGCCCTATTATTATTTTATTATTATATTTTATTAGCAAGTAAACAAAAAACAAACCCACAAATCACATTCCACCATTGCCTTTCACCCGGCGTTGTGTAGGAAAAGCATATCCTCTTCGAACCGCCCTTAGCACCCCAGGGGTTGTGTTCACAGCGCTATAGGGCGACTTGAGGGCGGGAAGCGCCCCACTACGATGGGTCTAAGGCCCATCGTGTTGAAAAGTAATTCACGCCAAACAATGCCACAGCCACCTCCCCTTGGCGTTAATTGAGCATTAGGCTGAGGGTAGTGGAGGGTGATCGGAGGGCGCGAACACCGCTACACCCCTCAGGTGATCGGGGGTGCGGTTGGCCGCCGTGGCTGGGACCACGGGGCTAACTAGCCGTTGGGAGGTTTTGGTTTTTAAAAAAATAGTCGTTGGGCTAATTTAATTTGTTTTTTTTTACAAACCCATTATAAATAACTACCCCATTTTCACTACATTTCTCTCTAATAATTTAAGAAATTATCAAGTTACAAACCATGTCGGATTAGGGTTACGGTAATATCAACATCATCAACACTCAATTTCCCGAGGGATTGAACTACATGGACGACGAATCGTTTCAAGAGTTCATTGAGATGTCACAACCCGGTTATTCGGTCCCGGAATCACAACCGGAGCCGGCACCGAAGAAGCTGGCAAAACGATCCCACAAAAAAAGGGAAGAAGATCGGCGAAGCGGATGGTCCTTTGGCACCGGAGAAGCGTAAGTCTACTCCGTGGTCTAAAGAAGAGAAGCTTGTGTTGGCGAAAGTTTGGATTGAAATATCCCAAGATCGGAACGCGGGTAAATTATTTCATGAATTTTATTGTTTAATATATCTTTTAAGTTTAGTGTGTACTTATTACATTTTTTGTTATTTATTTTGTAGCCGACTTTCAAAAAGCTAGAGTTTTTTGGGCCAAGGTTCGGGATTGTTTTTATGATCAAGTGGGGAGTAGGGCTGTAACGATTCCGACGAAACCCGGTATACCCTAACCGGTAGACAATAGTTACGTCATATTTAATGTCGGGTACATGAATTACCATAGTAATTATACGAGAATACATGGTTCACTGTATTGATTGTACGTGAATATATAATTCATCGTATTGAATATGCGATTAATCGATCGATAGTTATTGAAACCCGAACGAATCGTGGGTTCAATTATAGACGATATCTATAATATTTAGTGATTTACGAAGCATTAATGCTTCGGGATAAGTAAAGTACGGCACAGAAAAAGAGTTTCGATTTAATGGTACGACGGTACATTAAACGAAACCTTCAATACCAAACCGAGCAAGAGACGATCGATCAAGCCGAAAAAGATGCGCAATTATCAATAATATGATGTTTTAAGATAATAAATGCCATGGTTTAAGTTTTAAAGTTTTTAAATCGGTTTTATATAAATTTCATTTTTAAGCCGAAAAAACGACCGTTTTAGCCTCGTTTTAAGCCGAATTAAACATTTAACCGAAAAACGAACTAAACCAGATTATCCAATACATTATCCGGATTGCGAGAATCCAAATGAGTGGCCAAGAATGGAGAGGTGGGCCCCACCCCACCCCTCCTTTAACACCGATCGGATTGGGGATCATCCCCTAGCCCTTCATTTTCTTTTTTCTCATCGAACCTCTCAACATTCATCAACTCTTTCCATATTATGATTCAAAAACCGAGAGTTCTAGCAAGAAAAACAAGGTAATGATCGAGTTATGCACGTGTTCATCTTCGTTTCTTGAGCTTGTTTGCAAGAAAATGAGGTTTCAAAGATGAAAACCGATTCTTGCATGATCAAGTGATGTATACGGGTTATACAAGGGATCTTGGTCCAAGAAAGGAGTTAAACGAACCAAAAACGAATTTTTACGGTTTAAATCTTTGTTTTTGAGTCATAACCGAAACTATAGTGTAAGAGGCTTGATCGTGAGTGTAACTTGCTTGGTATTGTGGTATGTTGGTTATAGGTTCTGTATTTAGTGGTAGATAAGGCGGAAAGACGAGTTTGTAGCTTGTAGTGGCGGAAAACAAAAGGTATATTCGGTTTATGTTCGGTTTTGGAGTTTTTGGACAGATTGTTGATGGTTTAGAGTTGGGTCATGAAATTTTACAGGGATGTTCTACACATGAAAATAAAAGTTCTGTGAAAGTTTGGTAATTTTTGGATAAAGGATGAATATTTGGTGAATTTAATGCTCGGTTTTGGCTAAAAATGGTGAAAAATAGTTAAATATCATGAAAAATTCTGGAAAATTGCAGATAAGCTTTTTATAACATGTATAAGTCACACACAAAATTTTAGGTCAGTTGGAGAAGTCTAAGTAGGCTTTTCGGTTAAACGAGTTCAAGGGTTTTCTAGCTCGGTTTTAGTGAAAATGGCATGTAAAAGAATATTTTGGTTCTGGAAAAATTACAGGGGACTATGTGGATGGCAGGGGACATCCAGGAAAAATTTGGGATTTTTCTAAGGTCGTTTGGTATTTACGACATATTTAGTGTTTAAATGGTGTTTAAAAATAGATAAATAAATTTTAAATATAAAAATTAATTCTGGAAATATTTTTATATAATTCCCCACTGTCAAAAAGTGATTTGTGCAAAATTTCAAGATCCGAGATTGAACGGATAATTATTTGTGCAAAAACAAACTTTTAAAGCTTAAAACGCGTAAACCGCTAAAGTTCGCTTAAACGAACTGACTGGTGTATAAAACCCTAAAAATGAACTATTTTCATTTAACTGAGTTAAACAAGTAAAAATAAATCATCCGAAAATAATTCGGATGGTTTGAGTAATTTTACCCGATTTAACAGTTTCCGGTGCGCTAAAGACGGAAACGGGTCCCGCGGCCAAACGGGGTGTCTAAACCGAGCTCTAATTTCACAACTTTAACTAAATTATCAGTCAACAACTATTTTCGGGTCGTGTGTGACCAAACTCATTTTTGGAACGTAAAAACGGATAACCGTGCTAGGCACGCAAAACGGGAAAAACGACTAATAATAATTTTGACCATTGAACTCTAAACGATATCACAATCTGAGTCCGGAGAAGTGTTTCTGGGTTAACATTGCCCCCGGAATGGGTACAGTACTGGGTTAACAGTGTCCCCAGATGTACTGGTTGATACGGTTAAAGTTATATTAATAATGAGTGTATAGTAACGATCGTAGGGATCATATTACAGATTGGACGTGTTAACTGATAATGATTGTTGTTACCTGCTTGCATGTGCTAAGGTGAGTTTCACGAGCCCCTTTTTCTGAATTGTTTTTAAATATATTCCCGGGGCGGAAGCATGTTACTACTGAAATGTTTAAGTACATACTGAACGCATGGAATTGCGTGGATTTATATATATTTTATTGTACGGGAATCGTACGGAAATGTACTAAGATGGTAATTGTCTGAGTTATTAACATTCTAAGGCCCCGGAACACGAGTGATTAACTGAAAGCCGGTAGAGTGTGGATAGTACTATTGGTCTGAGAAACCCAACTGGTCCGGCATGGATTTGCTGATGTTTCCCAGCCAGTTGCACATGTCTATTTTGTTGTTATATATATTTTGCTATGTGATGTTAGACATAGCGGTTTGGGGCAGGTCCGTGGGCGGGGGATATGCCACGGGGGTTGTTTGTGATAGTCAGAGGTTTCACTTGTGGGCTCAGGATAATTACATCGATAATATTATATTTTGATAATGATTTATCATGGTTTACTCGAATTGTGAAACTCACCAACTATTCGTAGTTGACCCGTTTTCTCACATGCTTTTCAGGTACCATTAAGATGAAGTGATTGCTTACGTGCTAATTGCTTGATGTGTGTAAGATTTGCGTGCGGGATGTTAGGATACATTATAATAAATAGAATTATGTATCGTATGGTATGATGTGTGTAACACCTAGACGGTAATGAAATACGAGATAATGTAATTTGAAGTATATTAATGTATTTAGTTTTCTTTATAAACAATGTGGTTGATATCAGAGGTGTCTGTTGCATCCCGTTTACGTTTCCGCTGCGGTTACGGGGTGTTACAGAACTTGGTATCAGAGCCATTGGTTATAAAGATTTAGGATGTCTTTAAAAGATACCTAAAATATAACCAGTAGCTCAAGTATTATAGGATCTGAATATCAACTAATAATATATAGTGACGAGATCTGGATGAACTTGGATGGACAAATGAGTTATTATGGTCCGGAACATAATAACGGATTTGTCCGCACGAGGGAACTCAGGGGAAGTCACGGGGAACATTAATAGGTAAAAATGGCAACATATGTGTAAAGTATATAATATTATTTATGCGTGCTAATGTGTATATATATATGTACGTATCTTGTGGGTACATGTATTGAGAAATAGGACCCGGATAAGGAACCGGGGGATGAAATAATAAAAAGTACCGAGGATGCTGAAATTTCTAGAGCATCGGTTGGTGATATTTCGGACTTATCGGGCCATAGTTATGATATTACCAAGTTAGATCTCCCGTTTGACATTAACCAGAAATATCTAGTAACCGTCACTCCCAACCGAAATTAATAAATCCCTTACCCTACCAACACCGGTACCGTATATCCTAATAACCCCCTATGTTCACCCGAACCGACGACCCTCACGTACGGACGGATCTGTACCTGAACCCATTCCTATTCCACTAAGGTAAATAAATAAATAAATAAATAAATAGAATAAAATAAAATAATAATAATAACAATAAATTTGATAATAAATGAGCAGATAAAAATAATATATAAATATATATGTGTATCTCTCACTCTCAAGCATATGAGTCATACCACCTCCAGATCGAGAATCACCGATTTTAGCGAACCTAGAACGCCTGAGGACAAGGACTGAGTAAGTAATAGAGTTTCCCATAATAGTAATTGATAATATTTGAAGGCAACCCATGTTGCGCGATTACCTTGAACCTTGCAACTCCCTATGTTAACCTTACATCCGTTAGATGCCCATACCCATGTATATTCGAATAGAATGATTACCCATACACAAAGAGGTGTTGGAATCATTATAGCCTAGTTGGTTGTTCGTTCGTAGGTGGTATACCGTGTATGCCGGATATACAAATAGACACGGATATTATAACTCCGTGGTACGTAATCGTTTGGTGCTCACGGTGAGCATGTATCGGTTATGCTGATATGCAGAAGGATATTGAAATCAAGTATACTAAACATTAATCTTTGTTGAGAAAGATCTATATGTCAGTTGGTGACAAGAATTATGAAACATACTTAAACCTTAACCGACGTTAGGTTAAGTCCATATGCTATTATATTTGTGGGACATATATACTAGATACTGGTATGTGTAATATGTATGATAATATTTGGTGTGTATGTGTACCTGTTGTTATGATTGAGCTGTTAACGAGTTATACGGTGAGATTAATATTGATTACTGCGTACGGGATGAGTACGGCAGAATGACATAAAGGGAGTAACTCCAATGATGGAGATTGATATGATTCAGTTGATTGCTCAAAGATAGCAGATGATGATACCGAATGTCGTATCACAGATCACTGCTAGTGTAATGCAAATGTGATCGCAGAATTATAGATCGAGCAATCACATGAATATGAATATTTCAATTCTTAGTGGTATTACTAAGAGTGATAATGCCCCCACCGAATAAAATTATGACTACAAGTATTGGTTATAAACTAAACATGAATAGTAGTCGTAATGAATTAGATCCGGTATGAAGGATATGTTTGTTGGTTGTGTTAAGGAAATTATTAATAGTTTGCTGATGGTAAAGGGAGGAATAGATTAGCGAGTGGATAGAAAAGATCGAAATGGTTAAGGATATTGGTAAGAGCCTAGAACATTGTGTAGTGAAATATGCTACAGATATATTGGTAGATTATGTTGTACCGTGATGGAACACGATGGTACGAAATTATAGTTAGAAAATTATTACTCAGATGATATGGTCGGAATTTAAAATTCTTGTGCTAGAGCACTTTTATTCGAGTAATTAAGTTCAGAGATTGGAAACTGAACTATGGAAGATAGAAATGTTGTGTGCTGATAACTTAGAACACGCTAATCGTTTGAAGGAATTGTCATGTCTGGTAACATGGCTAATTACTCCTGAAACTAAGCGAAGTGAGCGCTATATTGGGGACTAACTCCATCGATAAGGAGTATAGTCAATCCTGTAAAATATACAACCTTTGGAAGGGTTGTGTCGCAAGCCAGCATTGATATATTTGACTCTATGGGAAGCGGACTGGAAGGACGTTAGATGAGACGTCGGGTGTTAAAGAAGAGAAATGATAAAGGTATAGTGCAAGATAGGTTTTCGAATAAGTAGGTATGTCCTACAACCCAGAATTATACTAAGACTAGTTCTGGTGTGAAAACATGAACCGCATGAAGGGTCCTTCCCTAAACGTGGAAAATATGGTTATCGGCAGGAAGGAGAATGTCGAGGGATAGTAGGCCACAGGTGTGGTACAGATGGATTTAATGCCCCAATTGTAGAACCAATTGAAGCCATGTGAACCGGCAACCCCAACCCATTCGTGTACAACCACTCCGAACCCAACAGTTTCAATAACAATCCATCCAAAGAAATCAAATTATGCCAAACGGTTGTACTTGCTATGAATGTGGCAGTACAGAACGTTTCAAGAGAAATTGCCCAAAGTTGAACCAAGGTGTCGTTGGAAGACGAACCTCAGGACAAGCATCAACCTCTGATCAAGCAAGGAGCTGTGCTTTGTGAGTAATTCGAATAAAGCACGTCATGATCCAAAGGTGGTATTAAGTACATTGTGGTTTTAAATCAATAGACTTCAGTGATATTTTTACGGTCGTCGATAGAAGTTAGTTCCTATTGACCTCCTATCATTTGGAAAGATACCGATTAGTGAAACTACAGAACCCTATACTGTAGAATCACTAACGGTAAACCCCTTATGGTTAACTAAATTGTTCGGAATTGTCCTATTATTCTGAACGATTAACCTTTCCTTATTAACCTACGACCAGTAAAGTTAAGAAGTTGTGACGTAATAGTTAACGTGGATTGGCTAACTCAACATGAAGCTAAAATCAAATATGAAAAGAAGATGATTAGAAGCTCTCTTTTGGACGATGAAGCGATTAGATACAGAGAAAAGTGTACGGTATTATGTTACCACTCTAATCTCATCTTGAGATGGTATAATATTTACGTCAAGAAGACGTGGTGTATTTAACAAACGTGATTGCCACAGATTTAAAAGAAAACATATAGAAGATATCCCGGTGGTACGCGAATTTCCACAAGTTCTCCCAGAAGGACTTCCTGGATTACCGCCAACCCGACAGGTCGAATTCAGAATCGATTTAATGCCTCAAGCTGGCCCTGTTGCTAAAAGACCTTACCGACTTGCACCAACTGAAATGCAAGAATTTTTGGATGAGGTTTTATACAACCTAGTTAGTCACCATGGGGTGCACCAGTGTTATTTGGGAAATGAAGGACGGAAGTGTTAGGATATGTATTGATTAGGGAGAATTGAATAAAGTGACGATCAAGAATAGGTATTCACTTCTTCGAAGTAAATGATCTATTTAACCAACTGCAAGGGGCGATTTATTTTTAGAAAATTGATCTTAGATATAGTTATCACCAAATGAAAAGTCCAAGAGGAGGACGTTGCAACAACAGCGTTTCGGACTCGTTACGGCCATTATGAATTCTTATTTATGCCGTTCGGGCTAACAAGTGTGCCGGCAGTGTTCATGGAACTCATGAACCGAGTCTGTAAACTTTATTTTGACAAATTTGTCATAGCATCCATTGATGATATTTTGATATATTTGCAACGTAAGGAAGAGTACGAACGACGTCTAAGGAAAATGGTGGAAGTGTTAAAGCAAGAGGAGTTATACGCGAAGTTTTCGAAATGTGATTTTGAATAAAGAAGGCATAATCCCTTGGTCATGTGTAAAGAAACAAGGATTTCACGTAGACCCAAATAAGATAGAAACCATTAAAATTGTGCCAAGCGCCGATTTTAAGTCTCCCCGATGGAGACGATGGTTTTGTCGCGTATTGTGACGCATCGCGTAGAGGGTTAGGATGCGTGTTGACGCAGTATAATAAGGTTATAGCCTATGCTTCCCGACAGTTAAAAGTACACGAGAAAAATTACACTACTCACGACTTAAAACTGGGAGCGGTTATCTTCGCACTTAAAATCTGGAGACATTATCTCTACGGTACGAAGTGCACCATCTTCACCGATCATAAAAGTTTGCAGCACATATTCGATCAGAAAGAACTGAATATGAGGCAACGAAGATGGGTCGAGTTGTTAAACGATTATGACTGTGACATCCGTTATCACCCCGGCAAGGCTAACGTCGTAGCCGATGCCTTGAGTAGGAAAGATCGGGTTAAGCCATTGCGAGTGAAAGCGCTAGGAATGATAGTCCAGTCGAACCTTTCGGACCTGATTCGAGTCGCTCAACGTGAGGCGTTGAAAGAGGAACAATTGGAAAAGGAGGGACTTTACGGCAATGAGAAGAATTTCGAACAGCGCGTGGACGAAATTCTCTACTTCAAAAATCGGGTTTGGATCCCGACCCTCCATGACCTTCGTGAATTAATCATGGACGAAGCGCATAGATCGAAATATTCCATACATCCGGGATCGGATTAGACTATTGATGATATGAATATCTGAAAGGATTTTATTAATGGCCGAGTTCGGAGAAAGATATGGTTACGTATGTTGATGAATATTTAAGTTATGCAAGAGATAAGGCGGCACACCGAAAACCCTAGGGAACGCCACAACGACAGAAAATTCGCCAATGATAGTGGGAATAAATTACAATGGATTTCGGGACGCAAATTCCCAAGATATATCAAAGGCATGGTGTAAATTGGGTAATCGCGGATCGATTAACCAATCCTCGCATTTCATCCCAATCCATGACGATTACCACAATGAATTCTCGCCCAAATTCATAATGGTGAAATGGTATTTCGTCGCGGAGTACTATTTTCAACTATCTCAGATCGAAATAGTCATCCTACTTCCATTATTGGAAGGCGGGGAAGGAAGCATCGAGAGCTTGAGCTTTCTATGGGTGAAATAATTATCACCAATTTGTTAAAGTGAAAATGGGCGTCACTCAAGCCATAATATTTGAATTGATTCGAGAAAAAACCAATCGGATTTATAATATTTAAGATAAGTTGAAAGCAGCGCGAGATTGGCAAAGGATTTATGCCAACATTCAAAGGAAACCATTGTCACTGGAAAGAGGTGACAAGGTATTTTTAAGGCATCACCTTCGAGAGGTGATATGAGGTTTGGCAAAACCGAAAAAAGCTTCTTAATATATTGGACCTTATGAGACTATCTCCATGATTGGTCATTTAGTTTGTCGATTAAAGTACTCCAGGGGCTAAGTACTATACATGATGTTTGCCATGTATTCGGATTGAAAAGTACCTAAGCGATGAGGCAACGAAAGTACTAGTAATGGAGGTACTCATAGAAGATATACATGATATCATAAATAATTCCGTAGAGATAGTAGACGGGAAAACTAAACAGTTTGGACATACCAAGCTTTATTGATTAAGATTAAGTGGAATTCACAGCGAGGACCAGATTATACCTGGTAACGCGAGGGTGAATTCTGAAGGAAAAACCCCCCACCTTTCTCTCGGAAGGGGATAGTGGGCGTGTAAAATTTCGAGGACGAAATTTCTTAACGGGGGGAGAATGTAACGATTCCGACGAAACCCGGTATACCCTAACCGGTAGACAATAGTTACGTCATATTTAATGTCGGGTACATAAATTACCATAGTAATTATACGAGAATACATGGTTCACTGTATTGATTGTACGTGAATATATAATTCATCGTATTGAATATGCGATTAATCGATCGATAGTTATTGAAACCCGAACGAATCGAGGGTTCAATTATAGACGATATCTATAATATTTAGTGATTTTACGAAGCATTAATGCTTCGGGATAAGTAAAGTACGGCACAGAAAAAGAGTTTCGATTTAATGGTACGACGGTACATTAAACGAAACCTTCAATACCAAACCGAGCAAGAAATGATCGATCAAGCCGAAAAAGATGCGCAATTATCAATAATATGATGTTTTAAGATAATAAATGCCATGGTTTAAGTTTTAAAGTTTTTAAATCGGTTTTATATAAATTTCATTTTAAGCCGAAAAAACGACCGTTTTAGCCTCGTTTTAAGCCGAATTAAACATTTAACCGAAAAACGAACTAAACCAGATTATCCAATACATTATCCGGATTGCGAGAATCCAAATGAGTGGCCAAGAATGGAGAGGTGGGCCCCACCCCACCCCTCCTTTAACACCGATCGGATTGGGGATCATCCCCTAGCCATTCATTTTCTTTTTTCTCATCGAACCTTTCAACATTCATCAACTCTTTCCATATTATGATTCAAAAACCGAGAGTTCTAGCAAGAAAAACAAGGTAATGATCGAGTTATGCACGTGTTCATCTTCGTTTCTTGAGGTTGTTTGCAAGAAAATGAGGTTTCAAAGATGAAAACCGATTCTTGCATGATCAAGTGATGTATACGGGTTATACAAGGGATCTTGGTCCAAGAAAGGAGTTAAACGAACCAAAAACGAATTTTTACGGTTTAAATCTTTGTTTTTGAATCATAACCGAAACTATAGTGTAAGAGGCTTGATCGTGAGTGTAACTTGCTTGGTATTGTGGTATGTTGGTTGTAGGTTCTGTATTTAGTGGTAGATAAGGCGGAAAGACGAGTTTGTAGCTTGTAGTGGCGGAAAACAAAAGGTATATTCGGTTTATGTTCGGTTTTGGAGTTTTTGGACAGATTGTTGATGGTTTAGAGTTGGGTCATGAAATTTTACAGGGATGTTCTACATGAAAATAAGAGTTCTGTGAAATTTTGGTAATTTTTGGATAAAGGATGAATATTTGGTGAATTTAATGCTCGGTTTTGGCTAAAAATGGTGAAAAAATAGTTAAATATCATGAAAAATTCTGGAAAATTGCAGATAAGCTTTTTATAACATGTATAAGTCACACACAAAATTTTAGGTCAGTTGGAGAAGTCTAAGTAGGCTTTTCGGTTAAACGAGTTCTAGGGTTTTCTAGCTCGGTTTTAGTGAAAATGGCATGTAAAAGAATATTTTGGTTCTGGAAAAATTACAGGGGACTATGTGGATGGCAGGGGACATCCAGGAGAAATTTGGGATTTTTCTAAGGTCGTTTGGTATTTACGACATATTTAGTGTTTAAATGGTGTTTAAAAATAGATAAATAAATTTTAAATATAAAAATTAATTCTGGAAATATTTTTATATAATTCCCCACTGTCAAAAAGTGATTTGTGCAAAATTTCAAGATCCGAGATTGAACGGATAATTATTTGTGCAAAAACAAACTTTTAAAGCTTAAAACGCGTAAAAACGGTAAAGTTCGCTTAAACGAACTGACTGGTGTATAAAAACCCTAAAAATGAACTATTTTCATTTAACTGAGTTAAACAAGTAAAAATAAATCATCCGAAAATAATTCGGATGATTTGAGTAATTTTACCCGATTTAACAGTTTCCGGTGCGCTAAAGACGGAAACGGGTCCCGCGGCCAAACGGGGTGTCTAAACCGAGTTCTAATTTCACAACTTTAACTAAATTATCAGTCAACAACTATTTTCGGGTCGTGTGTGACCAAACTCATTTTTGGAACGTAAAAACGGATAACCGTGCTAGGCACGCAAAACGGGAAAAACGACTAATAATAATTTTGACCATTGAACTCTAAACGATATCACAATCTGAGTCCGGAGAAGTGTTTCTGGGTTAACATTGCCCCCGGAATGGGTACAGTACTGGGTTAACAGTGTCCCCAGATGTACTGGTTGATACGGTTAAAGTTATATTAATAATGAGTGTATAGTAACGATCGTAGGGATCATATTACAGATTGGACGTGTTAACTGATAATGATTGTTGTTACCTGCTTGCATGTGCTAAGGTGAGTTTCACGAGCCCCTTTTTCTGAATTGTTTTTAAATATTTTCCCGGGGCGGAAGCATGTTACTACTGAAATGTTTAAGTACATACTGAACGCATGGAATTGCGTGGATTTATATATATTTTATTGTACGGGAATCGTACGAAAATGTACTAAGATCATAATTGTCTGAGTTGCTAACATTCTAAGGCCCCGGAACACGAGTGATTAACTGAAAGCCGGTAGAGTGTGGATAGTACTATTGGTCTGACAAACCCAACTGGTCCGGCATGGATTTGCTGATGTTTCCCAGCCAGTTGCACATGTCTATTTTGTTGTTATATATATTTTGCTATGTGATGTTAGACATAGCGGTTTGGGGCAGGTCCGTGGGCGGGGGATATGCCACGGGGGTTGTATGTGATAGTCAGAGGTTTCACTTGTGGGCTCAGGATAATTACATCGATAATATTATATTTTGATAATGATTTATCATGGTTTACTCGAATTATGAAACTCACCAACTATTCGTAGTTGACCCGTTTTCTCACATGCTTTTCAGGTACCATTAAGATGAAGTGATTGCTTACGTGCTAAGTGCTTGATGTGTGTAAGATTTGCGTGCGGGATGTTAGGATACATTATAATAAATAGAATTATGTATCGTATGGTATGATGTGTGTAACACCTAGACGGTAATGAAATACGAGATAATGTAATTTAAAGTATATTAATGTATTCAGTTTTCTTTATAAACAATGTGGTTGATATCAGAGGTGTCTGTTGCATCCCGTTTACGTTTCCGCTGCGGTTACGGGGTGTTACAAGGGCTCGTACCGATAATATGATATCGGGTCGGTGGACCGATACTCGTAAATATGTAGGATTGTTTACCAACATACATAACTGCAATGCTAATCGAATGCGGCCGAGTGGGTCCGATGATCTCGTGATTTACCAATTCACATGTGAAGAATGGAAACAAGAGGTGCTGAGGAGGTACGGGGTGGTGAAGACGTTTGACGAGGGCTACTTGTGGGAGGTGTTAAGAAAGTGCTCGAAATGGATTGAACTATGTGCGGAGGACGTGGACGATGGGGCAAAACGTACAAAAACTAGTGCGTCCAGTGCATACGTCTCTTCGAGCGGGTCGGAGAATCAAATTGACTTCAACCTAAACTTGTCCCATGGTCATTTGAAAGACCAAGGTTGTAGCCGCCCTCTGGGTAGGGATTGTGGAAAATAAACGGTTGTTGATGGCGACTATAAAAAAGAAATTAAGGAATTGTCAAGTGGCCTCCTATCGATTGTTGAAGCTCAACACAAAAGAAACCATTTCAAGAGTTTGGCTGTTCTAGCCAAAGACTTTAGCCACCTACCGTCATACGACCAAGCGCTAATGGAGGAAGAAAACGAACGTATTCGGAAGGAATTTGCAACACAAAAATAAAAGCACTATTTATATGTATTTTTTTATTTTCCTTTTTATTTATGTTTTAATGAAGTATTTTAAAATATATTTGTGTGTATAACAAAAAAGTAATAATAAATAAAAAAAATCAATCAAGCCCCTGATCACTTGGTCCACTACACCCTCTGGGGCTTAGATGAGGGGCTTGATCATGTGTCACATCAACGTCTACGTGGCGCAAATATATTGGATCACTTGGAGCTTAACCAAGCCCCACTACCCTTATCCTTGTGAAGGATACATTATGGAGTGGCATTTTCTACAAACGCACTGTTGATGCTATTATATATATATATTAATTTGAAAGTTCTCATTACTCACATATTTCTACTGTTGTAGTGCTCTAACGTTTTATGCACTGGTTACAACCTTTTAAAGCATGCTAAAAGTTGCCAGCTCAGTGCAACGTGTCTTTTACTCTCTCATTTGTAATATGACAAACCCATTACTATATTTACTTTATTATGTTGCAGAGCCACTTTATGAATTTTTAGATCTCATGTTATATTGAGAGAAACAGTGAAACACCACTCTCTCTTTCCTATCAATCTCTCTTCTCATCTTCAAGTTTTCTTTCTCTCTCTAAGCATCAACTTTTCTCCGGGTAAATATCAACACTCTCTGCCTTAGATAATTTGAATCTAGAGACAAAAACGGTTAGTTGGATGGTGATTTTAGAAAGAGAAACGAAGAGTTGGACGGTGGCCTGCCATTGATGATGGTATGTATGTGAATAGTTGTTGCACTGCTGTTTCCTGCGGCTCCGGCCGTCTATGGCGGCGGCGGAATTAAAACGTGCGGCGCCCTCTGTGTATTGTGTTCTTTGTTTGTGGCTTTGAAGCTTTTGCTTTGGAAACGACTATGACGACAATGACTTTAGTTTTGTAGGCTATATGTTAGGACTTATCGAGCCTCCTTAGCGTGATAACTCATTGATGACGAGCCTAAGTTCATATGAGAGGTAGGCCGTGTATACGTTAAACAAAAATGCGTTTGTTTTTCATTTCTTCACATATCTTGATTTATTTCTTTGATTTTTAACCGTGATATTGCAAAACGAAATTGTGCTTGCGATTGAAATGTAAGCAATGACAAATGGTAAGACAAGTGTTATTGTGGACTTGCGAAATTCGATTATCTTCATATTGGAACATTTAACATAATGAGTCACTAAAGCAAACTTTAACTAAAATTAATAAAACGGACAACTATCCCCCGCCGCGAAGCGCGGGTGTAAACCAACTAGTTTGCAATTAATGCTGGTTGATTCTCAGAATTATCTTTTTGTTCCAACTTCCAACTAATTTTATGAACGTTACACAATTAATTCAACTTTTCAGTTTGAACTATTTGAACACAACAAATACTTCACCATAACACATATTTTACTCTCTACTCCGCTTAGGGCATTTTTGGGATTAAGTTTGAAAAACGTTTATTGTCTTATAGACCTTTTCAAAAAGCCGTTTTAAAAGCCAGGACTTGGGGCTTTTGAAAATCTGTTTTCTAACCATTTCAAAAAGCTAAAATAAGAAACCTTTTGTGATTTTCAAACACATTTAAACTCTTTGACTACACCAATAAGCCAATAAGCATTTTTCAAACTCAATCTCAAACATACTCTTATTACTATTCTTTTATTTATTCTCTTAGGAAATGTCGTCAAGAATGACTCAAAGATCAGGAGATTTAACCGACACTGAACAAAAACGTCTAGAGCCAGATGATGACAAGGCCAGCCATAAGGTGTGGCATAAGGTGTGGCTGGTGTGGTCGACGACCAAACCCGCTAGGCTCCGATTTTTTTTTATATAAATTAAATGTATTTTTATTAAAACAATATGTATATTTAGTGTTAAAACTCAATTGCATAACTACTAGCTTCGTCTAGTGGCAAATAAGTATTACTCACAACCAAAAGGTAATAAGATCTAGTCTGATTTAAGACATGTTTGATCATATTTTTTTACAAAAGTTTTTTGCACAATTATAACCAAGTAAGCTCATATAAAAATTAAATTGTTTAAATCCAACAAAATACTCTTATTTAAGGTCCAAAAATTTTTTTGCCTTCGACCAAACACTTTTTTTTTTCTTTTTTTGCGTTTCTCAGAGCCAGTCCTAGATGATGATAACAACAAGGAAAATTGGATTTTAATAATCCCAACTTAATGCAGTTGGCTGATAATAATCCCAACTTTGAAAGTAGCTGTCACTGGTCCTAACTTTCACACTATTTATTTTCGTTGGACATCCGTTAAAAAAAACTTAACGACGTTATGCTTTTTTTCAAATTTCAAATTGATATTTTAGCGCTTTTGATCGGAATGAGAATACGAGTCGATTGATGTAAAACTTAACTCGAAACGACGCTTCAAACAGCTTGATTTTTGTTAACTAAAAGTTTAAACACCGAAATTGAAGCATCCTTTAGTCGTTTGGACCACCGTTTGGAAGTAAGTTTTACATCAATCGACTCGTATTCTCATTCCGATCAAAAGCCATAAAATATCAGTTTGAAATTTAGAAAAAAACATAACGTCGTTAAGTTTTTTTTTAACGGAGGTCCAATGAAAATAAATAGTGTGAAAGTTGGGACCAGTGACAGCTACTTTCAAAGTTAGAATTATTATCAGCCAACTACATTAAGTTGGGATTATTAAAATCCAATTTTCCTAACAACAACAATGGCAAATAAAAGATAATTAAAAGAGTTGTTATAAAAAAGATAATTAAAAGTAACAAAAGGCTATTTTTAATAATAAAGTCAGTAGCCATAACAACAAAAAAAAACTGCTTTTAAATTTGATTATATTATTATTTTGAATCTTAAAATTAGGTTATGTGCGGTGGAGAAGATTATAAAATAAGGTGATTTGTGTTATGTAGCGCCTAGTCAATAAATGAGAGATTTTTTATTTAAGAGTGTAGTGGTGTTATAGTCCAATATATATATATATCACACATATAATAATATTATTTCCAAACAAACAAACATGCGACAAAAACTAGTCGCCTAGCCCTTTGTCGCCCCAGGGGCGGTCTTCCCGCCCCTTGTCGCCCAAATTTGTAGCCCATTACGCATAACCTTAATAATAAATACAAAGTGTTACAAACAACAGTGACACTATCGTCAGATAGGTTTTTAACCGGTAGGAGTTAGGACC